>NC_135236.1:239629793-239967293 GCF_051348905.1 Ranitomeya variabilis | reverse complement strand
ATTCCTGCCATAGAAAGGGATTCACGCATGCAGGAGTATCAGCAGAGACTGTTACAGAATCTTACATCTGCTTTTCCACAAAACACCAGTGGTGCACATAGTGAATCTCTTGAGTTCTTCTAACTGGCCAACCGTGGGACTGTTGAGTCATCAATCAAACCATAACAGTAACATCGTACCTGGTGGTAACAGCAATTTTCTGCAATTGTTTCAACAATTTTTTAGACCATCCTTTGCAAGGCCACAGGATACAAGAAGTCTGACGCATAGCCAACGCCTAGAGAGGATGGTACAGGAGTATCTCCAAGTTAACATCGATGCCATGACTGTGGAACTGGACCCTTGCTCATTTTGGGCTTCCAATCTGGAAAAATGGCCTGAACTTGCCACTCACGCCTTGGAGATCTTGTGGTGCCCCACAGCCAGCATTCTCTCTGAACGTGTGTTCAGCGCTGCTGGTGGTGTGCTGACAGATAAGCGCACGCGGCTGTCCAGTGAGAATGTAGACAGACTAACGTTCATCAAGATCAACAAATCCTGTATCCGCAAGGACTTTTCTACCCCTGTGTCATCCTGAGGAGACTAAAAGCTTTATGATTTTTGAAAATCACCTCACCAACCATTTTAAGAAACTCTGGGGAAATTGATGCCACTTAAGTGGTGTCTGTGGCCCAATTTTTGGAAAGAAATGGAAAATCTTTTTGGAGTCCCCTTGCTGTGTTTTACATGACGTTGGCATCATCAATTCCAGGTGGGTGGGGTCGCTCCCCCCCTTTTAACTTTTAGAAACTACATACACTATGGCTTGGGGTAACACAGATGGTTGAGTCTGCAGAGCTGGTTACTCATACTATGGCCTGGGATTCAGAGTTCTGCTCCAAAGCTTCAGTGTCTTCTAGTCAGCAGAGTAGCCCACCCATGAAGCAAGCTACACCGACTGTTTATCTAATTACTAATTTTTAACTGCATCTAGCCCAGGCAATACTTTGGGCCTAGTAGCAGTGTTTGCTACTCAGCAGAGTACCCCACCCATGAAGCAAGCTACACCGCCTGTAGATCTAATTACCGTATTTTCCGGCGTATAAGACGACTGGGCGTATAAGACGACCCCCCAACTTTACCAGTTAAAATATAAAATCTTCTTAAAAGTCGGGGGTCTTCTTATACACCCTATGTCGTCTTATAGGGCCGGTGAATATGTGCCTTTTGGGGGGGGGGAGGGAGTGATCCTGATGACGAGGGGGCGTCTCACAGGAAAGTGAGTATCCCCCATTACCTTATCGTAGCGGTGCAGCATGGGGGTCTCAGTGCTGGGAGTGGCGGCGGCGGCTGCTGTGCTCTGGTGCGGCGGCTGCTGTGCTCTGGTGCGGCGGCTCCTCTTCTGTGTGGGGCCTCTGTGCTGTGGGGTGGCGGTGGCGGCGGCATATCTTTATCCAGTTGGGGCTCCTCCGGCATCTCCTTAGCCCTGGAGGCACCGCCGCAACTCCATCGGTGCAATGCAGCGGCCATTTTCCCGGAGGCAGCTCAATAGGTGCGATGCGGTGGCCTCCGGGAAAATGGCCGCTGCTCAGATTCAGATCTCGTCCCGAAATCTCGGGACACGAGATCTGAATCTGAGCAGCGGCCATTTTCCCGGAGGCCACCACATTGCACCGATGGAGTTGCGGCGGGGCCTCCAGGGCTAAGGAGATGCCGGAGGAGCCCCAACTGGATAAAGATACGCCGCTGCCGCCGCCACCCCACAGCACAGAGGCCCCACACAGAAGAGGAGCCGCCGCACCAGAACACAGCCGCTCCCAGCACTGACACCCCCACGCTGCACCGCTAGGATAAGGTAATGGGGATTACTCACTTTCCTGTGAGACGCCCCCTCGTCATCAGGATCACTCCCCCTCCCCACCCACCATATACACCGGCGTACAAGACGATTCCCGGCGTATAAGACGACCCCCGACTTTTAAGAAGATTTTCGGGGGTTAAAAAGTCGTTTTATACGCCGGAAAATACGGTACTAATTTTTAACTGCATCTAGCCCAGGAAATCCTTTTGAGCCTAGTAGCAGTGTCTGCTGCTCAGCAGAGTACCCCACCCATGAAGCAAGCTACACCGCCTGTAGATCTAATTAATAATTTTTGACTGCATCTAGCCCAGGAAATCCTTTTGAGCCTAGTAGCAGTGTCTTCTACTCAGCAGAGTACCCCACCCATGAAGCAAGCTACACCGCCTGTTTATCTAATTACTAATTTTTAACTGCATCTAGCCCAGGAAATCCTTTTGAGCCTAGTAGCAGTGTCTTCTACTCAGCAGAGTACCCCACCCAGGAAGCAAGCTACACCGCCTGTTTATCTAATTACTAATTTTTGACTGCATCTAGCCCAGGAAATCCTTTTGAGCCTAGTAGCAGTGTCTGCTGCTCAGCAGAGTACCCCACAAACCTTCAAGCGCTACAAAGAAACTGGTTCACATGAGGACCGCCCCAGGAAAGGAGCACCAAGAGTCACCTCTGCTTCTGAGGATGTGTATCCGAGTTACCAGCCTCAGAAATCGCAGGTTAACAGCAGCTCAGATTAGAGACCAGGTCAATGCCACACAGAGTTCTAGCAGCAGACACATCTCTACAACAACTGTTAGGAGGAGACTTTGTGCAGCAGGCCTTCATGGTAAAATAGCTACTAGGAAACCACTGCTAAGGACAGGCAACAAGCAGAAGAGACTTGTTTGGGCTAAGGAACATAAGGAATGGACATTAGACCAGTGGAAATCTGTGCTTTGGTCTGATGAGTCCAAATTTGAGATCTTTGGTTTCAACTACCGTGTCTTTGTGCGATGCAGAAAAGGTGAACGGATAAACTCTACATGCCTGGTTTCCACAGTGAGTCATGGAGGAGGAGGTGTGGGGATGCTTTGCTGGTGACACTGCTGGGGATTTATTCAAAATTTAAGGCATACTGAACCAGCATGGCTACTACAGCATCTTGCAGCGGCATGCTATTTCATCTGGTTTGCGTTTAATTGGACCATTATTTATTTTTCAACAGGACAATGAACCCAAACACACCTCCAGGCTGTGCAAATGCTATTTGACCAAGAAGGAGAGTGATGGGGTGCTACGCCAGATGACCTGGCCTCCACAGTCACCAGACCTGACCCCAATCGAGATGGTTTGGGGTGAGCTGGGCCGCAGAGTGAAGGCAAAATGGCCAACAAGTGCTAAGCCTCTCTGGGAACTCCTTCAAGATTGTTGGAAGACCATTCCCAGTGACTACCTCTTGAAGCTCATCAAGAGAATGCCAAGAGTGTGCAAAGCAGTCATCAAAGCAAAAGTTAGCTACTTTGAAGAACCTAGAATATAAAACATAATGTTTTTTCACACTTTTTTCTTAAGTATATATTTCCACATGTGTTAATTCATAGTTTTGATGCCTTCAGTGTGAATGTACAATTTTCATAGTCATGAAATTACAGAAAAATCTTTAAATGAGAAGGTGTGTCCAAACTTTTGGTCTGTCGTGTAGTCATGGCCGAAAGTGTTGACACCCTTGAAATTGTTCCAGAACATGTTTTGTTATACGCATGTTTATTTTCTTTTTGTGTTTGGGGATAGCACGAAAAAAGAGAAAAAGAGGCAAATTGGACATACTGTAATTTCACACACAACCCAAAAATGGGTGTACAAAATTGTTTGCATCTTTTTAAAAATGTGAATAAACAACTTTGTTTCAAGCCTGTGATGCTTGTTCAAACTCCCCTGTGGCAAGTAACAGGTATGGACAATAAGAAAATCACTCCTGAAACAAGATAAAAATGAGAGAAGTTGACTCAATCTTTGCATTGTGTGCCTGTGTTTGCAACACTAAGCATGGAGAACAGAAATATGAGAAGATAACTGCTTGAGAACCAAAATTTTTGAAAAATATCAACAATCTCAAGGTTACAAGTCCATCTTCAGAAATCTTCATGTTCCTTTGTTCATGCTGCCAAAGGACAAAGGATTTTGGGTTGCAATGTAGTGCGGAGTGTCAGAAAGCTGGGTTTGCTTCCTAGATCATGGGACTTCCACAGGACAATGACCCCAAACAAACTTCAAGAAGCACCCAGAAATGGATGGAAACAAAGCGCTGGAGAGTTCTGAAGTGGCCATCAATGAGTCTGTACCTAAATAACATTGAACACCTGTGGAGAGATCTTAAAATTGCTATGGGGAGAGGCACCCTTCAAATATGAGAGACATGGAGCTGTTTGCAAAAGAAGAGTGGTCCAAAATTTCATTTGAGAGGTGTAAGAAGCTGTTGATTCTTATAGGAAGCGATTGATTGCAGTTATTTATTCCAAAGGGTGTTCAACCAAATATTACCATATATA
The DNA here is from genome assembly GCF_051348905.1 of Ranitomeya variabilis. NCBI lineage: Eukaryota > Metazoa > Chordata > Amphibia > Anura > Dendrobatidae > Ranitomeya > Ranitomeya variabilis. The sequence goes on along the minus strand of NC_135236.1, from coordinate 239,962,931 downwards.
CTCGAGTATAAGCCGACCTGAGTATAAGCCAAGACCCCTAATTTTGCCATAAAAAACTGGGAAAACTTAATGACTCAAGTATAAGCTTAGGGTGGAAAATGCAGCAGCTACCGGTAAATGTAAAAAATAAATATAGATACCAATAAAAGTAAAATTAATTGAGACATGAGTAGGGTAAGTGTTCTTGAATATCAATATTGAATCAGGAACCCCATATAATGCTCCATACAGTTCATGATGGGACCCATAAGATGCTCCATATTAAAATATGCCCCATATAATGCTGCACAAATGTTGATTATGACCCCATAAGATGCTCTATAGACACATTTGCCCCCATATAATGCTGCACAAATGCTGATTATGGCCCCATAAGATGCTCCATACAGACATTTTCCCCATACAATGCTGCACAAATGGTGATTATGGCCCCATAAGATGCTCCATACAGACATTTGCCCCAACAATACTGCACAAATGCTGATTATGGCCCCATAAGATGTTCCATAGACACATTTGCCCCATATAATGCTGCACAAATGGTGATTATGGCCCCATAAGATACTCCATATAGACATTTGCCCCATATAATGCTGCACAAATGCTGATTATGGCCCCATAAGATGCTCCATACAGACATTTGCCCCATATAATGCTCCACAAATGCTGATTATGGCCCCATAAGATGCCCCATAGAGATATTTGCCCCATATAATGCTGCACATGGCCCCATAAGATGCTCCATAGAAATATTTGCCCATATAATGCTGCACAAATGCTGATTGTGGCCCCATAAGATGCTCCATAGACTTTTATGCCCCATATTCTGTACCTGCGATTAAAAAAAAAATAACATGCTCACCTCTCGTCGCTCAGGCCCCCGCCTCTTGCTATAGTCACCTTTCCGTGTTCCACCGCTGGGTGCTGCTGTGTCTTCCGTGTCCTCTGCACTGAAGTTTAAGCTGAGGGCGGCGCGCACTCTAATCGCATCATCGCGCCCGTTGACCTGAGCGTCACTGCAGAGGACGTGGAAGACACAGCGGTGCCGGTGGTGGAACGCGGAAAGGTGAATACAGCGCAATGCCCTTGTTATACTCACCTGCTCCTGGCGCAGTCCCTGCATGTCCCTGGTTCTCTGGGTGCCAGCACCTTCTTCCTGTATTGAGCGGTCACATGGTACCGCTCATTACAGTATTGAATATGAGGCTCCACCCCTATGGGAGTGGAGTCAGGTCCATATTCATTACTGTAATGAGCGGTACCATGTGACTGCTCAATACAGGAAGAAGCTGTCAGCTCCCGGAGAACCAGGGACGTGCAGGGAGTGCGATAGGAGCAGGTGAGTGTGATTAGACAGCTGCCGCTCCCCCTCCCCTGCCGACCCCTGGGAATGACTCGCGTATAAGCCGAGAGGGGCAATTTCAGCCTAAAAAAATGGGCTCAAATTCTCGGCTTATATTCGAGTATATGCGGTAAGTTCAGGGTTCTAACAATTTTGTCCGGCCCATTATAGGGGTTTTGTGTGAAATTATGTCCGATTTGCCTTTTTTGTGTTGTTCCCATACACACAAAATAAGTAAACATGTGTATAATAAAGCGTGTACTTGCAATAATTTTCTGGGAGAAATACTTATTTTGCTGGAACAATTTTAAGGGTGCCAACACTTTTGGCCTTGACTGTAAATGTGTTTGTCTGCTCGTCATAGTTTACTCTTTATTAGGTAGAAGAAGCTTAGAATTTTTTGTTTCAAATGCAAAAGCTGAGAAATTACAATAAATAAATAAAAAGTCAAACTCGGGGAAGCACCGGGAATAAAATAAGAGCAAAAACATAAAGGAAATCTGTCACCAGGAAAATCTGCAAGCATGCTATAGAGCAGGAAGAGCTGAATAGATATACAATTTTGTGAGAAATGATTAAGTACAACTTGTGTTTTTATAATTTGAATTCCTGCTCTTTCTGGGATTTTTGGTCCAGTGGGTCAGATTAGTGATTAACAGTAGTGATGAGCGAGTTGCTCAGGTTTTCTCGAGCACGCTCGGGTGGTCTCCGAGTATTTGTAACTGCTCGTAGATTTAGTTTTCATCCCCGCAGCTGAATGATTTACAGCTACTAACCTGCTTGATTACATGTGGGGATTCCCTAGCAAACAGGCAACCCCCACATGTCCTCCAGCATAGACTTCTGTGTGTGTCAACCTCACCTCCTCCCTTCTCACACGTTGAGACAGATTTACTATTGGAGTCCAGCTCAACTTTGGACAAAAATAGGCCTTGGCTTAGCTGATTTGTGGGAAAACATTTGGCCTGAAAGTAAAGGTACCGTTACACTAAACGACTTACCAACGATCACGACCAGCGATACGACCTGGCCATGATCGTTGGTAAGTCGTTGTGTGGTCGCTGAGGAGCTGTCACACAGACAGCTCTCTCCAGCGACCAACGATCAGGGGAACGACTTCGGCATCGTTGAAACTGTCTTCAACGATGCCGAAGTCCCCCTGCAGCACCCGGGTAACCAGGGTAAACATCGGGTTACTAAGTGCAGGGCCGTGCTTAGTAACCCGATATTTACCCTGGTTACCATTGTAAAAGTTAAAAAAAAACAGTACATACTCACATTCTGATGTCTGTCACGTCCCCCGGCGTCCACAGGGTTAAAACTGCTTTCGGCAGGAGCGCTGGTAATGACGTCACCGCTGTGCTCTGCTTTACGGCCGGCGCTGACACATTCAACCCTGTGGACGCGGGGGTCGTGACAGACATCAGAATGTGAGTATGTAGTGTTTTTTAACTTTCACAATGTTAACCAGGGTTAATATCGGGTTACTAAGCATGGCCCTGCACTTAGTAACCCGATATTTACACTGGTTACAAGTGAACACATCGCTGGATCGGCGTCACACACGCCGATCCAGCGATGACAGCGGGTGATCAGCGACCAAAAAAAGGTCCTGATCATTCCCATCGACCAACGATCTGATCGTTGGTCGCTGTCACACATAACGAGATCGTTAGCGGGATCGTTGCTTTCGTCACCAAAAGCGTGACGTTGCAACGATATCGTTAACGATATCGTTATGTGTGACTCAGCCCTAAGGCAACCAAGAGAAGGGTTTAAGTTAGATAAAAGTGTTCACACAAGTGCCAAATTTATAATCCAGCATGAGCCCCCCCTAAAAAATGTGGTGCATTTTCGTAGTGCTAGTGTAGGTTTATGCTATTTGTTATACAAAATTAGTATATTTGCCTCAATTTCTTTTTACTTTTGCTCGTGTAATGTGTTTCCCACATTGCAAGTCTGATATTTGTCATTTTTGTTTAAGTAATAACAGAGATTCTGCCGTTTCAGATGATGTTGATCCAGGGAACTAGTCAGATTGCTGTATGGAGTTGGGAAGGAATTTTTCCCCTAATATGGATCTATTAATGTCTGCCCCCTTTTGCCTTCTTCTGGATCAACATGATAGGCAGTAGGTTAAACACGATAGATTTAAGTCTACCTTCAACGCTCTGAAAGTACGATGTAATAACTACATATGGCGGGGTGGTGGGGTTCTTCTGACAAGTGTACACATATTTTTTTCAATATAAATTTGATTTATAAGATAACATGGGATCTTAGAGTAATTGATTTTAGGAAGGTATATTTAATGTGAATTTTCACTATTTAACATGAATTTTTACTTCTGCATATTGTTTCATAGAGCAAATACCAAAATGTGAAGTTGCAACGTGTTGCTAATCTAAGTGTTCATCATTTTATATTTAACACGAGGCTGGAATTTATGTATCAATATTTTTTAAAATATCCTAAAGTAATATTGTTTTTTTTGTTTTTTTTACCATTAGGAGCAACCAAGGATTCATGCACATGAAGCTCTCGCGTACCAAAGAAAATCAGTATGTTCTAGGACAGAACAGCTCACCTTTTGACAGCGTACAAGAAATAATCCACCACTATACCAGCCGCAAGTTACCAATAAAGGGTGCTGAACACATGTCGTTGCTCTACCCAGTTGCAATACGAACATTGTAACAGCAAGAATGTGGATGTATAGGGAACCTAGAATGTCAAAAGGACCGATCAATGAAGTTTGGGTTTTTACTCTTCAGTCTCCCTCAAGCAGTGTCAAAACCTGCCATCACCAAAACAACAAATGGAGAGTTAAAGTGTAAAGGAGAAAAAAAATAACATCCATCCTTGATTTTCTAGATTTAATTTTCTTCTCTTCGGTGTAGTGAATGGAAGCTAGAACTCATAGAATGTTTTGTGGCAGTCCTTTCTTTAAGTGGATCTTCTAAAACAAATACTGGCTGTTTTTTTTTGCTTCTCATAAGTTGCCAAGCAGTAAGAAACTAATAACCCAGCTGAATGGGCACCAACCTGTTCTTATATTTGAGGTCTGGGGCTGTAACGTCCCGAATGTTGCAATACTTCTATAAACAATATGAAATGCTTGTTATTTAAGATAAGAAAATGTATTTCCTGGTATTACTTCTATAACATCGTTATCAATGAGAGATAGAGATATGAATCCTGGTCTGCAGTGTGTGTGAGCGTGTGTAACGATATCTCATCAAAAGTTCAGCAATACTGTATAATGTTGTCAAGGTGTGAAGAGGCCAAGTGAATGGAGCAGATTGCAGAGCTCTCCTTTTCTTTGGGGCATAAAGAAGGCAATAATAACATAGGTTTATTTTTGTACATCTGGCTCTATTAAGACTTCCAGCATTATCCAGTAGGCCATTTTTTTAAAAGATGTTTCCTTCTGTTCGATGCTGTTTAGCCATCTACTCTAATTGATTTATCTGCCACTTTAAGGGGTTGTCCGAGCTTGCGGTTCCAGTCTGTAATCATGCTTTGTTACTCCAGACTTGTTAACCCTCACAGCTTACACAATGCACGCTGTCAGGATTCAGTTCGCACAATGCATGCTGTCAGTACTCAGTATGCACAATGCAGACGGTCAGGATTCGCCCATGCCGGAAACAGGTGGGCACGTAACCGCAAGTATGCGATTGGCATACAAGTGACTAAAGCAAGGCCAGACATGTCTAGTCAGAATGTGGCCAGAAATATGCAAATTGCATCCTTGCAGTCACATGACCACCCGCTTCAGGCACCGGAGAATCCTGACAGCGCACAATGTGCCCACTGTGAGGATTCATTTATCTACAGTCACATAGAGTGACTGCAGACTTAAACCACAAGCCTAGACCACCAAGCTAACATTTTTTAGATCATGCCTTACATTACATTAAAGGGTTATACCTTACCCTAAAAATAACAAAACAAATGTAGCAGATTGGAAGGAATAGGAGATTACTACCCACAGTGATCTCTGGACTCCCAGCGATCAGCAATTTATTTCCTATCCTATGGATAGCGTATAAGTTGTTTTTTGGGGGAATAACCTTTTAATATCCATTTTTTTCATCATTTCTGCTACTGGTATCTATTGATTCCGATACAAATTTCTCCTTTATTTTGGGTAATTATGTGGAACCTGCATTAAAATAAAGAAAATTTAATTAATTGAAAAGCAAATGTTTTTCATTTCTTAAAATAGTGTTCATCTCTAACTTTCATATAGCTATAACTAATAGGAGATGTCTTCAATTCTCTCACTCAAATAAATAATAATGATCAATAACATTAGATTTTGTTTATTTGAATGTATAGTTTGTCATTCTGAAAGATGTATACTAAGCTAATTACATTCTAACTTGTATAAAATATTTTATACAATGACTTAAGAATGTGGAAATAAAGGTAAAAGGAATAAGATTTGATTATTTAAAATCTGTAAATTTCAAGATTTGATACATTTTAAGATCAATTTCTTCAACAGTTTGGTGGAATATTTCTAGAGCACTTTGCTAATTGGTGACTAAAACTTCCATAGACAATTCACAAATGACTAAGTGGATCTGTCACCAGATTTTACATTGCAAATTGTATACTTTATTAAATCTCTTTTATACCCAATGAGACTGGTGTATTTGTTTGAAAATCCAAATTATTATGTCCATATAATCTTTATTAAAAGTTTCCTTGCCTCGTATTAAAATGGTCATAGTAACCTAGAGATCATATAGTAATTCTAACATGGATTTTCAAATTGATTTCACTACCCTTATCAGGTATAGGATCTATTTAATAATAAAAAAAAATAAAGTAGATTTAAAATATAAGAAATAAAGACAGAATAACTGTAAAACAATTTTCACATATAACTGTATGCAAATTAATTGAGACAGCAGTGTTGGTAAGATTCCATGAAGTGTTGGCTGTGTTACAAGTCTGGTCACAGGTATGACCATCTTAATTTCTTGTCTTCAAATATACCTGGACATCCCTTTTCCAAATGCAATTATCCCCTTTGTAAAAAAAAACTAAAAGAAATACTATGTACTGACCTCTCACACCAGCGATCTCAGCATCGTGGCTTGCGCGACATTGTTATGCCACGTCAGCTCCGCAGCCATTCAGCGCCCACTATTGGGCTGGTGCTCTCTTACCACTTCTGCTTGTTTTGAAGTTCATCCGAAAGTGTGAACCTCAGACAATTGGTAGAAGTGCTAGCCCAGCAGTAGTTAGTGACCACTAATTGTCTGCAGATCTCAGGCGGCAATGTCATGCAAGGCCCGGGAGACTTCATGACAATATCACTGGATCGGTGCAGGTGCCGGAGATGAGTATATGGTGTTTTTTGGGGGGGGACTTTTTTTGAGCAGAGTCAGTACACTGTTATTTATCCAATATATATGACCAGCTTTAATTGAGAGCAAATTAACTAATCATTCTACCATTATATTCATTAAATGACCTAGTACTATTGAATTATGTTTAGCAAGTCAAATTGGAAAAATCAAAAACTGCTGTAAATCGACCACACAAAAGTGTTGGATTACATGTCCACATAACTTACACAGTTTGCTCATTTTTATTTTAGCATGAAATAATTCATATTTCCCTTCTGTCTATTTTTAAGTGTTTGCTGGAAGCACAGCTGATATTGAAATTGCAAAATGCTGACATATTCCCAGATAAGGAATCTTGCAGTGTCAGCCTTCTGCTTTTTACTATATTGACACATTTGCTCTTCCATATTTTTTACTATTTAGGTTATTAATCTCTAACAGCAGAGTGTTCCCTAACATGATGTGTAGGTTCACAGACTTCAGGCAAACCTAGTTGTCATAGCCTATATCTGTCATCTTTAATTTATTTTACGTTTCCGGTATCTTGTTACCCGATTCACTTATATGTTCAGCGGGTGTAAGGTCTGGGTACTTATGCCCGAGGCTTGGAGGAATCTGCTCTTTCTTGCTCTCTTAATGTTTGTGTTTTTACTGCTGTTACAACTTTGCATTTGTGACTTTTGCCTTGTTAAATAAAAACTGTATATTTAATGTAATAATGTTATCGTTAGACTTATTTTATATTCTATTTCCATCAAAGTCCAGACATAGCGCTCATCATGAAAAAAAAATATTCGGTGTTAATTTTGAATTATGTTTCGACAAAATATTTGAATCAATGTACATAAAAAGACATAGATGCGAAAGTTAACAAAGATAAAAAATGAGGCCTCTTTCTGGTGATTCTCATTACCAAATACACGAGGTTCTAATGTCCAGATCCCATTTACTACATGATTGAATTCTCCCACTATAGTCAGAGATCCCATATTTCTAGGATATGCTATCACTTACTGATTGTGGGGGTTCTGACTGTGGAGACCCATCAGTAACCATTGAAATTGAAGGTCAAGCAATGCTGTTTCTTGACAGTATTTCTTTGGAATAGGTCTCCTCTCCTCAGAGGCACCATATAGACAGTCATCTGGTAACAACAAACATTTGTATAGTTCTTTTCTCACAATGGATTCAAAGGCTCCGATCCATAAGTGTATTCTCCAGAAATCTCACCTAAAGCATTTTTATAAATCTCAAAAATGAGCATAACTTTGAGGTTGTGCAAAAATGTTGTAACTTTTGGTGTCTTCAGACCAGCTTTTCCCAGCTCCACAAACATGGGTAGATCTGGGGTGGGCAGGAGTAGAATGAGGGGTGTGATGCTACAGCTCGTCTAATTCATGATAAGCTGTGACATACTTTACGCCATCAATCTAACTCCAGTCTCTGTCACATGCCACTTTTCAGACACACCTGATTTATTAAGAGGCTTGCACTTTGTAGTCAATCAGGCTCCTATGACTCCAGCACACCCCCTCATGAAGGCTGGCATAAACATCACTGGTCTTGATTAATCTATTGTACATACACCCTTGTTTGCAATTATTCTTGTGGAAGCCATTATCAAATTAAATATAGTGCATGTAGCCATTCAATAATATGTATAAATTTGAAGAGAGAGCTCATGGGACCATTGGCATGGAGCTAGGAGAGCTTTTGGCTGACCAGCAATCATCATCTCCAAGTTCTTTATTACTGACAGATTTTCACATTTCCAGCTGAAGATGACATTTTTCTGAGATTACTTTGAAAATATATCTGACAAACAGATGACACCATCGACAGGCTGAGAATGGATTCAAGGATTTTGGAATGCCACCTTGAAATGTGAATTTATTTTAATGATCTCCTGTGAGAGGAAAAGGAAAAGTTGTTGAAAGTTCTCAGTTACTCTGACCTCTCTAAATCTAAAAAGGAATGATGCATTTTAGATTCAGCCTTTGTTTATTGAACTACTTTACTGCAGCAATGAATTCATTTTCAGAAAGCTTTTCAATTTTACTGATGGACAGCAAGGTCAGCAGCCTGATGTCTCTACTTTGCTAACCCACTCATCCTTCTTCAGAAACCTTTCACACACTCTTATATCCAGTAATGGAACTACATGTTTCTAAAGACAGAACTGTTGTAGCATTTTTTTTTTATTTAGTCACATGTACAATACCATCCTAGTAATAATAATATAATTTTTTATGTCACAGAGCAAAATTTACAGTAGAATGGAAAATCATCCAATTGTAAATTGTTTGTAAATGCTTCAGGTTTTCTAGACTACATATTGTCACATATCCACTAGATAGGTCTGGTGCTTACTGTTGCAACCCCAGCCAATAATTCTTTCACTAATGTACCCATTGGATCAATGGCCCATGTGTATGGGAGTAGCCAAATTGTATCTTTACATACACACCTGTGTGGAAAATACAATCAATCTTGTTGGGATACAAAATGTTATTTAACACCAAGTAAAAACAAATCCATATTTAATTAGTTTTTTAATATGTGTATTAAGAATATGATTGCTTGCTTGCACTACAGTTACTTATGTTGGTCAGTTTTTGGGCTCATACCCATCACCATAAAAAAAGGTCCGATTTTGCTTCAGAAAAGTGGGATGAGTGTCATACAAGTGTCATGCGATTTTCATGAGTACAATCCAATTTTTAACACCTAGAATCCAATTTACATCCGATTTACATGCGAATGCGATCTGATTGCATAGCGATTTTTAACATGATTAGATATACAGATTGATAGAAACAGGGAGATGTAAACATGTAAATGAGATATGCAATGAGTGCTTTGTGTGTGTAGTTTAGTGTACATGTTTTTTATTACCTTTTTTTTAATGGTGTGGGATCCCCAGAGGAGTTATTAACCAGCAGAGGGAAAGTAGACAGCTGGGGCAGATATTTATAGCCAGGGAAGGGGTAACACCCTTGGAGTTTCCCACACTATTAATATCAGCTCACAGCTGTATATTTAGCCTTTCCTGGTTATTAAAATGGGGGACCACCCCAAAAAAATGATGTACAGTCCATCTATAATTAATATCCAGCAAAGGCTAGGCAGACACCTGTGGGCTGATATTATTAGCCTAGGAAGGAGCCATGGATATTTACCCCGTCCCAGACTAAAAACATCAGCTCTCAGCTGCCCCAGAAAAGGAGCATCAATGAGATGCCCTAATTCTGGCACTTAGCCTCCTTCTTTCCTTGGTACAGAGGCAAGTGAGGTGATGGGGCGTTGATGTCATCTTTGTATTGTCAGGTGTCATCAAGTCCAGAGGTTAGTAATGGAGAGATGTCTCTAAGATGCCCCCATTACTAGCCCCATAGTGGTATTGGATAAAAAACACACCCAGAATAAATTCCTTTAATTGAAATAGTGACACAGACTCCTTTAAAGAATCTAAATTAAATGAAACCAGCTATAATCACCTCAATGCCCAATCCATTGAAGCCAATATCCTCTGTAAAAGAATTAAAATAATAAACAACCATATTCCTCACCTGTTTGATGAGAAGATAATCCAATTGTCCTGCAATGAGTCTACCTCTGATGCATCTTGATGGCAGGCTGAATTGTCTCATGATGCAATTACAGAGCCTGCCATCCAGCAGATACACTGAGCTGCACATGATTGCTCAGCTCAGTGCCTCGCAGTGATGTGCTAAGGTTGAGCAGGGTTCATATCCAATGAGTATATGCTAAGTAGATAACCTAAATTGGTATAGTTACTAAATATGGATATCAGTTATGGGAACATTGCATGAAGTAACAGTAGATTGAATTATGAATTTCTACTGAATACACAGTACTATGCAAACATTTAGGCATGTGTGGAAGAAATGCAAAGTGAGAATGATTTCAAAGATCAAAGTGTTAACAGTTTATTTTTAGCAATTCACAAAATACACTGAATAAACGAGAAATTTAAATCAAATCAATATTTTCTTGACCACTCTTTGCCTTCAAAGTAGCATGAATTCTACTAAATACACTTCCACTCAGATTTTGAAGGCACTTAGCAGAGAGGTTGCTCCAAACATCTTGGAGAACTGGCCACAAATCTTTTTTAGTTGTAAGTTTGTGCAAATTCTTCTATCTCTGTATGTAATACCAGACAGATTCAATGATTGTGACATCAGGACTCTGTGTGGCCATACCAGCACTTTCTTAACCCCTTGTTTTTCTTTATGCTGAAGATAATTCTTAATGCTATTGGCTGCATGTTTATGGACATCATCTATATAATAAATTTGAAGCCAGTGAGACACCTCCCTAATGTTATTGCATGATAGATAAGTATCTACTTGTATTTCTCGGCACTGAACTTACCTGTGATGCTGAGTCACTATTCACAGATAATCTATGACACAGTGTAGTCAGGAAGTCCGAGGTCAGATACCAGGACAGCTCATAGTGCAGAGGGGCAAAACAAAGGCATGGTCAAGTCACAGTTCAGGGGTCAATTGCCATAAGGGTACGTCATGATAAAAGCATAATAGAAGCGGGTAGTCAGAGGACCAGTTAGGTATCTGAGGTCAGAAAGCGTCAAGAGTAAAAGGGATAAAGCAAACGAACAGTCAAGACAAATCCAAGGTCCAGCAACAAGATAGGAAATCGGACTCTGAGCACTGAGCACACACCCACTGAGAAAAGCTACAACTAACAATGGTTGGCTCACAGCTAATCAATTAAATAGCTAGCGAACTATCAAGAATTGGAGACACATGGAGGAATGCCCGCAGACTAGGGCAGCAGTAGGACTGTCAATCAAAATACTGACAGCCCAGCATGTCCCAGCCTTAGATTGTACGACTGGGATGTCACCATACTGACAGTCCAGTACAATCCAGATTCTATAGGGCGGCTGAACTGTTACTCATAGTGTCGCTAGGACACAGTGATGAAACCTTGACAGTACCATTAAGCCTAACCAAAACCTCAACTCAATTTGTTGAAATGTAGCCTGAAACTTGCAAAGAACCTCCACCATGCTTCACTGTTGCTTGCAGACACTAATGTACTGATCTCCTTCCCTTTTGTGAACAAACTACGCTATGTTCTTATTTAACATTATATTTCTTGTCTAGAGTACTTCTCATTTTTTTACTGCACCTTAGCTCTTAGATTTTTATGCATAATTGTGTAATTTGGTCTTCTTTCTATCTCGAAGGTTTGATTCTTGGCTGCAATGCTTGCATGAAGACCAAAGAACTTCAGGACAGATTTTGTCAGTTAGTACATCGGTGTAGTTAAGTCCTACTGGCTGCTGCCAGTGCTGCGTTGATTGAACTGCTGGACATCTTCTGATTTCAAAGGGATGTAAACATGATGTATCTTTCATCAGCTACACTAAGTTTCCTTGGTCTACGTTAAACATTGCTTATTTCTGGGAGCTTATTCAAAAGAGCTTGAACAGCAAATCTTGAAACCTCAGTCCGCTTTGAAATCTTTGGTGGGGAAAAACCTATTACATAAAATGGTCTTCCGAAACCTCACATTTGTAGCAAATTTTGGCTGTTCCTCACCCTCCTACACAGCTATTTATGTTCAGTTAGGCTAGTTTCACACTAGCGTTTGGCAGGGCTGGGGATGGCAGCCTTCTTCCTCCGTTAAGGCCCGTACCCGGCCACGCCTCTTCCTTCAGCTCCACCTATCTCTGCATGCATTCTGCGTACCCTATCTTTAACATTGGGAACACAGGCCATGCGAATGTATGCGGATGCCTCCGCATGCGCCGTTTTGACGCTGCGCCGACCTCAACAAAATGCAATATTAAACTCAGACTCACAAATGAAAAATGGGTCCCAAATACTAAAAGGTAATGCCAAATTGGCTTCATGTAGATACCCATTAAGTTACTGGCCAGTAGGTGTATACTCCCAATACTTATTTAAATAGAAAAATGGAGTTCCATACATATAATATTTCTTTAAAAGTAGTACATTTTATTGAAACATATCAAAAATCACATACAATTAACAAAAAGACTACTAAAAGTGACACAAAACCCTAGTCTGGAGATTGCTGCACTCCCGGCACAATAAATGTGTCTAAATGTACCTAGAGCATGGTAAAATATCCACCATACCATGGATAGTCCAAATTATACGTACTGATAGCCAAGCATAAGTATGAGGCAACATTCAGTATCTATCTGATACTATATGCCACAGGCATTATCAAAATATCAAAGGATCCATGTAAACAGACAGAAATACAGGGTGGCGTTATTAAGAGAAAAGTTCCTTACCCATGCTGAAGGACAATCAAGTGCCGGGATGCCAGTGTAGAACCCCCTGACGCGCGTTTCGCGTAAGCTTTATCACAAGGAGGAGACGTGTTAAGCTAGTAATATGCTGGCCCTCTTATAGTGGCATTCATTATGCGGCCCGCCCATTGTGCGCGTGCGCGCCGCCACCACAACTGGAAGTGATGTCCCCGCTCGCCGGCGTCTATCAGGAGCGCACGTCAAGGGGAAATCCCCTTGTGACGTCACTGGACATGCGCACCTGACCGTACGAGGCCGGAGAACCGGGACTCCCATCGCGGACGCAGAGCGCACGCGCAAGGCCTCTGCCGCCATATTGAATCCTGGCACAAGAAAAGGAAAACGCAAAACAGATATAACTAAGTGTGGTGCACTATGTATGGCATATTGGGCGTATAAAGCAATACAATATATGAATAAAGCTGAGAACACTATAAATAAATAGGCAATATCATAGATGGAGAACCCAACAGGACAATTTTGATACTAAAATCAAACAGATACCGCCTGCATCAAATAAGGTAATATAAAGTGATAATAGTGCAAATCAAAAATCATGAAAATAATAATGAAAAACAATCGGAAAAATTTAAAGTGCAGGAAAAATAAATAAAATATGTGTCATACATGCCAAATGACTTGGATAGTACATAATGCCATGAAAAAATGTGCACATACAATGTGTTACATAATACTCAGTGTCCATAATAAAATGTATGCAATGCCAATATATGCATGCAATACCAATAACACTAGTGATGAATACTGTCCTAAAAGACATGCGTATACAATATAAAACATTAGACTTCAGAGCCAGAGATTCATCATGGCTTAATCAAATAAATGAAGTCTTCAAAGATGACCCTAGTTTGGTTTTAACTTGTAATTATAGAGAAAACCAGGAATCTATTCAAAAACTTAAAACATTGCTGCACAGGCGTATGAGGACATGGTGGAATAAGGGCTTTCTTGAGAAATATATTTCTAAGGGGTTAATACCAAGGGGTCTGAGGGTCCAAGTATTTCCCTCTTTTGAAACAGATGTACCATGGTTTAGAAATGGATGGGAGGAGTTGGCAAATAATTGCTCTAAGGGCTTCATGTCACTCCTGATTAAATTAAATGAATTGACCCTCACTGAAATAGAGAGAGAAATTGATAGTATCCAGACATCTCTTAAAAAAGATTTAACATTGGAAGCCATAAAAAAATTAAATGAAGACTTGGAGAAGGATTTTTCTAAGTGGGAAGAGGAGATTAAAACCACCAAAACAAAGAAATTTCAGAGAGATACATTGGATTTTCAGAATAACCAGGTATATAGGTGGAGGCAAATCAGACGGAGGGGACGTTCGACATCCAGAGCTCGTACCGAATCAATGTCATCCATGACATCTGGGGAAGATCAGGATACTGACACAGCCTATGGCACAAATCAGACATTTAATAGACAGAGAAGATCGAGTTTCAAACCTATGGAATTTAGTAAGGGTAGATTCCCTACGAAACGTAAAATGCTGGCATTGAGTCAATCTGATGATAAGAAAAAGAAATCTGGAACACTGGAGGTAATCAACCTGTCCAGTCACAGATTGACTGATGCACAACTGGAGGTATTGTCTCTTGGTTTAACTTTTGTGCCTAACAATTCTTTTGATTATTTTTCAGCCATGAAAGATTTGCACCTGTTTTCTCGGAAGTTAATCCTAAAAAAACTTCATAATAAAAAGGAAAATGAAGAGCATGGTTTAACTTCCATGGCTGAAAAAGAGACATTGGCTATTCTTGAAGACTTACTTAAGGAACAAGAACCTGATGTGCAAGGTACGTTCCCAAGATCAATTTTACCGAAATCAACGACGTTCCCTCCCTTGTCTGTATGTCCACAAGTTGAAATATTTACCAAACTGGTGTTGGAGGACTTCAAGAAGATCCCCAATTTTGTCACCAAGGACAATATAACTAAATCTCAACGCCAGGCCCTTGGTGAGTTGAGGGCACTGGATGACGTTGTAATCAAGGCAGCCGACAAGGGAGGGAACGTCGTTGTGTGGCCTACAACTAAATACGAAAAGGAGGCTTTTAAGCAACTGGGATGTAGGGACACCTATACCCGATTGTCTTATTGACCCTTGGCCACATTCAAAATGGAGCTTGATGGAATCCTACAGGATGCATTGGAGCGTGGAATCATTAATAAAAAAATCTATGATGGATTATCGGTTGAATTTCCAAAGATTCCCACGCTGTATCTGCTTCCAAAGATACACAAAGACTCAAAAAATCCTCCCGGTAGACCAATTGTCTCCGGGATTGAAGGCTTATGTGATCCAGTATGTAAGTACATAGATTTTTATTTGAAATCTATGGTTGAAATTTTACCATCATACATAAGAGATACAGCAGACATGCTGACAAAAATTGAAGGTACAATCTTGGAGCAGGACATGTGGCTAGTTACAGCCGATGTCGAATCATTATATACATGTATATGTCATGATGATGGTATTGATGCGGTCCGCTTCTTCCTGGGAGGCAGCAACTGGGATGGCCAGGTCTGTGATTTTGTTGTTGAGTTGTTGCGGTTTGTGCTGACCCACAACTTATTTGTGTTTAAAGACCGATACTACTTACAAAAATGAGGTACTGCCATGGGGGCAGCATGTGCCCCAGCCTATGCCAACCTGTTTCTTGGTCTATGGGAGAGATCCCTTTTCCAATCGGACGGAGTCCCTTCTGTGGACCGAGTGCAGTGTTGGCATAGGTATATTGATTACATTTTCTTCATTTGGCAAGGCAGTGAAACAGGTATCGGTGAATTTGTGGGTCAGCTCAACCGCAACTCATTCAACATTAAACTGACGTACAAAGCACACAGACAAAGAATTGATTTTCTGGACATCTGTTTAGAGGTGGATGAGATGGGGGCGCTGCATACGGATGTATACAGGAAAACGACCTCTGTGAATTCTTTGTTGCATGCGTCCTCCTCCCATACCACACATACGATCAAGGCCATCCCGGTTCGTCAGTTTCTCAGGATGAGGCGGATCTGCTCAACGGATCAAAAATTTGAGATCCAAGCGGAAGATTTGAGGAATAGATTTAAAGCTCGTGGTTACAGCAACCGATGTATTAAACAGGGATATTTAAGGGCCAAAAAAAACGAAAGACATCAATTATTGTTTAAACAAGAGAAAAAATCAACATCTGAGAATTGTGTTAGGTTTATTTCCACTTATAATTGTCAGTGGAAACGGATGCAACAAATAATTAACACTTACTGGTCAATACTCCTTACTGACCCTGTGTTGGCGTCCAATATTCCGGTTACACCACAATTTACAGCAAAACATGGTAAGAGCATTAAAGATTTATTAGTTAAAAGCCACTATGTGGCAAAAATAATCAATCCTTTAAATCCAAGCAATAGGGGTCCAAATTGGGGTTGCTATCCCTGCGGGGATTGTCTAGCCTGCAAGGAAAGAAATTTGATCAGGGGCACCCATTTTTCATCATCAAATGAGACAAAAAGATTTCAGATTCGGCATCACATAAGCTGTACAAGCACACATGTTGTATATCTGGCCACATGTCCTTGCTCCAAGAGATATGTGGGACTCACATCACGCCAGCTCCGTGTGCGTGTAAGGGAGCATGTAAGGGATATTGCGGACGCAAAAAAGGTAGAGGATATTGGCACCCTGAAAACTCTCCCAAAGCACTTTCGCATGTTACATGCATGTGACCCTAGAGGTCTACGGATCTTGGGAATTGACCAAGTACATTGTGGTAGTAGAGGTGGTAATATCAGGTGATTGTTGGCACAAACTGAGTGTCGCTGGATAGTGACCTTGAATTCTATGACCCCTGCAGGACTCAATGAAAAATTGAGTTTCGCTTCATTTTTATGATTGCCCCTATCCATACATGTCCCAACCTGTGCAGTTCTGAATTATCCTGGTGTATCTATTATTATATTTTAAATTTCACTATTTTAATTGTGTGTTTTCTCTGTATTTACTTTGCATTTATACCCTTAGGTTGAGCTCTTTAACCTGTGGCTCTTTTTCTATTGGTGGCAATTCATCTGTATGGCAAAGAAATTCACAACGAAATAATTCTGAAGATGATGTGGCTTATTTCAGAAGATTACGCATTCATATATTCCTCATGTGTGTCACATGTGAGTGACAATTGTGCTGTGTCTCATTAGCGGGGAAAGACGCGCCCCCGGAACGATTTCATGGTATGACGGGGGGGCACATTTTATAAGCGTTAATTTCAGCGTGTGCAGGGAGCATAACTAAAAGAGCCACCTTGTCAGAATGCAGCATTAGTGCTGCACAAGGTGGCTCTTTTAGTTACAAACGCCTGAGGGGGGTGACAGGTTCCCTTTAAAGGGAATCTGTCACCTGAATTTGGCGGGACCGGTTTTGGGTCATATGGGCTGGGTTTTTGGGTGTTTGATTCACCCTTTCCTTACCCGCTGGCTGCATGCATGCCGCAATATTAGATTGAAGTTCATTCTCTGTCCTCCGGAGTACACGCCAGTGCAAAACAGCCGAAAACCCTGCCCATATGACCCAAAACCGGTCCCGCCAAATTTAGGTGACAGGTTCCCTTTAATGCGTGTGTTTCAACCTATATATAAAAATAATAATCATTATTACTTATTTGGTAAGATTGGTTACTTATACAGCTGACTATAAACCTACAAAATCCCTGACTTTGAGCAAGTGTACATAGAAGAACTAATACTGTTTGGAAAGCAAACTGTGAACTGTGCACACCAATTATTGATTTATCTTTTTTTTAATTCACTTACCATGATCTTATTTGACAAAATTAAACAATTAACAACACTTTCATTTGTGAAGACATTCTTATTTTGCAGCATTTCCTGTTTGTTTGCATCTACCTCTGAAGTTTCCTATTGACTGCTAAGCTGCGTTTATTATTTGCACCAAGTGTTGTGGACTTGAGTTTCTCTCTGCACCTGCTTGAATCACCGTGTGATAATATAAACTTTACCACTTATAAAACTGTGTCCTGTTGTCTTGTTCCACGCAAAGAGTCTCCTGAATTATCCCCTATAATTATTACAAAAATAGTTCACAGGGATCAACACAAAAATAAATAACATATAAAGAAATGTAAAAAATCTTTTTCACATATACACTGCTCCAAAAAATAAAGGGAACACAAACAACAGAATATAACTCAAACTTCTGTGAAATCAAACTGTCCACTTAGTAAGCAACACTGTTTGACAATCAATTTCACATGCTGTTGTGCAAATGGAATAGACAACATATGGAAATTATTGGCAATTATCAAGACACCCTCAATAAAGGAGTGGTTCTGCAGGTGGGGACCACAGACCACATATCGGTACCAATGCTTTCTGGCTGATGTTTTGGTCACTTTTGAATGTTGGTCGTGCTTTCACACTCGTGTTAGCATGAGATGGACTCTACAACCCACACAAGTGGCTCAGGTAGTGCAGCTCATCCAGGAAAGCACATCATTGCAAGCTGTGGCAAGAAGGTTTGCTGTGTCTGTCAGTCTTGTGTCCAGAGGCTGGACGTGCTACCAGGAGATCGGCCAGTACACCAGGAGACATGGAGGGGGCCGTAGGAGCGCAACAACCCAGCAGCAGGACCACTACTTCAGCCTTTGTGCAAGGAGAAACAGGAGGAGCACTGCCAGAGCCCTGCAAAATGACCTCCAGCAGGGCACAAATGTGCATGTGTCTGCACAAACGGTTAGAAACTGACTCCATGAGGATGGTTTGAGTGTCCGACATCCACATATGGGGGTTGTGCTCACAGCCCAACACCGTGCAGACGCTTGGCATTTGCCACAGAACACCAGGATTGGCAATTTCGCCACTTGCGTCCTGTGCTCTTCACAGATGAAAGCAAGTTCACACTGATCACATGTGACAGAGTCGGGAGATACCATGGAGAGCGATCTGCCTGCAGCATCCTTCAGCATGACTGGTTTGGCAGTGGGTCAGTAATGGTGTGGGGTGGCATTTCTTTGGAGGGCCACATAGCCCTCCATGTGATCACCAGAGGTAGCCTGACTGCCATTAGGTACCGAGATGAGATCCTCAGAAACCTTGTGAGACCATATGCTGGTGCGGTTGGCCCTGGGTTCCTCCTAATGCAGGACAATGCCAGACCTCATGTGGCAGGAGTGTGTCACCAGTTCCTGCAAAATGAAGGAATTGAAGCTATGGACTGGCCCGCTTGTTCCCCAGACCTGAATACGATTGAACACATCTGGGACATCATGTCTCGCACCATCCACCAATGTCACGTTGCACCACAAACTGTCCAGGAGTTGCCGAATGCTTTAGTAGAGGTCTGGGAGGAGATCCTTCAAGAGAACATCTGCCGCCTCATCAGGAGCATGCCCAGGCATTGTAGGGAGGTCATACAGGCACGTGGAGGCCACACACACACAACAGAGCATCATTTTCTTGTCTTGAGACATTTTCACTGAAGTTGGACCAGCCCATAATTTGATTTTCCACTTTGATTTTGAGTATCATTCCAAATCCAGACCTCTATGGGATATTAGTTGTGATTTACATTGATCATTTTTATGTTTTATTGTTCTCAACACATTCCACTATGTAATGATTAAAGATTTGCAACTGAAATATTTCAAATAGTGATATCTAGGATGTGGTATTTTAGTGTTCCCTTTATTTTTTTGAGCAGTGTATATACAGACATAGAGAAGTATGGCAACAATATGAAAAGTCATTCATAAACATCACTAACACTATAGTAGGTCATGTGTTAGGGTTGGCAGATTGCACTAAATACATATAATGAGGAAGTGCAATCACAACCCGGGGTCCACCGAGCAGAGATTTAAAACTAGCTAATGTGAACAATGGCGGAGAATGCAGTGAGTGATTGCTAGCTCGCACAGAGTTTAAAATCACTCAGTGAGCAGCACATGAGGTAGTGTCACTCGCACACAGCAACGAAGCTGATGCTCTGCAATAGAGCTGTGTCACTCACACAGTGTAACGCTTGAGCCTAGACTTGTTGGCGCGAGCATGGGGTTGTGGCCCCACTATGCCACAAACCAGACTACCCTGGTAGGGGCATGACTGAGCAGATACCTTGGTGTTCACTGGAGCCTCTGATGGTGAGGTCAGGCTTGTGCGGCAGGCAGCTACCAGGTACCACTCCAGGGTGGTATCTGGCGGTGGCTGCTGATCCCACTGGGGACAGAACACAGGCAGGCGGGCACGGCTGAGACACTGACAGGCTGGCACTCTGGCAGGACAGGCGGACATGGCTGGTACTCTGGCAGGACAGGTACTGACTAGGTTGGAACCAGAATACAGGCAGGTATATGGAAACAGGTAGGAACCTGACCCATAGGTTGCGGAACAGGACAGCAAGGAGCGGATGCAAAACAGAACAACAGGAGGTGGAGCTTAGAGCAGAAACATAGGAGGTGAAGCTAAGAGCAGAACCGCAGGAGGCAGACCCAAGAGCAGAACTGCAGGAGGCGGCGCTAAGAGCAGAACCACAGGAGGCAGAGCTAAGAGGAAAAATAGGAGTCTGAGACGAGCAGAACCACAGTAGGCGGAGCTAAGAGCAGAACAGCAGGAGGCGGAGCGAAGACCAGAACCGCTGGAGGCGGAGACAAGAGCAGGAATGCTGGAGGCGGAGCAAAGAGCAGAACTGCTGGAGGTGGAACCAACAGCAGAACCGCAGGAGACAGCCAAAAGCAGGACCGCTGGAGGCTAAGCCAAGAGCAGAAAGGCAAAGAGCCACAGGTTGCAGTGAGCAGAGAGAGTCAGAGCCACAGGTTGCGGCAGGCAGAACTGAGCCACAAAGTGCGCAGAAGAGCAGAACATAGCAGAGCCACAGGTTTGCAGTGAGCAGAACAGAGAGATACAGAGCCACAGGTTTGCGGTGAGCGGAGGTTGGAATAGACAAAAGGTACGCACAGCTGAGTGGGAAAGGCAAACAGACAAGGAAACAATAGGAACAGATATAGACCAGAGTACAGACAGGATCAGGAATGGGACAAGGCACAGACACAAGGATTCAGACCAAGGTTCAAAGCCCCTCTGGGTAGCTGAGGCAAGAGACACAGGTTCAGACCAGGGTACAAAGCCTCACTGGGTGGCTGAGACAGGAGAGGACCTGGCAGCTAAGTAGTAAAACACTAACTGAGGAAGAAAGTTGCTCAGGCCTCCTCCAATGGGTGGGGATGCCTTAAGTATCTGAGGCCTCTTGGCAATTGGCAGGGAACACCTTAGGAAGGGTACACAGAGTCTCAATAAGAATCAGGAGATGCCAGTGCCGCCCCCCTATGCACACAGCCAGGAAGCATGCACAGAGCAGGCAGGAGACATGAGGCTCACAGCATGGAACCGGCAGAAGACAGAACTTACAGCATGGCCCGGCGTAGTGAGTAAGTTGGTGTGTAAGGCAGGTGGGGGATGGGAGGCTTTGCAGTGATGCCGGCAGGGTTGTTACATAAAATAAAGCAGATGCTCGGCAATGAGTTGTATCACTTGCACACAGTAATGAAAGATATGACGCTAGACACGATCCCTGTTAAATTCACAGAGGATCGAAGCCCACTAACAGAGCAGGCAGCAACAGTGGTCAGACAGTCAGCAACAGCACTCAAACAACTACTCTCCGAATATGCTGGAATTCTAGTGACATTACACCAGCCCTGAATCCACACGAACACACTCTCCGGAGGTGCCAGAATTCTAACGGCTAATAGCTGACCCTAAGCACATGCTGACACAGACCACACAGTTGCAAAGTACATACACACATGAAATTAAACTGATACTAGCTCACCAGCATGCACCTCAGAGAACCTTTTATACATACAGCTCAAGTCCAGTTGGACAGGACCTTGCCCGTGGACCAATCCAGAGCTGCCACATCACCAGAGCAGCTGACAATCAACCACCAATGAGACGTCGCCACATCACAAACATGCTCAGTAGGGTGATTTCTGGACTCCAGAGTGTTCACTTGTCGCTGACTACCGCTGGTTACCATAGGCTTGGCTAAAGAGCCAGCAGTAACCAGAAGAATAGCACGAGCCTGAGCAAGTCGCTGGGACCGATGTCTATGCGCAGCAGCACCCGCAGCGGTCACAGCAGAATGGGAGACAGCAGATGCAGGTAAGGCTTGGGATCTACCCCGTGCAGCGGGAAAATCCCAGTGCCTAACACCATGTAAGCCACTCATCAATATTTTAGGCCATCTAGTATTAATATCCCATATGATCTTATAGTAATGCAAAATATACACCAACATTACCTTCAGCATGCATAACAAGTCCAGGAACCCATCACACCTGCTGTGCGTTTCGCAATGAAAAGCTTTGTTCATGAAGAGCTGTGGCTGTAACTGCATTTTAGGCACTGACTGACAGACATACCTAATGCTTAATCTGCTGTCAGTCAGCATCAAGGGTGCAGTTACAGCCACTGCGCTCCATGCACAGAACAGTGACTAAGCATGAGCCAGTGCCACCCCTATGACTGAACGTCAATTGCTGCTGGAGAGAATAAAGTTAATTTTTCCCAGCAGCTGCAGAATAATAGCATTATTTTAGATGACATGTTCCATTTAAATCAGTTGCAGAATGGAGAGCATTGTGATACAGAGATGTGGGAGGAAATGTAAGGTAGTGCATGTTAGGAGTCAAGTTTCCTCTGCTGCACAGGGGGAATCTCGATCCGTCTCTGCTGCAGTCTCCCATTCTCCTTCAGCCGCAGTAGAGCCTGCTCAGCGGAGATGTCAGTCCCAGCATCTCACTGAGTCTGATTCAGTGCAAAGGGTTATTGCTGCC
The DNA here is from genome assembly GCF_051348905.1 of Ranitomeya variabilis. Taxonomy (NCBI): domain Eukaryota; kingdom Metazoa; phylum Chordata; class Amphibia; order Anura; family Dendrobatidae; genus Ranitomeya; species Ranitomeya variabilis. The sequence goes on along the minus strand of NC_135236.1, from coordinate 239,940,019 downwards.
TCTCCAGGCTCTGCTATTGTACCCTGCACTGATCTACGGCGAGCAGGCTTTTCTGGGACTAAGTCCTGATTTGCACACACTGAGCATGCCCAGGGTAAGATCTCTCAGTGGAGATCCTGGGTCACATGTTCAGCTTCTGCAGCCAAGTCTATTGGTCTTTCTAGGAAGGTCCTGTAGGTACGCAGACTCAGTGGCAGTTTCTCATTGGTCCTCTTCCTTAAGGTCTTGTACGTGCTGCAGCTATTTAAGGCTCGCATGGCCGCACGGCCATGCGCTAGTATTTTCAAAAGTTACATGCTTTGCGCCACTGTGGTCATATGCGTTATTGTGTTCAGGGACCCGGCTGAAATAAGCCCCTAGAATGCTGGCACCTCCGGCGAGGAGATTGTGTATGAGAGTATTCAGGGACCCGGCTGAAATAAGCTCCTAGAATGCTGGCACCTCTGGCAAGGAGTGTTGTGTGCATGCATGACCACTGACTGTTCTCTTCTGGGTAGTTAGCCTGTGTCTCTGTGAGAGTTAACAGGGCACAGAGCTTTGCTTTCTCAGCAACTCTGTGAAGCTAACAGAGCTGGTTAATACCGCCATATTGTGCCGCCATCCACTTAGCGGCAGGATATTTCCTGCACGGTGGATCCCGGGTTGTGAACGCACCATTCACATCAATAAATATATTCGGTGCGTTCCGCAAACCCTAACATTATACTAGTGCCAGGATCTGGCTAAGTAATGGCGGACGAACAGAGATTGCAGGGGTACATCCAGCTGCTGGAGGGCCGGTTGGCGTCTCTCGAGCGTGCAACCTCGGCGGTGGATGTTACCGCAATTGCTGTTCAGGCTGCTAGCATGGCTGCAGCAGCTTTACCCACTGCCACCTCTGTCCCGACCTTATCCCACCTTCCGTTGCCTGAAAAGTTCTCTGGGGACAGTAAGTCCTGTAGGGGATTCATGAGCCAGTGCGGTATACATCTCGAGCTCCTGCCTGCACGTTTTCCCACAGAGCGGGCAAAGGTGGGATTTGTAATTTCTCTCCTGTCGGACAGAGCTTTGGAGTGGGCTACGCCGCTGTGGGAGCGCAACGATCATGTGGTGCAGAGTGTTCCTCGGTTTCTGGGCACTCTGAAGCAGGTCTTTGTAGGACCTCAAGTCACCTATGATATGGCGCTTCGACTGCTGGCATTGACTCAGGGTTCGACCATGGTCAGCCAATTCGCCATTCTCTTCCGGACCTTAGCGTCCGAGTTGGAGTGGTCTGATAAAACCCTCTTCCCAGTATTTTGGAGGGGGCTGGCTGACCATGTGAAGGACGCTTTGGCCACTAGGGAGATTCCCACTACACTGGAGGAGCTCATATCTATATCAACTCGCATAGACCTTCGTTTTCACGAGCGAAGGTTGGAGCGAGCCCAGTGTAAGCAGAGGTTTCGGCTGGCTCCCACGTTCGCCAGACCTTTGGAATCTCCGGTCCAGGCGTCCGAGTCACATGAGGCCATAGAGGGGTCGCGAGCAGGGTCTAAGTCCCAGGTCGCTCATGCCCCTAAGGTCAGTCATGTTTGCCGGCAGTCCGGACATCTTGCCTCCAAGTGTCCGCAGCGGTCGAGGAAACGTCAGCGTCTAGTGGCAGTTGGAGGAGGTACATTAGACACGGCGACGTTTACCTCAAAATTGTCCTTCAAGGGGACAATCACCTTTGGCCCATCCACTCTCATGGTAGAGCTTTGCGTGGACTCAGGGGCGGAGGGTAATTTTATGTCATCCGCCTTCGCTCAGCGACACGCAATACCCCTGGTGATGCTCGCCAAGCCAATAACCATTCGAGTGGTAAATGGGTCGACACTACCTTCACAGATTACACACCAAACCATCCCTTTCACTCTCTCTGTATCTCCATCACATCAGGAGATTATTTCTCTTTTGGTCCTTCCTGAGGGAGTTGATGAGGTCCTGTTGTGGATACCCTGGCTTTGTTTTCATTCTCCTCATATAGAGTGGTCCTCAGGGAAAATTTTGGGATGGAGTAAATCCTGTGAGGGTAGATGTCAGAGGGAGTGTGTTCAGGTTGCTACAACTGAGGTACCCGCAGATCTTTCCTCTCTCCCCAAGCACTATTGGCCTTATGCGGACGTGTTCTCCAAAAGGGCTGCAGAGACCCTTCCGCCTCACCGCCCCTATGACTGTCCTATCGATCTCTTGCCTGGTGCTGAGCCTCCCCAGGGTCGAGTCTATCTGTTATCTCTCCCGTAGACGGAGGCAATGTCTCAGTATATCCAAGAGAATCTGGCAAGAGGTTTTATTAGGAAGTCAGTGTCACCTGCTAGGGCTGGGTTCTTCTTCGTGCAGAAGAGTGGAGAATTGCATCCATGCATTGACTACAGGGGTCTTAACGCCATCACTGTTAAAAACAAGTACCCACTACCCCTGATATCTGAGCTTTTTGATAGGCTACGGGGAGCAAAGGTATTTACTAAATTAGATCTGCGGGGTGCTTATAACCTGATCCACATCCGTGAGGGGGACGAGTGGAAGACGGCTTTTAACACCAGGGAAGGGCACTATGAATATCTGGTGATGCCCGTCGGGCTCTGTAATGCCCCAGCCGTTTTCCAAGACTTTGTGAACGACATCTTCCGGGAGATACTCACCACCTCGGTCGTAGTCTATCTGGATGATATTCTCATCTACTCTCCAGATATTGACTCCCACCGGAGAGATGTTCGCAAAGTCTTCGACCTCTTACAGGCAAACTCCCTCTACACCAAGTTGGAGAAGTGTGTGTTTGAGCAGGAGTCCTTGCCATTCCTAGGTTATATCATTTCTGCCCAGGGTTTGGCTATGGATCCTGCCAAACTGCAGGCTGTGATGGACTGGCAGGAACCCCATTCACTTAAAGCGGTGCAGCGCTTTATGGGGTTCATCAATTACTATCGCCAGTTCATCCCACACTTTTCAACTTTGGTAGCTCCCTTGGTTGCCCTCACCAAGAAGGGAGCAAATCCCAAGTTGTGGTCGGAGGATGTCTCCAAGGCATTCCTTTCGATTAAGTCACACTTTGCTAGTGCTCCTATTCTACATCGCCCCGATGTAGATAAGCCATTTATAATGGAGGTGGAAGCCTCATCCGTTGGTGCTGGAGCAGTCCTTTTCCAAAAGGATGCTCAAGGTCAGAAGCATCCTTGCTTCTTCTTCTCCAAGACCTTCACACCAGTGGAGAGGAATTATTCCATCGGGGACAGGGAGTTGCTAGCAATGAAGTTGGCTTTTTCTGAGTGGAGACACCTCTTGGAGGGAGCTCGCTTTCCCTTCCAAGTATTCGCCGATCACAAAAAGTTGGTGTACATACAGACGGCCCAGCGGCTGAATTCTCGCCAGGCCAGATGGTCCCTGTTCTTCTCCCGGTTCCATTTTACTCTCCATTTTCTCTCTGGGGAGAAGAACATTCGTGCCGATGCTCTCTCTCGCTCTGTAGTGTCATCTGAGGAGGAGGATGAGGAGCCTCGGCTTATTGTTCCCTCTGAGAGCCTGAGAACTGTGGCCTCGGTTTTGCTAGAGTCCGTGCCCCCGAGCAAGACTTTCGTGCCAGCGAATTTGCGACCTGAGGTTCTCTCTTGGGCTCACTCGTCCAGGGTGGGTGGACATTTTGGAACCAAGAGGACATCTGAGCTTTTGGCGAGGACGTACTGGTGGCCGCATATGGCCCATGAGATCGGGGACTATATTCGGGCATGTGTCTCCTGCGCCCAGAATCGGTCTTCACGGCAACGCCCTGCTGGGTTACTTTACCCCATGCCGGTGGCAGACAGGCCTTGGGAGATGGTCGGGATGTGGTGGGTTTGCCCAAGTCTCGTGGCTGTACCATCATTTGGGTCATTACCGATCATTTCTCGAAAATGGTGCATTTGGTGCCACTACCACGGTTACCTTCTGCACGGGCCTTGGCGGCGTTGTTCATTAAGCATATTTTCCACTTACATGGTATGCCTGATAAAGTTGTCAGCGACCGGGGTCCCCAGATTGCGTCTCGGTTTTGGAGAGAGCTCTGCCGTTTACTCAGCATAGAGCTGAATCTCTCCTCTGCGTATCATCCCAAGACGAATGGGTTGGTAGAGAGAACCAATCAGACTCTGGTGACATACTTATGACACTTTGTCTCTGCTAGGCAGGATGACTGGGCATCTTTGCTACCTTGGGCGGAATTTGCCTTGAATAACGCCGTAGCCGATTCCACTGGTCAGACTCCTTTTCTCCTTAATTACGGCCAGCATCCGCGTGTCCCTGTGCCCATGCCCGTGTCATCCACCGATTCTAGGGTGGCAGACTGGGCGGTGGAGGCACGTGACATCTGGGACCGCACACAGGATGCCATCCGGGCCTCCAAGGAGAGAATGAGGGTCTCGGCTGATACACACCGGCGCCCTGCTCCGACCTTTGCTCCTGGCGACTTAGTGTGGCTCTCCGCCCGTAACATCAGGCTGCGAGTTGAGTCCACTAAGTTTGCGCCTCGCTACATTGGCCCGTTCAAGGTTCTGGAACAGGTGAACCCTGTGGTCTACTGTTTGGCTATTCCTCCACGCCTTGGTATCACCGATATCTTTCACGTTTCCCTCTTAAAGCCCGTTCATTTGTCCCAGTTTTCTGAGTCATCTGCCGGGACATCAGGTTCCTCCACGGATGAGTTTGAGGTGAATGCTATCCTGGGGTGCAAGGTGGTACGTGGCAAGAAATTTTATCTGGTGGATTGGAAGGGTCACGGTCCAGAGGTTAGAACCTGGGAGCCTGTGGAGCACATTCGGGCTCCGCTGCTCATTGCAGCTTTTGAACGTAGCGAGGCTCAAGGAGGGGGGCCCTAGGAGGGGGGTAATGTTAGGAGTCGAGTTTCCTCTGCTGCACAGGGGGAATCTCGATCCGTCTCTGCTGCGGTCTCCCATTCTCCTTCGGCCGCAGTAGAGCCTGCTCAGCGGAGACGTCGGTCCCAGCGTCTCACTGAGTCTGATTCAGTGCAAAGGGTTATTGCTGCCTCTCCATGCTCTGCTATTGTACCCTGCACTGATCTACGGCGAGCAGGCTTTTCTGGGACTAAGTTCTGCTTTGCACACACTGAGCATGCCCAGGGTAAGATCTCTCAGTGGAGATCAGGGGTCACATGTTCAGCTTCTGCAGCCAAGTCTATTGGTATTTCTAGGAAGGTCCTGTAGGTACGCAGACTCAGTGGCAATTTCTCATTGGTCCTCTTCCTTAAGGTCTTGTACGTGCTGCAGCTATTTAAGGCTCGCATGGCCGCACGGCCATGCGCTAGTATCTTCAAAAGTTACATGCTTTGCGCCACTGTGGTCATATGCGTGATTGTGTTCAGGGACCCGACTGAAATAAGCCCCTAGAATGCTGGCACCTCCAGCGAGGAGATTGTGTATGAGAGTATTCAGGGACCCGGCTGAAATAAGCCCCTAGAATGCTGGCACCTCTGGCGAGGAGTGTTGTGTGCATGCATGACCACTGACTGCTCTCTTCTGGGTAGTTAGCCTGTGTCTCTGTGAGAGTTAACAGGGCACAGAGCTTTGCTTTCTCGGCCACTCTGTGAAGCTAACAGAGCTGGTTAATACCACCATATTGTGCCGCCATCCACTTAGCGGCAGGATATTTCCTGCACGGTGGATCCCGGGTTGCGAACGCACCATTCACATCAATAAATATATTCGGTGCGTTCCGCAAACCCTAACAGTGCAGATCTGTGGAAAGCTTTGTGGGTGAAAGGAATTAGTTTATATTGTACTCTGTAGCAGATGGGTAATCAGTGCATTAACAGGGCTCAAGATGGAGGCATTGGTATAGTCAATGGACAGAAATAAAATCCAGGCTGCATGGATCCCAGATGAATTGGAGAGGAGAAAGCTTGGCAAGGGGGAGACAGATCAATAGAGTTGCAGTATTCTGTAGAGTTGCATTATGAATACGAGCGACAGTAAGCGTTTTTGCAGTTTCAAAGGTGAGAACAGGTCAGATTGTGGAGATGTTTTTAATATGCAGATGACATAAGCAAGTAAGTTATTGGATATAGGGAGTAAAGAAAAGTTCTGCGGAAAATTTGATCCCAAGACAGCGAGCTTGCTGCTTAGGAGTTGTGGTTGAAGCATTCAAGAAAATTGCAATATCCGCTATATTTCAGTTAGTATAGGGAGGAAACATGAGAAGTTCAGTTTTGGAGATATTCCATTTCAGATGGAGGGAAGGCATGTTGTTAGAGACAGCAGAAAGAAAATCCCTGGAATTTTGCATTAAATTTGGGGTGAGGTCAGGAGAAGATGGTAAATTTGGGTGTCATCATAATATAGATGGTACTGGAAATCAAATCTGCTTGCCCAATAAGCGCAGCATAAAGAGAGAATAGACGAGGTCCAAGAGCTAGAAAACATTTCAGTGTAAGATAATTCAGAGAGGTAAGAGGAGAACAAAGAGAGAGCAGTTTGTTTGAGGCCAAGAGAATGGAGCATTGTTGATCAACAGTTACAAATGCAGAAGTCAGATCAAGGAGAGAACCGGCAGGGAGTAGTGACCATTAGATTTACCTGTTAGTAGATAGACTTTAGTGAGAAAATTTTCTGTAGAGGTTAAAGAATAAAAAGAATAAAAAGCAGATTGTAAAGGGTACTCTTTAACCAAATTCAAGAAAAAGAGTGAAAACATCTTTATGTGCACACACAAAGAATGCTCTGGCACTGGCTTATGTCCCTAGCCTGGTCTACCCTTCTGGATACTACATGCTTTTTTACAACAGGTATGACAGTTGATATGACCTTGACAGTACCCCTCTACTCAAGGTCCCCATAAAAGCCACATGTACAGCCGTTTTGATTTGTATGCCCTTGATAAAACATTGTCACGATACGTAAAGCAACCCCATGAAAGGTTGGTAGTGGATGGCACAGCAAACACACAATGAGATAGAAAAGGGGGGGAGGAAGGCCCTATCAATAGGGAAATGAAGGAATGGTCACCTCCTGCTCAAACCTGAGCTTGTCCCTGCACTCCACTGAAGCCCTAAGTGGGTCCTTCCCCCACCGCCATCAGGAACCTCGTCCCTCATTAACATCTAGCACTGCCCTAGCTAGTGCACTGGCCTGCAAAGAGTGCAAGCTTCACCACTGCAGATAGTAACACACAGGGGACAGTAACAAACACAAAGGGAGGAGGAGAAAACACCACACTTAGCTTCCAGACAACGCTGCCAAACTCAACACCACAAATAGCACATCAACAGTACTCCAAAACACCCGAAGTGGCTGACACCAGAGAGCTGCTCCTGTAAGGCTGATTTAGATAGAGAAGCTCTATCACCAACAGTCAGCTGAGGCAGCAGGTGAGCATTTAAAGGATGGTGGGAGTGGTCACCACCACATCAGCTGACCCAAAAGCAATGCAGTTACACCAGATTGCCAGTGGGGAGAAAAACTGACATTAACCCCCGATGGACCTGAAAGGAAAAAGCAACATTTAAAACAGGGAGGAGCCAGAGCTGCCACAAATCCAAAATAGTGACAAACATAATGTAGAAATTCTACAAAAAAATCTTTTGACAAACAAATCTATAAAAAAAATTCACGAAAATCTACAAACATGTAATTTGCTGACTTACTCTATATCAGGAAAATGCATAGTTTTATTTTTCTACTGCAGGGCACTTGATGCAATGAAACAATGAATTCCAGATCTATCCGACTAGTATGGCATATCCACTGGCCAAGTCATAAATGTCTGAAATGGAAACATAACTTTAACCCCTTCACCCCCAAGGGTGGTTTGCACGTTAATGACCGGGACAATTTTTACAATTCTGACCACTGTCCCTTTATGAGGTTATAACTCTGGAACGCTTCAACGGATCTTGGCGATTCTGACATTGTTTTCTCGTGACATATTGTACTTCATGATAGTGGTAAAATTTCTTTGATATTACCTGCGTTTATTTGCAAAAAAAATGGAAATTTGGCAAAAATTTTGAAAATTTTGCAATTTTCCAAATTTGAATTTTTATGCCCTTAAATCACAGAGATATGTCACACAAAATACTTAATAAGTAACATTTCCCACATGTCTACTTTACATCAGCACAATTTTGGAACCAAAATTTTTTTTTATTCTTAGGGAGTTATAAGGGTTAAAAGTTGACCAGCAATTTCTCATTTTTACAACACCATTTTTTTTTAGGGACCACATCTCATTTGAAGTCATTTTGAGGGGTCTATATGATAGAAAATACCCAAGTGTGACACCATTCTAAAAACTGCACCCCTCAAGGTGCTCAAAACCATATTCAAGAAGTTTATTAACCCTTCTGGTGCTTCACAGGAATTTTTGGAATGTTTAAATAAAAATGAACATTTAACTTTTTTTCACAAAAAATTTACTTCAGCTCCAATTTTTTTTATTTTACCAAGGGTAACAGGAGAAAATGGACCCCAAAAGTTGTTGTACAATTTGTCCTGAGTACGCCGATACCCCATATGTGGGGGTAAACCACTGTTTGGGCGCATGACAGAGCTCGGAAGCGAAGGAGCGCCATTTGACTTTTCAATGCAAAATTGACTGGAATTGAGATGGGACGCCATGTTGCGTTTGGGGAGCCCCTGTTGTGCCTAAACATTGAAACCCCCCACAAGTGACACAATTTTGGAAAGTAGACCCCCTAAGGAACTTATCTAGAGGTGTGATGAGCACTTTGACCCACCAAGTGCTTCACAGAAGTTTATAATGCAGAACCGTAAAAATAAAAAATCATATTTTTTCACAAAAATTATTTTTCGCCCCCAATTTTTTATTTTCCCAAGGGTAAGAGAAGAAATTGGACCCCAAAAGTTGTTGTACAATTTGTCCTGAGTACGCTGATACCCCATATGTGGGGATAAACCACTGTTTGGGCGCATGGGAGACCTCGGAAGGGAAGGAGCGCCGTTTGACTTTTCAATGCAAAATTGACAGGAATTGAGATGGGACGTCATGTTGCGTTTGGAGAGCCCCTGATGTGCGTAAACATTGAAACCCCCAACAAGTGACACCATTTTGGAAAGTAGACCCCCTAAGGAACTTATCTAGAGGTGTGATGAGCACTTTGACCCACCAAGTGCTTCACAGAAGTTTATAATGCAGAACCATAAAAATAAAAAATCATATTTTTTCACAAAAATTATTTTTTCACCCCCAATTTTATATTTTCTCAAGGGTAAGAGAAGAAATTGGACCCCAAAAGTTGTTGTACAATTTGTCCTGAGTACGCTGATACCCCATATGTGGGGGTTAACCACTGTTTGGGCGCATGGGAGACCTCGGAAGGGAAGTAGCACCGTTTGACTTTTCAATGCAAAATTGACAGGAATTGAGATGGGACGCCATGTTGCGTTTGGAGAGCCACTGATGTGCCTAAACATTGAAACCCCCCACAAGTGACACCATTTTGGAAAGTAGACCCCCTAAGGAACTTATCTAGATGTGTTTTGAGCGCTTTGACCCACCAAGGGCTTCACAGAAGTTAATAATGCAGAGCCGTAAAAATAAAACAAAAATTTTTTCCCACAAAAATTATTTTTTTAGCCCCCAGTTTTGTATTTTGCCGAGGGTTGCAGGAGAAATTGGACCCCAAAATTTGTTGTCCAATTTGTCCTGAGTGCGCTGATACCCCATATGTGGGGGGGAACCACCGTTTGGACGCATGGAAGGGCTCGGAAGTGAAGGAGCGCCATTTGGAATGCAGACTTAGATGGAATGGTCTGCAGGCGTCACATTGCGTTTGCAGAGCCCCTAATGTACCTAAACAGTAGAAACCCCCCACAAGTGACACCATGTTGGAAAGTAGACCCCCTAAGGAACTTTTCTAGATGTGTGGTGAGTGCCTTGACCCACCAAGGGCTTCACAGAAGTTTATAATGCAGAGCCGTAAAAATAAAACAAAAATTTTTTCCCACAAAAATTATTTTTCAGCCCCCAGTTTTGTATTTTCCCGAGGGTAACAGGAGAAATTGGACCCCAAAAGTTGTTGTCCAATTTGTCCTGAGTGCGCTGATACCCCATATGTGGGGGGAACCACCGTTTGGACGCATGGAAGGGCTCGGAAGTGAAGGAGCGCAATTTGGAATGCAGGCGTAGATGGAATGGTCTGCAGGCGTCACATTGCGTTTGCAGAGCCCCTAATGTACCTAAACAGTAGAAACCCCCCACAAGTGACACCATATTGGAAAGTAGACCCCCTAAGGAACTTATCTAGATGTGTGGTGAGTGCTTTGACCCACCAAGGGCTTCACAGAAGTTTATAATGCAGAGCCGTAAAAATAAAACAAAAATTTTTTCCCACAAAAATTATTTTTCAGCCCCCAGTTTTGTATTTTCCTGAGGGTAACAGGAGAAATTGGACCCCAAAAGTTGTTGTCCAATTTGTCCTGAGTGCGCTGATACCCCATATGTGGGGGGAACCACCGTTTGGATGCATGGGAGGGCTCGGAAGGGAAGGAGCGCCATTTGGAATGCAGACTTAGATGGAATGGTCTGCAGGCGTCACATTGCGTTTGCAGAGCCCCTAATGTACCTAAACAGTAGAAGCCCCGCACAAGTGACCCCATTTTGAAAACTAGACCCCCCCAAGGAACTTATCTAGATGTGTTGTAAGAACTTTGAACCCCCAAGTGTTTCACTACAGTTTATAACGCAGAGCCGTGAAAATAAAAAATCCTTTTTTTTCCCACAAAAATGATTTTTTAGCCCCCAGTTTTGTATTTTCCCAGGGGTAACAGGAGAAATTGGACCCCAAAGGTTGTTGTCCTATTTGTCCTGAGTACGCTGATACCCCATATGTTGGGGTAAACCCCTGTTTGGGCACACGGGAGAGCTCGGAAGGGAAGGAGCACTGTTTTACTTTTTCAACGCAGAATTGGCTGGAATTGAGATCGGACGCCATGTCGCATTTGGAGAGCCCCTGATGTGCCGAAACAGTGGAAACCCCCCAATTATAACTGAAACCCTAATCCAAACACACCCCTAACCCTAATCCCAACAGTAACCCTAACCACACCTCTAACCCTGACACACCCCTAACCCTAATCCCAACCCTATTCCCAACCGTAAATGTAATCTAAACCCTAACCGTAACTTTAGCCCCAACCCTAACCCTAACTTTAGCCCCAACCCTAACTGTAGCCTTAACCCTAGCCCCAACCCTAGCCCTAACCCTAACCCTAATGGGAAAATGGAAATAAATTTATTTTTTTTATTTTTCCCTAACTAAGGGGGTGATGAAGGGGGGTTTGATTTACTTTTATAGCGAGTTTTTTAGCGGATTTTTATGATTGGCAGTCGTCACACACTGAAAGACGCTTTTTATTGCAAAAAATATTTTTTGCGTTACCACATTTTGAGAGCTATAAATTTTCCATATTTTGGTCCACAGAGTCATGTGAGGTCTTGTTTTTTGCGGGACGAGTTGACGTTTTTATTTTTAACTTTTTGGGCACGTCACATTTTTTGATCGCTTTTTATTCCATTTTTTGTGAGGCAGAATGACCAAAAACCAGCTATTCATGAATTTCTTTTGGGAGAGGCGTTTATACTGTTCCGCGTTTGGTAAAATTGATAAAGCAGTTTTATTCTTCGGGTCAGTACGATTACAGCGATACCTCATTTATATTATTTTTTTATGTTTTGGCGCTTTTATACGATAAAAACTATTTTATGGAAAAAATAATTATTTTTGCATCGCTTTATTCTCAGGACTATAACTTTTTTATTTTTTTTGCTGATCATGCTGTATGGCGGCTCGTTATTTGCGGGACTAGATGACGCTTTTAGCGGTACCATGGTTATTTATATCTGTCTTTTTGATCGCGTGTTATTCCACTTTTTGTTCGGTGGTATGATAATAAAGCGTTGTTTTATGCCTCGTTTTTTTTTTTTTTTCTTACGGTGTTTACTGAAGGGGTTAACTAGTGGGCCAGTTTTATAGGTCGGGTCGTTACGGACGCGGCGATACTAAATATGTGTACTTTTATTGTTTTTTTTTATTTTATTTAGATAAAGAAATGTATTTATGGGAAATATACACTCACCGGCCACTTTATTAGGTACACCTGTCCAACTTCTTGTTAACACTTAATTTCTAATCAGCCAATCACATGGCAGCAACTCAGTGCATTTAGGCATGTAGACATGGTCAAGACAATCTCCTGCAGTTCAAACCGAGCATCAGTATGGGGAAGAAAGGTGATTTGAGCACCTTTGAACGTGGCATGGTTGTTGGTGCCAGAAGGGCTGGTCTGAGTATTTCAGAAACTGCTGATCTACTGGGATTTTCACGCACAACCATCTCTAGGGTTTACAGAGAATGGTCCGAAAAAGAAAAAAAATCCAGTGAGCGGCAGTTCTGTGGGCGGAAATGCCTTGTTGATGCCAGAGGTCAGAGGAGAATGGGCAGACTGGTTCGAGCTGATAGAAAGGCAACAGTGACTCAAATCGCCACCCGTTACAACCAAGGTAGGCCTAAGAGCATCTCTGAACGCACAGTGCGTCGAACTTTGAGGCAGATGGGCTACAGCAGCAGAAGACCACACCGGGTACCACTCCTTTCAGCTAAGAACAGGAAACTGAGGCTACAATTTGTACAAGCTCATCGAAATTGGACAGTAGAAGATTGGAAAAACGTTGCTTGGTCTGATGAGTCTCGATTTCTGCTGCGACATTCGGATGGTAGGGTCAGAATTTGGCGTAAACAACATGAAAGAATGGATCCATCCTGCCTTGTATGGAGCATCTTTGGGATGTGCAGCCGACAAATCTGCGGCAACTGTGTGATGCCATCATGTCAATATGGACCAAAATCTCTGAGGAATGCTTCCAGCACCTTGTTGAATCTATGCCACGAAGAATTGAGGCAGTTCGGAAGGCAAAAGGGGGTCCAACCCGTTACTAGCATGGTGTACCTAATAAAGTGGCCGGTGAGTGTATATATATTTTTTTTCATTATTTTGGAATATTTTTTTTAATTTTTTTTTACACATTTGGAAATTTTTTTTTTTACTTTTTTACTTTGCCCCAGGGGGGGACAATACAGATCGGTGATCTGCCAGTTTGCATAGCACTCTGACAGATCACCGATCTGAGAGAAGTGCAGGCTGCTTCACAGTGCCTGCTCTGAGCAGGCTTCTGTGAAGCCACCTCCCTCCCTGCAGGACCCGGATCCGCGGCCATCTTGGATCCGGGTCTGGAGCAGGCAGGGAGGGAGGTAAGACCCTCGCAGCAACGCGATCACATCGCGTTGCTGCGGGGGGCTCAGGGAAGCCCGCAGGGAGCCCCCTCCCTGCGCGATGCTTCCCTGCACCGCCGGCACATCGCGATCATGTTTGATCGCGGTGTGCCGGGGGTTAATGTGCCGGGAGCGGTCCGTGACCGCTCCTGGCACATAGTGCCGGATGTCAGCTGCGATAGGCAGCTGACACCCGGCCGCGATCGGCCGCGCTCCCCCTGTGAGCGCCGCCGATCGCGCTGGACGTACTATCCCGTCGGTGGTCATACGGGCCCACCCCTCCTCGACGGGATAGTACGTCCGATGTCAGGAAGGGGTTAAAGCTGTCAGTATAGAACATAGACAGAATTTAAATCATATACAGTGACATGTAAAAGTTTGGGCACCCCTGGTCAAAATTAATGTTATTGTGAACAGTTAAGCAAATTGAAGATGAAATGATCTCTAAAAGGCCTAAACTTAAAGATGACACATTTCCTTTGTATTTTAGGCAAACAATATTATTAATAATAACAATTTCTTGAAATTTTTAACATTTTTACATTTTTTAAAATTACAGAAAGGAAAATGGGCAGATGCTAAAGCTTGGGCACCCTTGGAGATTTGTCTGCTCAGATAACTTTGACCAAGATTTCAGATTTTAATTAGCTCGTTACAATCATTGATAGGAAAGACAAGGTGATGCAAATTTCCCAGCTTTATAAAACCCTGCATCCTCTAACCTTGTGCCAAGAAACTGCAGCCATGACTTTTTCTAAGCAGCTGCCTAGCACTCTGAAAATAGTGGAGGCCCACAAAGCAGGAGAAGGCTATAAGAAGATAGCAAAGCATTTTCAAGTTACCCTTTTCTCAGTTTGAAATGTAATTAAGAAATGGCAGTTAACAGGAACAGCGGAGGTCAACCTAAGGTCTGAAAGACCAAGCAAAATTGACAAATCAGAACACCTGCTTCACTGCATAGACCTTCAGAAAGATTTGGCAGACTCTGGAGTTGTGGTACATTGTTCTACTGTTCAGAGTCACCTGCACAAATATGGCCTTCATGGTAGTCGTCAGAAAAAAATCTTTCATGCATAAGCACCATAAAATTCAGCTTGAGAAGTACTCAAAAGGACATTTGAAAAAGCCAAATGCATTTTGGAAACAAGTCCTGTGGACTGATGAAGTTAAAATAGAACTCTTTGGCCACAATGATCAAAAGTATGTGTGGAGAAAAAAAGGACACAGATTTTCAGGAAAATAAGATCTCACCAACCATTAAGCATGGGTGTGGATCAATTATGCTTTGGGGTTGTGTTGCAGCTAGCAGCATGGGGAACATTTCATGAGTAGAGGGAAGAATGGATTCAATATAATTTCAACAAATTCTTGATGCAAACAAAACACCATCTGTAAAAAAAGCAGAAGTTGAAAAGTAGATGGCTTTTACAAATGGATAATGATCCTAAACACACGTCAAAATCCCCAATAGACTACCTCAAAAGGTGAAAGCTGAAGGTTTTACAATGGACCTCACAGTCCCCTTGATCTGAACATTATCGAAAATCTTTGACAAGTCCTCAGAATAGCAGTGCATGCAAGACAACCCAGGAATCTCATAGAACTGGAAGAATTAAACATCTTAAACATCTTGACCTACATTCATTCTCTGAATCCCTCCACCCTCTCACAGACATAAGTTCCATACACAATGCGGATGACGCTGCCGCTCTATATAACACCACAATAGCTGTAGCTTTGGAATCTGCTGCCCCACTTACACATACCAAAGCTCGCAAAATCAACAGACAGCCCTGGCACACCAGCCTGACCAAAGAACTGAGGCGAGCTTCAAGGGATGCTGAGCGCAGATGGAAAAGATCCCACTCCAACGACCACTTCATCGCATTCAAACAGTCCCTCACTACTTTCAAGACCACACTCGCCACAACTAAACAAACCTACTTCTCATCTCTCATATCCTCCCTGTCTCACAACCCTAAACAGTTATTCAACACCTTCAATTCTCTCCTCCGTCCCCCAGCACCTCCTCCCTCCCCACTTATCTCTGCTGAAGACTTTGCCTCATTCTTCAAGCAGAAGATTGATAACATCAGTGACAGTTTTGGTCAACAAGCCCCAGAGCCCTTCCTCCCAACTTCCCTACCCTCCACCTCCAAAACCAACTTCTCCACCATTACAGAAGATCAACTCGCCACTCTACTCTCAAGATCGCATCTCACCACCTGTGCACTTGACCCGCTCCCATCCCACCTCATCCCAAACCTCACCACAATCTTCATCCCAACCCTAACCCATCTCTTCAACCTATCACTAACAACTGGTGTTTTCCCCTCAAGCTTTAAACATGCCTCCATCACACCTATCCTCAAAAAGCCCTCTCTTGACGCATCCTCTGTATCTAGCTATCGCCCTATATCACTTCTCCCCTATGCCTCAAAACTACTGGAACAACACGTCTACCTTGAACTGTCCTCCCATCTCTCTTCTTGCTCCCTCTTTGACCGCTTACAATCTGGCTTCCGGTCATACCATTCCACTGAAACTGCCCTAACTAAGGTCACCAATGACCTCTTAACCGCCAAGAGCAAGCGACACTACTCTGTTCTCCTCCTCCTTGACCTGTCGGCTGCCTTTGACACAGTGGACCATTCCCTATTATTACAGACCCTCTCATCCCTTGGCATCACAGACTTGGCCCTATCCTGGATCTCCTCATACCTAACAGACCAGACATTCAGCGTCTCCCACTCACACACCACCTCCTCACCTCGCCCCCTATCTGTCGGAGTCCCACAAGGTTCAGTCCTTGGGCCCCTGCTCTTCTCCATTTACACCTTTGGCCTGGGACAGCTCATAGAATCTCATGGCTTTCAGTATCACCTCTATGCTGATGACACACAGATCTACATCTCTGGACCAGATATCACCTCCCTACTAACCAGAATCCCTCAATGTCTGTCCACTATTTCATCCTTTTTCTCCGCTAGATTTCTCAAACTTAACATGGACAAAACAGAATCCATCATCTTTCCCCCATCTCACGCGACCCCCCCAACGAACCTATCCATTACAGTAAATGGCTGTTCACTCTCCCCAGTCCCACAAGCTCGCTGCCTCGGGGTAATCCTTGATGCTGATCTCTCCTTCAAACCACATATCCAAGCCCTTTCCACTTCCTGCCGACTTCAACTCAAAAATATTTCACGAATCCGTTCATTCCTCAACCAAGAATCTGCAAAAACCCTAGTACATGCCCTCATCATCTCTCGCCTTGACTACTGCAACCTCCTGCTCTGTGGCCTCCCCTCGAACACTCTTGCACCCCTCCAATCTATTCTAAACTCTGCTGCCCGACTAATCCACCTGTCCCCCCGCTATTCTCCGGCCTCTCCCCTCTGTCAATCCCTTCACTGGCTCCCCATTGCCCAGAGACTCCAGTACAAAACCCTAACCATGACGTACAAAGCCATCCACAACCTGTCTCCTCCATACATCTGTGACCTCGTCTCCCAGTACTTACCTACACGCAACCTCCGATCCTCACAAGATCTCCTTCTCTACTCCCCTCTTATCTCCTCTTCCCACAATCGTATACAAGATTTCTCTCGCGTATCACCCCTACTCTGGAACCCTCTACCACAACACATCAGACTCTCGCCTACCATCAAAATCTTCAAAAAGAATCTGAAGACTCACCTCTTCCGACAAGCCTACAACCTGCAGTAACCACCAATCAACCAAACCGCTGCATGACCAGCTCTACCCTCACCTACTGTATTCTCACCCATCCCTTGTAGATTGTGAGCTTTCGCAGGCAGGGTCCTCTCTCCCCCTGTACCAGTCGTGACCTGTATTGTTTAACATTATTGTACTTGTTTTTATTATGTATACCCCTCCTCACATGTAAAGCGCCATGGAATAAATGGCGCTGTAACAATAAATAATAATAATAATAATAATAATAATTATCCAAGGAAGAATGGATGAAAATCCCTCAAACAATAATTGAAAGACTCTTCACTGGCTGCAAAAAGCATTTACAAGCTGTGATACTTTCAAAAGGGAGTACTAACCATGCAGGATGCCCAAACATTTCCATCTGTCAATTTTTCTATTTGGAATTTTTAAAATATAAAAGACAAAAATGTATACAGTGGGGGAAATAAGTATTTGATCCTTTGCTGATTTTGTAAGTTTTCCCACTGACAAAGACATGAACAGTCTATAATTTTAAGGGTAGGTTAATTTTAACATTGAGGGATAGAATATTAAACATAAAATCCAGAAAATTACATTGTATAAATTATATACATTTATTTGCATTTTGCAGTGAGAAATAAGTATTTTATCCCTCTGGCAAACAAGACTTAATACTTGGTGGCAAAACCCTTCTTGGCAAGCACAGCAGTTAGGCGTTTTTTGTAGTTGATGATGAGGTTTGCACACATGTCAGGAGGAATTTTGGTCCAATCCTCTTTGCAGATCACCTCTAAATCATTAAGATTTTGAGGCTGTCACTTGGCAACTAGGAGCTTCAACTCCCTTCATAAGTTTTCCATGAGATTAAGGTCTGGAGACTAACTAAACCACTACATGACCTTAATGTGCTTCTTTTTGAGCCACTTCTTTGTTGCCTTGGCTGCATGTTTTGAGTCATTGTCTTCCTGGACGACCCAGCCATGACCCATTTTTAATGTCCTGGCAGAGGGAAGGAGGTTGTCACTAAGGATTTTATGGTACATGGCTCCACCATTCTCCCATTGATACAGTGAAATAGTCCTGTGCCCTTAGCAGAGAAACACCTCCAAAACATGTTTCCTCCTCCATGCTTGATAGTTGGGTCGGTGTTCTTTGGGTCATAGGCAGCATTTCTCTTCCTCCAAACACGGCAAGTTGAGTTAATGCCAAAGACCTCAATTTTTTGTCTCATCTAACCACAGCACCTTCTCCCAATCACTCACAGAATAATCTGGGGTTTCATTGGCAAGCTTCAGACGGGTCTGCACATGTGCATTCTTTAGCTGGGGGACCTTGCGGACACTGCAGGATTTTAAACCTTTACGGCGTAATGTGTTACCAATGGTTTTCTTGGTGACTGTGGTCCCAGCTGCCTTGAAATCATTAACAAGTTCCCCCTTGTAGTTTTAGGCTGATCTCTCACCTTCCTCATCATCATCAAAGATACCCCACAAGGTGAGATTTTGCATGTTGCCCCAGATCGATGTCGATTGACAGTCATTTTGTATTTCTTCCATTTTCTTATTATTGTTCCAACAGTTGTCTCCTTCTCACCCAGCATCTTATGTATGGTTTTATAGACCATTCAAGCTTCGTGCAGGTCTATGATCTTGCTCCTGACATCCTTATAAAGCTATTTGGTCTTGCCCATGTTGTAGAGGTTATAGTCTAACTGATTAATTGATTCTGTGTACAGGAGTCTTTTTTAAAGGTGACTATGTAAGACAGCTTTCTTTAATGCAGGTAATGAGTTGATTAGGAGCATCTAACTGGTCTGTAGGAGCCAGAACTCTTAACCCCTTCACCCCCAAGGGTGGTTTGCACGTTAATGACCAGGCCAATTTTACAATTCTGACCACTGTCCCTTTATGAGTTATAACTCTGGAACGCTTCAACAGATCCTGGAGATTCTGACAGTGTTTTCTCGTGACATATCGTACTTCATGATAGTGGTAAAATTTCTTTGATATTACCTGCGTTTATTTGTGAAAAAAATGGAAATTTGGCGAAACTTTTGAAAATTTTGCAGTTTTCCAACTTTGAATTTTTATGCAATTAAATCAAAGTGATATGTCACACAAAATACTTAATAAGTAACATTTCCCACATGTCTACTTTACATCAGCACAATTTTGGAACCAAAATTTTTTTTTGTTAGGGAGTTATAAGGGTTAAAAGTTGACCGGCAATTTCGCATTTTTACAACACCATTGTTTTTTAGGGACCACATCTCATTTGAAGTCATTTTGAGGGGTCTATATGATAGAAAATACCCAAGTGTGACAAGATTCTAAAAACTGCACCCCTCAAGGTGCTTAAAACCACATTCAAGAAGTTTATTAACCCTTCAGGTGTTTCACAGGAATTTTTGGAATGTTTAAATAAAAATGAACATTTAACTTTTTTTCACAAAAAATTTACTTCAGCTCCAATTTGTTTTATTTTACCAAGGGTAACAGGAGAAAATGGACCCCAAAAGATGTTGTACAATTTGTCCTGAGTACACCGATACCCCATATGTGGGGGTAAACCACTGTTTGGGCACATGACAGAGCTCGGAAGCGAAGGAGCGCCATTTGACTTTTCAATGCAAAATTGACTGGAATTGAGATGGGACGCCATGTTGCGTTTGGAGAGCCCCTGATGTGCCTAAACATTGAAACCCCCCACAAGTGACTCCATTTTGGAAAGTAGACCCCATAAGGAACTTATCTAGAGGTGTGATGAGCACTTTGACCCACCAAGTGCTTCACAGAAGTTTATAATGCAGAACCGTAAAAATAAAAAATCATATTTTTTCACAAAAATTATCTTTTCGTCCCCAATTTTCCCAAGGGAAAGAGAAGAAATTGGACACCAAAAGTTGTTGTACAATTTGTTATGAGTGCGCTGATACCCCATATGTGGGGGAAAACCACTGCTTGGGCGCATGGGAGAGCTCGGAAGGGAAGTGCTTCACAGAAGTATATAATGCAGAGCCGTAAAAATAAAACAACATTTTTTTCCCACAAAAATTATTTTTATCCCCCAGTTTTGTATTTTCCCAAGGGTAACAGGAGAAATTGGACCCCAAAAGTTGTTGTCCAATTTGTCCTGAGTATACTGATACCCCATATGTGAGGGGGAACCACCGTTTGGGCGCATGGGAGGGCTCGGAAGGGAAGGAGCGCCATTTGGAATGCAGACTTAGATGGAATGGTCTGCAGGCGTCACATTGCGTTTGCAGAGACCCTAATGTACCTAAACAGTAGAAACCCCCCACAAGTGACACCATTTTGGAAAGTAGACCCCCTAAGGTACTCATCTAGATGTGTTGTGAGAGCTTTAAACCCCCAAGTGTTTCACTACAGTTTATAACGCAGAGCCATGCAAATAAAAAATATTTTTTTTTCCACAAAAATTATTTTTTAGCCCCCAGTTTTGTATTTTCCCAAGGGTAACAGGAGAAATTCGACCCCAAAAGTTGTTCTCCAAAGTGTTCCGAGTATGCTGATACCCCATATGTTGGGGTAAACCCCTGTTTGGGCGCACAGGAGAGCTCGGAAGGGAAGGAGCACTGTTTTACTTTTTCAACGCAGAATTGGCTGGAATTGAGATCGGGCGCCATGTCGCGTTTGGAGAGCCCCTGATGTGCCTAAACAGTGGAAACCCCCCAATATAATCCAAACCTTAACCCTAACTTTAGCCCCAACCCTAACTGTAGCCTTAACCCTAGCCCCAACCCTAGCCCCAACCCTAGCCCTAACCCTAACCCTAGACCTAACCTTAGCCCTAACCCTAGCCGGGGGGGTTTGATTTACTTTTATAGCGGGTTTTTTAGCGAATTTTTATGATTGGCAGCTGTCACACACTGAAAGATGCTTTGTAATGCAAAAAATATTTTTTGCGTTACCACATTTTGAGAGCTATAATTTTTCCATATTTGAGTCCACAGAGTCATGTGAGGTCTTGTTTTTTGCGGGATGAGTTGATGTTTTTATTGGTAACATGTTCGGGCACGGGAGATTTTTTGATCGCTTTTTATTCCGATTTTTGTGAGGCAGAATGACCAAAAACCAGCTATTCATGAATTTCTTTTGGGGGAGGCGTTTATACCTTTCAGCGTTTGGTAAAATGGATAAAGCAGTTTTATTCTTCGGGTCAGTACGATTACAGCGATACCTCATTTATATCATTTTTTTATGTTTTGGCGCTTTTATACGATAAAAACTATTTTATAGAAAAAATAATTATTTTGTCATCGCTTTATTCTGAGGACTATAACTTTTTTATTTTTTCGCTGATGATGCTGTATGGCAGCTCTTTTTTTGCGGGACAAGATGATGTTTTCAGCGGTACCATGGTTATTTATATCCGTCTTTTTGATCGCGTGTTATTCCACTTTTTGTTTGACGGTATGAGAATAAAGCGTTGTTCTTTGCCTCGTTTTTTTTTTTTTTTTACGGTGTTCACTGAAGGGGTTAACTTGTGATATAGTTTTATAGGTGGGGTCGTTACGGATGCGGCGATACTAAATATGTGTACTTTTATTGTGTGTTTTTTTTATTTAGATAAAGAAATGTATTTATGGGAATAATTTTTTTTTTTTTTAATTTATTTATTTAGGTTTTTTTTTTCTTTCTTTTTTACACATGTGGACATTTTTTTTTTTACTTTCTTACTTTGTCCCAGGTGGGGACATCACAGATCGCTGATCTGACAGTTTGCACAGCTCTCTGTCAGATCACCGATCTGAGTTCCAGCGCTGCAGGCTTACCAGAGCCTGGTCTGCACCCGGAAGTAATCCCTGCAGGACCCGGATGCAGCCCCGCAGCCATTTTGGATCCGGAACCTGCAGGGATAGGAGGTAAGAGACCCTTGCAGCAACGCGATCACATCGCTTTGCTCCGGGAGTCTAAGGGAAGCCCGCAGGGAGCCCCCTCCCTGCGCGATGCTTCCCTGTACCGCCGGCACACCACGATCATGTTTGATCGCGGTGTGCCGGGGGTTAATGTGCCGGGGGCGGTCCGTGACCGCTCCTGGCACATAGTGCCGAATGTCAGCTGTGATAGGCAGCTGACACCCGGCCGCGATCGGCCGCGCTCCCCCCGTGAGCGCGGCCGATCGCGCTGGATGTACTATTCCGTCCTTGGGAATTAGGGCCCACCCCACATGGACGGAATAGTACGTCCAATGGCAGAAAGGGGTTAATGGTTGGTAGGGGATGAGATACTTATTTCTCACTGCAAAATGCAAAACAAATTTATATAATTTAAACAATGTGATTTTATGGATTGTATTTTTGATATTCTATCTCTCAATGTTAAAATTATCCTACCCTTAAAATTATAGACTGTTCATGTCTTTGGCAGTGGGCAAACTTCTTACAACTCAGTATATGCAAGGGTAAATAAATAACGGCTTGCTAAAGAAAAACTACCCCTATTAAAATATAACCTTTATTAAGTGATCCCAACAGCGGGATTTGTTCCTTATAATTAAATTGCCTAGGAAAAACCGGGCTTGTAAAAATACAAGAGAGCAGACCAAAAAAATAGAGGCTCTCTACCTGACTAGTCAATGTAAATAATGATATACCGGAATAGACTAGAAAAAATGTTAGGAAACAGACCCCTCTAACATGACAGAAGTATGCCCAGTCAAAAAATCTCAACAAGCAGAACTGCCAGCAACTAAATGGTTAACAACTACAAGGTGATAATATTAGTGTAACTATGTCATAACAAACTCATTAAACTAATGTGAAGAAATGAGTGACCTCTCCCTGGATACCACTTCTATCTGAGCACCTACCTAGATGCGGAGGTTGGCACCCTATGAAAAAGCGAGATTGGTGCCCCCGCTCATATGATGACTGTACCTGAACTCCTATAAAGACCCTATCTGATAGTCAGAAACAGAGGGCCAGATGGCCTGTAATCATTGTATGATATCAAGATGAAGTGGTGTTGGTGTATGATAACACAGGCCAAATATAGGCTAAAATAAGGTGTGAATGTATACAAAAGGCGAGATTACAATCAACTTAAGTCACTCAAAACAAGTATGTTAGAATACTAAGAGATATATCATAGCTGCAATATCAATCCCCTCATATGAAAAGGATTAGACCAGTGCTGACACACAATGACCCTGATAAATATTCCAGCAAATATGCAAAATAACAGTCAGCATAATATAAATGCATAGATGTTACCACACACATGCTTCAACCCCAAAATATTCCAGTTTACAAAATGACAAATAGGGGCACAAAAAGATACAACCCCAAAATACATCATACTCCTCTGACATAGTGTGGAACTTCATGCAGATAGCTGGAAATGATGATAGCCTAGATCCTTAGATGAAGAGGACAGGCTCACAACACACGCTCGACACGTTTCCCCCACCTGGGTTCATCAGGAGAAATTACTTGTGTCTTGGCAGTAAAGGATCATGATAGAAATGAGGCTGCAGTAGGCAAACTTACATAATCAGCAAGGGATCAAATACTTATTTCCCCCACTGTATATATTTTTTCCCCTAAAATTCAAAGGAAATGTGTCATCTTTAACTTTAGGCCTTTTAGAAATAATTTCATCTTCAACTTGCTTAGCTGTTCATAATAACAGTAATTTTGACAAGGAATGCCCAATCTTTTACATGCCAATGTGTGACATTAATGAAGGCCTGGCCATTGGATTGATGGAACAGCACATTGTGCTCATTTTACTGTCACAATGAACAGCGCAGAACAAAGCATTTTGGAAAGTAGAATACAACATCAGGTGCTCATGTTTTACGTGTTGGATTTCTTTTGATAGATTTGGAAGTCAGGAAAAAAATCATTACACAGAGGAACAGAACAACAGATTGCATAGAGATTATGTAGAACAAAATGTCAGGGACCTGTTTTTATTTTCATGAAGACATTTAAGTCAGAAATGAAAAATGTTATCTATGTATTACAGAAACAAGCTGGGATTTGAAGGGAGCTTGCATTATAGTAGTATCAGTCAGTTTTAACTTTTAGTAATTTACAAAGCAGTGTTGACTTAATACCAAAACATTGGTGACATTTACTGATCTAAAAAGTTCTTGAAGGACATTTAAAATGAATTAATATTATCAGCTGTTATGATTTCTGATGTTAAGGAATATTGTAGATTTATCTCTCTCCAATTTATTAATGTAGGGGTAATGCAAACCGGAGGTATCCTATGTCATGATCTAAACATAAAACTCAACACATAAAAAATATCGGCATCTGCCTTACTGATCACAATGGTAGAATTAAGATGTTCAGACAATTAAATGGTTATTCCAGTGTTCATAGATGAATATTGTTGAATATTGCTTGTAAAAACAAGAAGTTTAGCATTTATCTGCTTGTTAAAATTTGCAGTCATTCTGGAAGTATTAACACTTTTTATTTTGTTTGCCTAGGAAACCAACCACCGCTGCGGTCTGGCAGTGTCAAACTTGTCCAGTGTTTAGAAACTTTTCTATTGAGCTTCTGGCATTGCTTTAAAGCTGGCTTGAATTGCTGGAGCATGCTCTAAGCTTCGAAACCTGGCCAGCTCCACGGTAGTTCTTACAGCCTATACAGCAGCGGTAGTCAGTCTCCAAGGCAACGAACTGTAAAGAATTGTGTAAATGCCTCAAACACAGCTGAAAATTTTAATAAACTACAAAAGTTAATTATATTCATATATGAATATCAGAATAAATGTGTATCTTAGATCTCTGTGTTCAGATATGAGCAGCTATGGGTTCTTCTAAGCAGCTGCTTAGCACTCTGAAAAAGAAAATGGTGGAGCCCCACAAATCAGGAGAAGGATGTAAGAAGACAGCAAAACGTTTTCAGGTTATACCAGGGGTGCCCAAACTTTTACATGCCACTGTACATACTTGTCACGGCATCCCACAGTGTTATTGTGATTACCTCTCAGAACCTCCACGTAATATGGCCAATTCAGTTACTTTTCTAGTTCTCAATGCAAAACACACAACAAAGGAACACAGGGCTTATACAGTGGGTACGGAAAGTATTCAAGCCTCTTTAAATTTTTCACTCTTTGCTTCATTGCAGCAATTTGGTAAATTCAAAAAAGTTCTTTTTTTTCTCATTAATGTATACTCTGCACCCCATCTTTTTACTGAAAAAAACATAAATGTAGAAATGTTTGCAAATTTATTAAAAAAGAAAAACTGAAATATCACACGGTCATAAGTATTCAGACCCTTTGCTCAGTATTGAGTAGAAGCACCCTATTGAGCTAGTACAGCCATGAGTCTTCTTGGGAATGATGCAACAAGTTTTCACCTGGATTTGGGGATGCTCTGCCATTCTTCCTTGTAGATCCTCTCCAGTTCCGTCAGGTTGGGTGGTGAACGTTGGTGGACAGTCATTTTCAGGTCTCTCCAGAGATGCTCAATTGGGTTTAGGTCAGTACTCTGGCTGGACCAGTCAAGAATGGTCACAAAGTTGTTCTGAAGTCACTCATTTGTTATTTTAGCTGTGTGCTTAGGGTCATTGTCTTGTTCGAAGGTAAACCTTCTGCCAAGTCTGAGTTACAGAGCACTCTGGAAGAGGTTTTCATCCAGGATATATCGTACTTGGCCGAATTCATGTTTCCTTCAATTGCAACCAGTCATCCTGTCCCTGTAGCTGAAAAACACCCCCATAGCATGATGTTGCCACCACCATGTTTTACTGTTGGGATTGTATTGGGCAAGTGATGAGCAGTGCCTGGTTTTCTCCACACATAACGCTTTGAATTATCACCAAAAAGTTCTATCGTTATCTCATCAGACAAGAGAATCTTATTTCTCATAGTCTGGGAGTCCTTCATGCGTTTTTTAGCAAACTCTATGCAGGCTTTCATATGTCTTAAACTGAGGAGAGGCTTCCATCTAGCCACTCTGCCATAAAGGCCCTACTGGTGGAGGGCTGCAGTGATAGTTGACTTTGTGGAACTTTCTCCCATCTCCCTAATGCATCTGTGGAGCTCAGCCACAGTGATCTTGGGGTTCTTCTTTACCGCTCTCACCAAGACTCTCCTCGCATGATTGCTCAGTTTGGCTGGACGGCCAGGTCTAGAAAGACTTCTGGTGGTCCCAAACTTCTTCCATTTAAGGATTATGGAGGCCACTGTGCTCAAAAGAACTTTGAGTACTGCAGAAATTCTTTTGTAACCTTGGCCAGATCTGTGCCTTGCCACAATTCTGTCTCTGAGCTCCTTAGCCAGTTCCTTTGACCTCATGATTCTCATTTGGTCTGACATGCACTGTGAGCTGTGAGGTCTTATATAGACAGGTGTGTGCCTTTCCAAATCAAGTCCTATCAGTTTAATTTAACACAGTTGGGCTCCAATGAAGGAGTAGAACCATCTCAAGGATGATCACAAGGAAATGGACAGCATGTGACTTAAATATGAGTGTCTGAGCAAAGGGTCTGAATACTTATGACCATGTGATATTTCAGTTTTTCTTTTTTAATAAATTTGCAAAAAAAATTACATTTCTGTTTTTTTCAGTCAAGATGGGGTCCATTAATGAGAAAAAAATGAACTTTTTTGAATTTACCAAATGGCTGCAATGAAGCAAACAGTAAAAAATTTAGAGGTATGTAACTGCAATATCTGGATACAGGACCAGTTCTAAAAATGTTTTTAATTGAAAAATTGTAATATTCAAGTGATTTAGCTGAGAAAATCAACGTTGAATCTTTTGACCATACAGTTAGTGCTGTTAGCAATACAGGTATGGCCATTATAAATCTGCATGAAAAAAACTTCATCCTAAACAATCCAAAGGACAGAGGAAGCAAATCTTTGTATGGAATGGCCGTTGCCTTATGAAAGCCTGTTTGAAAGCAAATAATGAACTATTTATATGACTGGTAGGTGTGACTTTGTAGATCTTGGAGAGGGTTTTTCTTGTTTTTAGGCAGAATTCACATTTTGTGTTTCACGCTCCATGCATGAACCACGGTGCCCAGACCATACTCAGGTTTCCTGATCCAAACTAAGGACATATATAAGGCTATTAGTTCAAGTCAGGAGATCTGTGCATGCATGGACTGTGATACTTGCACGTATGATCTCAGCTTTCTTCTAACTGTTTCTACCCACTGGATAAGAGAATCTGTCAGCAAACTTTTGCCATGCAATCTGTGAGCTGCATTATGTAGGGCCAGAGAGCCTGATTCTAGCTATGTATCACTTACTGTGGTGCAGTTTTGATAGAATCCCTGTTTTTTCTGGTCAGAATGCTGAGCTGTGTATAATCCTGCCCACATCAATGACTGGTAGCTTCCTGTGTACACAGTACATTGTCAGTAAGCTGCCAATCAGTGGTGTGGGAAGCGTTACACAGACTAGCTAGACTGGTTGCACAACACCCAGTCCAGCAGTGATAATCTCCTGCTGATAAAACACTTATTGTAATGAAACTACAGCACACTGCCTAGTAAGTGACAACTCCCTGGAACCAGGCTTTCTGCCACTACATCATGCTGCTCTCAGCTTAAATATAAAAAATCAGTAGAACAAAGGGAATCTGTCGTACTATGTTTTTTTTTACGGTGGTGCTCATGGAAGCACAGCAATGAATATAATTTAATCCTGGCACTCACATACAAGTGCTTGGCCAATGAAAACACCAAAGGCATTATCTCAGTAAATTAGAATAATTAACAAAAAACTCTTGCAAAGGCTTCCTAAGCATTTAAAAAGGTCCCTTAGTCTGTTTCAGTAGGCTCCACAATCATGGAGGAGACTGCTGACTTGATTGATGTCCAGAAGGCAGTCATTGACACACTCCACAAGGAGGGTAAGCCACAAAAGGTCATTGCTAAAGAAGCTGGCTGTTCAGAGTGCTGTATCCAAGCATATTAATGGAAAGTTGAGTGGAAGGAAAAAGTGTGGTAGAAAAAGGTGTACAAGCAACCTGGGATAACCGCAGCCTTGAAAGTATTGTGAAGAAAAGGCCATTCAAAAATTTGGGAGAGATTCACAAGTAGTGGACTACTGCTGGAGTCATTGCTTCAAGAGTCACCACACACAGAGGTATCCAGGACATGGGCTACAAGTGTCGCATTCCTTGTGTCAAGCTACTCATGACCAATAGACAACGCCAGTTGTGTCTTACCTGGGCCAAGGAGAAATAGACCTGGACTGTTGCTCAGTGGCCCAAGGTGTTGTTTTAAGATGAAAGTAAATTTTGCATTTCATTTGGGAATCAAGGTCCCAGAGTCTGAAGGAAGAGTGGAGAGGCACACAATCCAAGCTGCTTTCATTGGCTGTAAGCCATAATCATCAATATTGACAGAAATAAACACTTGAAATAGATCACTCTGTCTGTAATGACTCTATACAGTATAATATGAGTTTCACTTTTTGTACTGAAGAACTGAAATAAATTAACTTTTTGATGATATTCTAAGTTCAATTAACCCCTTAGTGACGGAGCTAAATTTTTGAAATCTGACCAGTGTCACTTTATGTGGTAATAACTCTGCAACGCTTCAACAAATCCCAGTGATTTTGAGATTTTTTTTCATGACACATTATACTTTATGATAATGGTAAATTTAGGTCAATATGTTTTGTGTTTTTTATAAAAAGTATCAAAAATTTTTGAAAAATGTTAAAAAATGTGCACTTTTCTAAATTTGAATGATTATCTCTTTAATCCAGATGGTCATACCACAGCAAACCATTACTAAATAACATTTCCCACATGTCGGCTTTATATCAGCACCATTTGTAAAATGTTATTTTATTTTGTTAGCATTTTTTGAGGTTTAAAAATGTAGCATCAATTTTTCATATTTTCAAGGAAATTTACAAAATTTCTTTTTTTCAGGACTTATCCATGTTTGAAGTGACTTTAGGGGTCCTATATATTGGAAAACCCCCAAATGTGATACCGTTTTAAAAACAGCACCCCCTGACATATTGAAAACTGCTGTCAGTTAGTTAGTTAGTTTGTTAACCCTTCAGGTGCTTTACAGGAATTAATGCAAAGTGACATGACAGAAATGAAAATGTGTATTTTTACGACCTAAATGTCTCTAACTTCTGAACAGGTTACTACAGAAGTCAGACTCTAAGGCCGCTATTTGGTCATGAATTGCCCCGGCAAACATCAGGACCACACAATCATCATCTGAGGGCACCAATTTGGATAAAGAGGAAGCCCTCACACTCTTTTAACCATTTATAATGATGTAGTCACTGTTGACAGTAGCATCTAAGGGGTTAAGGAGATTTGGATGGTGCAAACACTGATCATGGCTGATACAGCAAGTTGTCAGCCATAGTGGACAGCTGACAGCTGCAGGATTGTCACCTGTATGGGGAGGCTATTCTCTTATATCTCAGGTCAGTTAAAAGACGTATTGGCTGTCATTAAGGGGTTAATGCACATGTGGAAATCCAAATCTTAGACATTTCACCCCATCCAAGACTTTCATCAATGATAGAGCCGGGAACTACTGATACATTTATATAGGATAACACACAGGATATGACATCACATGGAAAATGCACAGTTCTACATGTGAATAGACATAAAATGTCAGTCTAATTCACCATGTCAAAAAAATATCCAAAATCTGCTGACATATTCCCTTTAATTGATGACACAGGTTTGCAACATCTCACTTACTGTAACAGATTCCTAATCATATTTATGTCCCTATGAAACTGCAGAAAATTGATGTGAAGACAAGAATGTTAATAAACTTATTATGTTGGAGTAACAAGAGGTGTAATTTTAAACCCCTGATCAGTTTTACGGCAGAAATTCTTATGACAGCATTTTTTATAATTTGATTTATTGGCTATTTTATATTTATAAATGACGAGTGACATCATTCAGTTATAGTTCGTGGAAATATTTCACCATCTGTTAACATCTTTTACTTGTATGTGTTTCATGTAGTTTCAGTAGTTTTTAAGTTTTGATATTTTCATAACACTTTGGAAATTAAATGTCTGCTGGCTCATGATCTTACTATTACTGATTATGTTCTCCTCTCTTCATCGCTATGTTCTAACCTGGTCATTTTGTCAATCAGGATTCATATTGTCTGTCATTATTTCATTTCTAAATTTTTTTGTCTAGTTTTTGTTTTTTTGTCTATTTTCCATTTGCACTTTATACTTTTTTAATATATAATATAATTTTAGATTTGTTTGTTTTTCCTGTGTTCACCACTTTGCGAAGTCTGGAATTTCCTGATGGCTTTCAACTGATTCATCAATTGCAACTTTTTTTTAAAAAAAGTCACAAATTTTCTTCTGTCTCCTCCTGAAGGGACAAATTCCGCAATGCTTTAGTGGGAACAAGCGACTTTTTGCTCTCAAAAGGTAGAAAAAAAAGTTGACAAAAATATATTGTTTTTCTTTTTTTTTTAAATTCTTGAACCACGTGCGCCAGTTTGAAGAATTTGGAGCAAAATGGATGCCACCAGACAAATGAAGAAATGAAGAAATGTGACTTTACTTTTTTTAATCTAAATTTCTTCAAAGATTTAAAATGTCTCTGACCTGTATAATTTCCTGCTTGTCTGTATGTCATTGGAACAGTGTGTGTCACTAGTTTTCTGCAATTTATTACATTAGATCTATGTGGGGAGACAAGCAAACCATACACAGCTTCATACTCATCTTTGACTTCCACATTCCCTGAATATGGCAACACATAACGTACTTCTGTTCATTAAAATCTACAGAAATTTTTGGGACTCCAGCAAGTAATCGTGTATCAATTAAATGCAGAACTGTTCTTTGGACCATGTACTTGAATGGATGCATTCATTTCAATATTCACATAAATGATCCTATATGACTTTCGCAGAATGTATAGTTGCTAAATATATATATGTTATATATTTAGGAGATTGGGGAGGAATTTTTATAATTACCAGAAAGTTGTAAATAAATTGACTGCATTTTAATATTTCTTTAACTCCTTCATGTCTGAGCTATTTTCCATTTTGTTTTGTTTTTTCATTTTTTCCTCCCTTCTTCCAAGAGCCATAACTAATTTTATTTTTCCATCAACATAGCCACACAAGGACTTGTTTGTTGCGGCATGAGTTTTACTTTTGAATAACACAGCTCATTTTGTCATGTAATGTACTGGAAAGCAGTAAAAAAAAGCAAGTATGCTGAAATTGCCAAAAAAGTGCTATTCCACAATTGTTTTTGGGTGTTTTATTTACCATGTTCCCTATATGATAAAACTGACCTTTTAATTTGATTCTCCACTTCTGTATGATTATGCAGATGCCAAATATGTATAGCTAATTTATTTAATTGTTGAAAAGAAATTTGTAAATTTGTAAAACAATATATATATACAGTATATATATATATATATATATATATATATATATATATATATATATATATATATATACAGTACAGACCAAAAGTTTGGACACACCTTCTCACTTAAAGATTTTTCTGTATTTTCATGACTATGTAATTGTAGATTCACACTGAAGGCATCAAAACTATGAATTAACGCATGTGGAGTTATATGCTTAACAAAAAAGTGTGAAACAACTGAAATTATGTCTTATATTCTAGGTTCTTCAAAGTAGCCACCTTTTGCTTTGATGACTGCTTTGCACACTCTTGGCATCCTTTTGATGAGCTTCAAGAGGTAGTCAACGGGAATGGTCTTCCAACAATCTTGAAGGAGTTCCCAGAGATGCTTAGCACTTGTTGGCCCTTTTGCCTTCACTCTACGGTACATCTCACCCCAAACCATCTCGATTGGGTTCAGGTCTGGTGACTGTGGAGGCCAGGTCATCTGGCGTAGCACCCCATCACTCTCCTTCTTGGTCAAATAGCCCTTACATAGCCTGGAGGTGTGTTTGGGGTCATTGTCCTGTTGAAAAATAAATGATGGTCCAACTAAATGCAAACCGGATGGAATAGCATGCCACTGCAAGATGCTGTGGTAGCCATGCTGATTCAGTATGCCTTCAATTTTGAATAAATCCCCAACAGTGTCACCAGCAAAGCACCCCAACACCATCACACCTCCCCCTCCATGCTTCATGGTGGGAACCAGGCATGTATAGTCCATCCGTTCACCTTTTCTGCGTCGCACAAAGACACGGTGGTTGGAACCAAAGATCTCAAATTTGGACTCATCAAACCAAAGCACAGATTTCCACTGGTCTAATGTCCATTCCTTATGTTCTTTAGCCCAAACAAGTCTCTTCTGCTTGTTGCCTGTCCTTAGCAGTGGTTTCCTAGCAGCTATTTTACCATGAAGGCCTGCTGCACAAAGTCTCCTCTTAACAGTTGTTGTAGAGATGTGTCTGCTGCTAGAATTCTGTGTGGCATTGACCTGGTCTCTAATCTGAGCTGCCGTTAACCTGCGATTTCTGAGGCTGGTGACTCGGATAAACTTATCCTCAGAAGCAGAGGTGACTCTTGGTCTTCCTTTCCTGGGGCGGTCCTCATGTGAGCCAGTTTCTTTGTAGCGCTTGAAGGTTTTTGCCACTGCATTTGGGGACACTTTCAAAGTTTGCCCAATTTTTCGGACTGACTGACCTTCATTTCTTAGAGTAATGATGGCCACTTGTTTTTCTTTACTTAGCTGCTTTTTTCTTGCCATAATACAAATTCTAACAGTCTATTCAGTAAAACTATCAGCTGTGTATCCACCAGACTTCTGCACAACACAACTGATGGTCCCAGCCCCTTTTATAAGGCATGAAATCCCACTTATTAAACCTGACAGGGCACACCTGTGAAGTGAAGACCATTCCCGGTGACTACCTCTTGAAGCTCATCAAGAGAATGCCAAGAGTGTGCAAAGCAGTCATCAAAGCAATAGGTGGCTACTTAGAAGAACCTGGAATATAAGGCATATTTTCAGTTGTTTCACACTTTTTTGTTAAGTATATAATTCCACCTGTGTTAATTCATAGTTTTGATGCCTTCAGTGTGAATGTACAATTTTCATAGTCATGAAAATACAGAAAAATCTTTAAATGAGAAGGTGTGTCCAAACTTTTGGTCTGTACTCTCTCTCTCTCTCTCTCTCTCTCTCTCTCTCTCTCTCTATATATATATATATATATATATTGCTTGTGTCTCCATTCTTCAGTACCTGTACCGTTTTCAATTTTAGGGATATGGGGTAGTTTGAAGGCTTATTTTTTGCGCCATGAGCTGACATTTATTTATACTATTTTGTGGTACATACGATGTTTTGATTGCCTGTTTTAGCACTTTAATACAATGCTGCTGCTGCTGCCAAAAAAAGTATTTCTGAAGTTTCGTCTTTTTTGTTATGCCATTTACTGATTCAATTAATATAGATTATATTTTGATAGATTCAACTTTTATGAATTCAGCGATGCCAAGTATGTTTTTTTATTGTTTTATTTTTAACAAGTCTCGCCACGCTTCCCTGGAAATGCAAGAACACATTACAAGCTAATCCTAAATTATAAGGGATGTGCCTTAGAGAAGTGCTCTCTGTTATCAGCCACTTCAGGGTGTGGAGAAACTGATCACAGTGTGCAGCAATATATCAGAGCATGCCACATTCTCATTCGTGTTTTTTTTATAATTTTTTTTTATAGGGAAAAAAATCAAGAAAAATGTGAAAAAAATCATACAATTAGGCTATGTTCATACAAGCTTATTTTCGGTCCGAGGGCTGTCCATATAAAAAACTGACCTCACATGGAACAACGTCATTTAACTGGGCTGTTCGGATGATGGAACATTCACATGGATCAATTGTTGGTGTTAAAAAAGTCTCAGCATGCACCAGTCTCTTCTGCATTTTGGATAAGACTCGCCTATTCAAGTCTATGGGTGCAAAACAAAATCGATTTCCATACAGAGCCACAGTATAATACATTGTAATTATTAATATAGGAAGCTGTGTTTGATGTTGTAAATTTTATTAACTGATGATATATAAAAATGGATGTGGATGACAATACTGATAAAGAATGATCATTTTTTTATTGGATGAAAAATGGATGCTATTTTATATACTCGAGTGAACTTAAGCTTACCATAATGCATACTAATATGTATTCTGTATATTTATTTTCATATATATTTATATACATATATTATTTTTTATATAAATGTGTGTGCGTGATTGTGTCTGTTTCAAAACCAAAACAAGTCAAAAAACTATGACATTATTTACATGCTTTAACTGTAAACTTCAGAATCAAAGGAAGGAAGAGGCGGCCCCATATTAGTACTTTGTCTGCTTATCCCAGGATCTCAACTTGGTTCCCATCATAAATACAAACAAATATATATGTCCCTTTCTTCTTTGTAGAGCCAATTTTGAAATATATATATACTAGCTGAAGAGCCCGGCATTTCCTGGGCATAGTAAATATCTGTGGTTAGTTATAGCACCTCACTTCTCTCATTTTCTCATCATGCCTCTCATTTTCCCCCTCACTCCTCTTATTTTCTCCCTCACTCCTCTCATTCCCCCTCACTCCTCTTATTTTCTCCCTCACTCCTCTCATTCCCCCTCACTCCTCTCATTCCCCCTCACTCCTCCCAGTCTGCCCTAACACTTGTCATTTCGACCTCACATCTGTCATTTTCCAATCACTCCACTATTTTCCCTCACTCCTCTCATTTTGCACTCACACCTTTTCATTTTCACCTCACACCTCTCATTTTCCCCTCAGTATATACATGTTTGTCATCTCCCTGATATATAGTATACACCTGTATGTCATCTCCCATATATATAGTATATACCTGTATGTCATCTCCCCCGTAAAAAGTATATACCGTATTTTTAACTTTGTAAGATGCTCCGGATTATAAGACGCACCCCAAATTTTGAGGAAAAAAATAGGGAAAAACTTTTTTTTAATAAATTGGGGGGGCTTCTTATAATCCATGCGTCTTATTGCTTACCAGGGGTTGTAGCTGCGGTGGATCAGGGTCCCAGGGTCGTTGCTGGAGGCAGGAGTGGAGCATTGCTGCAGGCTGGGATGAGGGGGTCTGCAGGGGGCTCCTGTGCTGCAGGGGGCTCTGCTGCTGCAGGCTTGGATGAGGGGTGCTGCAGGGGGGCTCCGGTGCTGCAGGGGGGCTCCGGTGCTGCAGGGGGGCTCCCATGCTGCAGGGCTGTCTCCGGTGCTGCAGGGCTGTCTCCGGTGCTGTAGGGGGCTCTGGTGCTGCAGGGGGCTCTGGTGCTGCAGGGCTGTCTCTGGTGCTGCAGGGCTGTCTCCGTTGCTGCGGGGGGCTCTGGCGACATTTTGTGAAAGGCCAGAGCCCCCGGCAGTTCGTCCATGCTTTCCTGTGCTGTGGACTTCGGGAAAATGGCCGCCGGGATCTTGAGAGATGAGATCTCAGCCCTGAAATCTCTTCTCCCGAGATTCCGGCAGCCATTTTCCTGGAGTCAGTCATACATGAAAGCATGGACGAACTGTCGGGGGGCTCTGGTCTTTCACAAAATGTCGCCAGAGCCCCCCGCAGCACCGGAGCCTCCAGCATCACCCGGGGCAGCAACGGACAACCGCAGCAGCGGTGGCGGGCAGCAGCGGTGGCGGACAACCGTGGCAGCGATGGCGGGCAGCAGCGGTGGTGGACAACCGCGGCGGCGGACACCCCCTCATCCCAGCCTGTAACGGTAAGTGGTATATCTGCTTTGTAAGATGCACCCCCATTTACCCCCCAAATTTGGGGGAAATAAAGTGCGTCTTACAAAGCAGAAAATACAGTACCTGCTGTATTTCATCTCCTCCTGTATATTTTATATACCTATGTGTCATCTCCTGTATATAATATATACCTGTATGTCATCTCTTCTGTATATAGTATATACCTGTATGTCATCTCCTTCTATATATAGTATATACCTGTATGTCATCTCCTGTATATAGTATATACCTGTATGTCATCTCCCCTGTATTTAGTATATAATGCTGTATATCATCTCCTCCTGTATATACCTATGTGTCATCTCCTCTTTTATATAGTATATACCTGTGTATCATCTCCTCCTGTATATAGTATATACCTATAAGTCATCTTCTCCTGTATATAGTATATACCTGTGTGTCATCTGCTCCTGTATATAGTATATACCTGTGTGTCATCTCCCTTGTATATAGTATGCAGCTGTGTGTCATCTCCTCCTATATATAGTATATATCTGTATGTCATCTCCTCCTGTATATAGTATATACCTGTGTGTCATCTCCTCCTGTATATAGTATATATCTGTATGTCATCTCCTCCTGTATATAGTATATACCTGTGTGTCATCTCCCCTGTATATAGTATGTACCTGTATGTCATCTCCTCCTGTATTAGACCTCGTTCTCATGTTATTTGGTCAGTATTTTACCTCAGTATTTGTAAGCTAAATTGGCAGCCTGATAAATCCCCAGCCAACAGGAAGCCCTCTCCCCTGGCAGTATATATTAGCTCATACATACACATAATAGACAGGTCATGTGACTGACAGCTGCCATATTTCCTATATGGTACATTTGTTGCTCTTGTAGTTTGTCTGCTTATCAATCAGATTTTTATTTTTGAAGGATAATACCAGACTTGTGTGTGTTTTATGGCGAGTTTCACGTGTCAAGTTGTGTGTGTTGAGTTGCATGTGGTGACATGCATGTAGCGACTTTTGTGAGATGAGTTTTGTGTGGCGACATGCATGTAGCAACTTTTTGTGTGTCGAGTTGCATTTGACAGGTTAGTGTAGCAAGTTGTGTGCAGCAAGTTTTGCGCATGGCGAGTTTTGCGCATGGCGAGTTTTATGTGTGGTGCGTTTTGAGTATGTGCAAGTTTTGTGTGAGGCAACTTTTGCATGTGTTGGAACTTTTGCACATGTGGAAATTTTTCCGGGTGTGCAAGTTTTGCATGTGGCGAGTTTTCCATGAGGTTAGTTTTGCACGTGTGGCGAGTTTTGCGTGAGCCTAGTTTTGTATGTGGCGAGTTTTGCATGTGGCAAATTTTGCACGTGGCGAGTTTTGAGTGGCGACTTTTGTGTTTGGACTTTTATGTGGCGAGGTTGGTGTATGTGTGGTGAAATGTGTGCTGAGGGTGATATGTGTTCAAGCATGTGGTAGAGTGTGGCGCATTTTGTGTGTGTGTTCATATCCCCTTGTGTGGTGAGTATCCCATGTCGGTGCCCCACCTTAGCAACTGTACGGTATATTCTCTTTGGCGCCATCGCTCTCACTCTTTAAGTCCCCCTTGTTCACATCTGGCAGCTGTCAATTTGCCTCCTACACTTTTCCTTTCACTTTTTCCCCATTATGTAGATAGGGGCAAAATTGTTTGGTGAAATGGAACGCACGGGGTTAAAATTTCGCCTCACAACATAGCCTATGATGCTCACGGAGTCCAGACGTATGAATGTGCAAAATTTTGTCGCTGTAGCTGCGATGGTGCAGATGCCAATCCCGGACATAGACACATACATACACACACACATTCAGCTTTATATATTAGATAGGGGTGATTTGGAACTATTGTATTTTTTTTTATTTTCTTTATAGATTAAAAAAAAAAAATCGCTTTATACTGAATTTGTTAACCTTCTTTGGAGGACTTGAACTTGCGATCATTAGATCCCTTGTATTATACATAGTGTGACAGCCGAGGGTCTCCTGTGAACTCCATGGTTTCCTATGAACGTCAACTACTGGTTATGGTTGGCTTTCCCAGGAGAATTGTCATATCAAGCATGGGAATTTTGAGCAGAAAAGAAAGAAAAGAAAGCCAGCTCACCCAGAGGGTGGGGATCTTCAGCAGACCCTTGTCTGTCAAGGCAACCCATTGGCACTCAGCAATCACGTCATGGGTGAGCCGGTGGGCACATGGAATTATATTCGTTCCTGTCGGTGCGTGTTAAATGCTACTGTCAGAGATTTATGGTGGCATCTAACATGTCAACAACTCCCTACCACCAGCTGCTGTTAGAGGCAGATGATGGATGACTAATTCAGCCATCATCTACCGGGAAAGATGTGGGCTTGACGTGCGAATGTGCATCAATCTTGTAAGGAACCTGATATGTGACGTAAATGTGCATCATTAGTCAGGAAGGAGTTAAATAATGTGAAATGTAATTATCAACTGTAATTATTCAAATGTTCCAGTTTTTTTAAGTTTCCAGTTTCGTTTTCACATTTCAGTAATATATACAATGTATCTTTTGTCGTTTACTAGTCAACCCAACTTGAGGTCAAGCACATGTTGTTTTCAGTCACCATATGGTTTTGAAAATAACGATTCATCTCATAATACTTCTTATTTTTATACCTTGTAATGATTTTACCAGTGACTTCACAGATACTTTTTGTAAATGTATTATTCATGATTGTAAATGAAACATGACTCATCCTTTGGCACTAAAATCCTAGCTGTAAAATGAGCAAATGTCTGATCATATTACTCACACTGATAGCAGTCCTGGAAATGAATAAATCATATTCCCATATGCCTACCTGAACAGTGTTACATTCTGAAAGCAACTTTTATTTCCTTAAGATTTGAACAAATATTTATTGTAGTGATATAGTATTAAGGAGTACAGAGATTACAGCCACCATCCCAGACCATTGGATGGAGCTCCTGGGCCAGTTTGACATTTAATGAAACCTTGAAATATTGACACTTCTAGAAAGGTAAATGATAGGGAAAATATTAAACTGTGATGTAAGGGAATTTGTAAAAATACAATTTTCCTGCAGATAAATTCTGTTATATATATATATTTTCCAGTCTCACTGGAAATTGGGTGTAGGGTGAATATAAGTCAGCACCAAGTACACAGTGTGTGTGCGCTGTAATAATTCCCTCTACTTCTTGACTCGCATCCTGCTCTGCTCTGTGTGTGCTAGGCCAGATGTCAATCAAGGAGTAGGGGGAGTGAACTTCCAGTTACACACCCGCATATATTTAAAATGGATGGTCACAATGGTTGCAGGTAAATACTATTTTTTATGACTTATTTATTGCAATAGATTATATTAAAGTGAATCTGCCAACATAATTTCACCTCCCCCTACTATACAATGTATAAGTGTACAACTAAACACAAATATTTCCCAAAATTGGTGTCAACCAAAATAGAAAATAGATTAAACCCAAGAAAAGTCAAATATCACAAAACCCCCCACTGAGCATGAGAAAAACAAGAGTGGGTCAAAGAGTATATTTAAACCAAAAATTCAAATTTATTAAATAAATACATATTAAAAATATACCAAATCAGAGTAGCACTAACAAAGCAGGAAACTGTAAGGGGATAAAAAACCTAAGTATAGCTAGGGCACAGAAAATAAATAAATTAATATGTGTCAAAACACTATCTATTAAAAATTACACAGCAAAAGAGAGTATAGGAAAAGCACCCATTAGAATCCTAATAGGATCAAAAATGTTTTTACTCCAAGTGTCCTCTGGGGGGTACCGTACTCAAGTGAGACAGAGCTTTTGTATGTTTGAACATTTATTCAAAAAGTGCTATTGAAGGTGCTGTGGTGCATGTTGTGAAAAGAGGCAATTGATAAACAATAAAGTGCATCTGCCGAGCTATAACTTAAATGGTAATAAACAGGTAAGCCCTAGCCTACCCCCCTACGCACGGTTCGCCGTGTCTTCGACACAAAACGCGCATAGGGTCGGCAGGCTCGGGTCTACCTGTTCATAACCATGTAATTTATAGCTCAGTACATGCAATTTATTGCTTATCAATTGCCTCTTTGCACAACGTACACCACAGCACCTTCAATAGCACTTTTTGAATAAATGCTCAAACTAACAAAAGCTCCGTCTCACTTGAGTATGGTACCCCCTAGAAGACACTTGGAGTAAAAACATTTTTGATCCTATTAGGATTCTAATGGGTGCTTTTCCTACTCCTCTTTTGCTGTATAATTTTTAATAGATAGTGTTTTCACACATATTAATTTGTTTATTTTCTGTGTCCTAGCTATACTTAGGTTTATTATCCCCTTACATTTTCCTGCTTTGTTAGTGCTGCTTTGATTTGGTATATTTTTAATATGTATTTATTTAATAAATTTGAATTTTTGGTTTAAATATACTCTTTGACCCACACTTGTTTTAATCATGCTCAGTGCAGTTTTTTGTAATATAATGTATAGGTGTATGCAGCTTTTTCAAAGAAAACTCCAGTAATACCTTTACATGAACAGTATGTTCTTCCATTTCCGAGAAATCAATGTTTGCATTGATACACAAATGAAGCTGCAGATCTGAAGCCTCTGTCAGTCCAGCTCTATTCCCTGCCCAGCATCACCTTCTTCTACTTGGCTAACAGCTTCTTTGGCTGAAGGTACACAAAGTTGAGGTTGTCTGCCAAAGCAGTAGGAGGCAGCATTGGGGTACTCTGTCAGCACAGAATGACTGGTCAACTTATTACCGCCCCTTGGTACACAAAGGTGTCATCCATGATTTCAATGCACCTTCCCACTTGGTTGTTTTCCCCCAATCTCCACCCCCTCTTATTTGATTGACAGCTCTGGCCTCATACAGCCAGAGAAGGACTGGGATAGAGGGAAGGTTGTATATAAATGATTGCCCTTCGCCATGAAGCCCTCGAGTGCTTGTACTTGGTTTGAGCAGTCATTCTGTGCGTAGTCTGCGTACAGTCCCTTTATGAGTTCCTAGCGTGAAGTTTCACAAC
Source organism: Ranitomeya variabilis (assembly GCF_051348905.1). Lineage (NCBI taxonomy): Eukaryota > Metazoa > Chordata > Amphibia > Anura > Dendrobatidae > Ranitomeya > Ranitomeya variabilis. The sequence continues at coordinate 239,899,317 of NC_135236.1, read as the reverse complement.
TACTCTGTGCTGTTGTGCAGGCTCCGTTTTCTGCCATTAGAGAATAATATCTGCATACATACAGAATACAATTCTTCAAAGTTTTTCTAGTGTTTACTTACAGATTTTGAAAAAAACAAATCTCAGAGGTTTTGCAAATCTGCAGCTCTACACTAGCTAACTCTTTACAAATAAGTTTACCATTATGAATGGCCTGAAAAAACCTGTTTGCTATTTATTATTTTTCTGTGCATCATACAGAATGGATCTTTTAAAAAGATTTTAACTGTTTAACCTCAATTTTAGAATAAAACATTTTTTGATGAATATGATGATCCTAGTTATACATTTGTGACCGAATTCCACCAATATGTCACAATAACGGCAATGTCTCTTTCTACTTGACGAGTTGTTGTCAGGTTCTTTTGGAGCAATTTACATGTAATGTGCAGAAAACACTTAACAGTAAATCATTTTTAAAATGATGACAACTATTTATACGCCGGCTGTAGCCATTAAACATTTTAAAGTAAATTGCGCATAGTTAATGATCCATTTCATTTTTATTTATCCCCAACATACGTTGCCATATGTAACCGCAACATCAGGTTATATTTATGATACATTAGTCCTTTATTTGAAAGCGTGTTTCTTAGCCCCTAAAGCATTGCCCTTTCCCATTAACGGCGCATATTTCCATAACAAGTATTGGAGACTCTGGGAAATTATATGACAGACCCTCAAGGGACGCGACGATTTGATGTGTGTTGCCAACTGGAAGGTTAATTGAGCAATAGGTTAAAGCACACAAAAGGATTTATGATGGTTCTGCAGAGTGTAAGTGAACATTTATTCAAGTGTTCAGTGAGCAATCAGGCAGCATTTAGTCCGTTAGTGCAATGCGGTCCCCAGATACACAAATAGAAATAAATATAGCTGCACTAAATGCTACAAGGGGTTAAAAAATCCAAAGCCCGAATAATGGTAATGATATCTATTCCTAATCCAGTCATATAATTGCTTCTAATTAGCTAATGATCTGAAAATCATTATTTCTGTTGGACAGCTGTGCAGACACATTGGTACGTTAACTCCCATCACTACATGTTGCATATAAACAGATCATTACTGCACTTCAGTGTGCAGACAGTGTTGGTGATTTGAACAGATCACATATGCTCCATCTGTCTGCTAGTCCAAACAACACATATCTACATGAGAAGAACTTAGTGCTGGAACCTTATCGGGAAACGGGATCCAACACATTGGCTTCTTGCCTAATCTTACAGTTAGCCATTATGATTCATAAAAATGCACACATATCGTACAACCCTTTGTAAAATAATCTGCACAGTCAGCAATAAAGTTGGGTGATTCAACTTCGAGTCAAATATTCTTCAAATTTAAACGCTATGTAACCTAATATGTTTAGATAACCCCCTCCCTGAAAAAAATGCTCATTCCCATCTTACAAGATGCTGAAAACTGCCAGTAGGCTAATGACTAGTGATGAGAGAGCACTAAAATGCTCGAGTGCTCGGTACTTGAATCAAGCAGGTCGGACACTTGGATGTGCTTGACTCGAGTAATAAGTATAATGAAGTCAATGGGAAACTTGAGCATTTTTCTGGTGACCATAATAGGACGGCTGGGGACGGCTGAAATGGATGGAAACAGCACTCAAATGGAATGGGAACATCATGGGCAAGATGCCTGGACGCATCTCTGAGTCCCAGGTCGCTGCTGGGAACTAAATAAATAAATAATTAAAAAATGATATGGGGGCCTTCCATATTTGATAACCAGCCAAGGTAAAGCAGATAGCTGGGGGCTGATATTATCAGGCTGGGAAGGTTCATGGATATTGGCCTCTTGCCAGCCTAAACATATAAGCCCACAGCCGCTCCAGAATTGGCTCATAACTAGTGTTGAGCGATACCGTCCGATACTTGAAAGTATCGGTATCGGAAAGTATCGGCCGATACCGGCAAAGTATCGGATCCAATCCGATACCGATACCCGATACCAATACAAGTCAATGGGACTCAAGTATCGGACGGTATTCCTGATGGTTCCCAGGGTCTGAAGGAGAGGAAACTCTCCTTCATGCCCTGGGAACCATATTAATGTGTAAAAGAAAGAATTAAAATAAAAAATATTGCTATACTCACCTCTCCGAGGGAACCGGCAGCGTTGTTTGCTTAAAATTCGCGCTTTTCTTTCCTTACGTGAAGTCCCGGCTTTGTGATTGGTTGCGTCGCAGTCACATGGGCGACGCAACCAATCACAGCAAGCCGTGACGTAATTTCAGGCCCTTAAGGATTTTAAAATTACGTCCCGGCTTTGTGATTGGTTGCGTCGCAGTCACATGGGCGACGCAACCAATCACAAGCCGTGACGTCACGGGAGGCTGGACACGCGCGCATTTTAAAATGCGCGCTTGTCCAGCCTCCCGTGACGTCCCGGCTTGTGATTGGTTGCGTCGCGGTCAACCAATCACAAGCCGGGAGGCTGGACACGCGCGCATTTTAAAATGCGCGCGTGTCCAGCCTCCCGTGACGTCACGGCTTGTGATTGGTTGCGTCGCCCATGTGACTGTGACGCAACCAATCACAAAGCCGGGACATAATTTTAAAATCCTTAAGGGCCTGAAATTACGTCACGGCTTGCTGTGATTGGTTGCGTCGCCCATGTGACTGCGACGCAACCAATCACAAAGCCGGGACGTAATTTTAAAATCCTTAAGGACCTGAAATTACGTCACGGCTTGCTGTGATTGGTTGCGTCGCCCATGTGACTGCGACGCAACCAATCACAAGCCGGGACTTCACGTAAAGGAAAGAAAAGCGCGAATTTTAAACAAAGAACGCTGCCGCTTCCCTCGGTAAGGTGCAGGCTGCGTCGGAGAGGTGAGTATAGCAATATTTTTTATTTTAATTCTCTCTTTTACACATTTTTACATTAATGTTGTTTCGATACCGATACCCGATACCACAAAAGTATCGGATCTCGGTATCGGAATTCCGATACCCGCAAGTATCGGCCGATACCCGATACTTGCGGTATCGGAATGCTCAACACTACTCATAACATTAAATAAGCTAATTCTGGCATTTTATCTGGCTCTTTCTGATTGCCCTGGTGCAGTGGCAATCGGAGTCATACTTAATTACCATTACCTTGATTGTTGCCATACCACAGCATTTGGGAAGAGCTGAGCAGAAAGCCAGAATTGGTGCATCTTTTGGATGCACCGATTCTGGGATGGCTGTGGGCTGGCATTTTTATGCTGGAAAGTGGCCAATATCCATGGACTTTTGCAGACTGATAATATCAGCTCACAACTGATAACTTTATCTTGGATGGTTACTAAAAATAGGGGTGACCCCAAGTTAATTTTTTAAAAAATAATTATTTATTTATTAGGTCAAAAAAGGTTCAAAACAAGACACCCTTTAGTGCCACATGAAAGGGAATAAATGGTGCAACTTTATAATATTTAGGAGGGGGGCAGATATTAATCTAATATCTTCCTTCTATAACAACTCTCCCTGAACTGCTTCCAGAGGACAGTGTGCTAACTTGGCTACATGGTTATTGGCTGTCTAACAGCCCCAATTCATGCAGGGCGGAGACTCGAGCATGGAGCTCGAGGACCCGTGATACTCGATTGCGTATTGTGCAGTGGCAAGAACGTTTGCCCATCACTACTAATGTTGTCAGGCACTGCCACGAGCGTGACACAGCACCCCGATGCTTGATCGAGTATCGAGCAATGGCAAGTATGCTAACTCATCACTACTAATGTCGTTAGGCACTGCCACGAGGGCTTTGCCATAATTCCATGCAGCTATCACATCACATGGTCTAGTGCAGTCAATTAGATGGGCTATCCTTTGCAATATAAAAGATGGAGGGCAGCCAAGGAACTGTATTGTGTTCATGCAGTGCAGGAAAAGAAGGTCAGACTGCACAGCTCACTCCATATAAATGTAGAAAAAAAGTCTAAACTGATTTTCACGTACTACTTCATTGCTTAAGCAGGTTTAAAATGGGAGTGATAGTGTCAGTATGTGGATACTAATCCAAAGATTTGAATAAAATATAGGGAAATGCTGTCACTGTAATCTCACTAAGTATTCTTGCCATAATACAAATTCTAACAGTCTATTCAGTAGGACTATCTGTTGTGTATACACCAGATTTCTGCTCAACACAACTGATGGTCCCAACCCTATTTATAAGGCAAGAAATCCCACTTATTAAACCTGACAGGGCACACCTGTGAAGTGAAAACCATTTCCTGTGACTACCTCTTGAAGCTCATCAAGAGAATGCCAAGAGTGTGCAAAGCAGTCATCAAAGCAAAAAGGTGGCTATTTTGAAAAACCTAGAATATAAGACATATTTTCAATTGTTTCACACTTTTTTGTTAAGTATACAATTCCACATGTGTTAATACATAGTTTTGATGCCTTCAGTGTGAATTTACAATTTTCATAGTTAGGAAAATACAGAAAAATCTTTAAATGAGAAGGTGTGTCCAAACTTTTGGTCTGTACTGTGTATATACCACTAGCAAATGGTCTCAAAATGGGTGTATATATAATAAATGTATAGTACCTCAATAGATTTAGGAAGAAAAATAAGAACACATTCATCTTATTCTGTGTCCATAAGAATAGAACTTACATAAAAAGGAGCCCTATGTATTTAAGCATTAAGCTTCTTTAAAGCTACTTATAGTAAGGTCATGATGATGACAAATATGTGTATACAGTATTATTTTATGATTTTAGACATATGTATATGCTAGTATATTACCCTGTGTACTATACAGGTCATTGTTAGAACAAAAGTTATGGTCAGACAGCTTTGATGTCCTTTAATGCATTCAGGACTATAAGTCCCTATAAATTATAGGTTCTATGTCACGCCGCGACTCGCACGGGCAGTGTCATGGTTCTCAATGGCAAGAGAACGTAGTAAAGCATACAAAAAGAACTAGCTCTTGGAAGATGGGAACTCGAGCTGACTGTGAGCTAAACCTACCGCACAAATAACAGTGGCCGGGTAGCGTGCCTACGTTTTATCCCTAGACGCCCAGCGCCAGCCGGAGAACTGACTGACCCTAGCAGAGGAAAATACAGACCTGGCTTACCTCTAGAGAAATTTTCCCCAAAAGGCAGACAGTAGCCCCCACATATATTGTCGGTGATTTCAGAGGAAATTGACATACGAAGTATGAAGATAGGTTTAGCAAATTGAGGTCCGCTTACTAGATAGTAGGAAGACAGAAAAGGGAACTTCACAGTCAGCTGAAAACCCTTTCAAAACACCATCCTGGAATTACTTTAAGACTCTAATATCAACTCATGACACCAGAGTGGCAATTCCAGCTCACAAGAGCTTCCAGCCTCAGAAATAAACAATCACAGAGAACTGGAACAAAAATGCAAAACAAACTTAGGACTACAAGTCCAACTTAGCTGATAGTAGTCTAGGAGCAGGAACATGCAACAGAAAGGCTTCTGGTAACATTGTTGGCCGGCATAGAAATGACTGAGGAGCAAGGCTAAATAGACAACTCCCAAATCCTGATGGAAACAGGTGAACAGAGGCGATGAAGCACACAAGTTCAGTACCACCAGTGACCACCGGGGGAGCCCAGAAACCAAATTCACAACAGAGCAGTAAGTGCCACCCTACTGACTGCGATCCCCACTCTGTTCCTCCCAGTCATGGGTCATCTGACTAAGGCTGCTTTCACACTAGCGTTGGTACGGGCCCATCGTAGTGCATCGGGCCGACGTGCCGACGCATGCTGTGAAATAAATGCCCGACGTGGGCAGTGGAAGCAGTCTTATGATGCTTCCGCTGCCCCATTGCAAGGTCCGGGGAGGAGGGGGCGGAGTTTCAGACACGCATGCGTGATCGAAAATGTCGGACTCGACGCACAAAAAAAGTTACATGTAACTTTTTGAATGCCGACGGTCCGCCAAAACATGATGCAACCGTCGCATGACGGTTGCGACATGTGGCAATACGTCACAATTAGTGTTGAGCATTCCGATACCGCAAGTATCGGGTATCGGCCGATACTTGCGGTATCGGAATTCCGATATCGAGTTCCGATACTTTTGTGATATCGGAAATCGGAATCGGATCCATATTCATGTAAAAAATAAAGAATTAAAATAAAAAATATGGACATACTCACCTCTCCGGTGGCCCCTGGACCTTACCGCTGTAACCGGCAGCCTCCTTTCCTAAGAATGAGCGCGTGAAGGGCCTTCGATGACGTCGCGGCTTGTGATTGGTCGCGTGCCGCTCATGTGACCGCTCACGCGACCAATCACAGGCCGCGACGTCATTGCAGGCCCTAAACTCCTCAATGAGGAGTTTAGGACCTGCGATGACGTTGCGGCCTGTGATTGGTCGCGTGAGCGGTCACATGAGCGGCACGCGACCAATCACAAGCCGCGACGTCATCGAAGGTCTTAAACTGCTCATTCTTAGGAATGGAGGCTGCCGGTTACAATCGGTAAGGTCCAGGGGCCCCCGGATGGGTGAGTATATCCATATTTTTTATTTTAATTCTTTATTTTTTACATGAATATGGATCCCAGGGCCTGAAGGAGAGTTTCCTCTCCTTCAGACCCTGGGAACCATCCAGGATACCTTCCGATACTTGAGTCCCATTGACTTGTATTGGTATCGGGTATCGGTATCGGCGATATCCGATATTTTTCGGGTATCGGCCGATACTATCCGATACCGATACTTTCAAGTATCGGAAGGTATCGCTCAACACCAGTCACAATGCGTCGGTAATGTCAGTTTATGGGGAAAAAACGCATCCTGCAGACAACTTTGCAGGATGCGTTTTTTCTCCTGAACGACGCATTGCAACATATTGCAAACTACGCTAGTGTGAAAGTAGTCTAAGGCTGCCTCTTGCTGCATTTGCAGCTCTGCTGCATCCTACTGCTCAGTGGCACAACTAGAGTCTGAATAATATATAATACATAAATATAATATATAAATGTATACGTCCTCCATCCTGATATATATGTCCCTCATCTTGGCCACATTCTGCTATGTATATGACCCATTATGCAAAGTGTCCCTTATCCCGGGCCCATTCTGGTATATATATCCCCATCCTGATATATATGTTCCCCATTCTGCCACTGCTTTTAAAGGGGAGGAACCAAGAAAGGAAAATCCAAATGAGTGGTAAGAAAATGACAATAAGGCATAGGTGGAAAGATAAATATAACACCATTATAGTAACAATTGGTGGGAAGATGGGACTAACAACAGGAAAGAGTGCCTGCATGTACAATTATAAAATCACATAAAATTGCATAAATTACAGAAAATGGTAAACCACTCAAGGAACACGTAGCACCAGACTAAAATGCAAGGAAATGCAATTAGATGTACAAAGGAAAATACATGTGAATCATGGCAACTACAGAGCTGTGAGATTAATAAACGTACAGGGAATCAATACACAGATGTGCAGAGCGGAGTGTGGAGACAATGCTCAAAAGGTGAAGTGTGTTACCGCAAATGATTGGAAATGTGCTGGAAAACACTAGCGGTATGTATGATACAATGGGAGGTCACAAAAGCCAACCTATATATGGGGTAAGAAATACCAACAGGAGGGTATAAGGCCGTATAGGAGAAATCTCAGGTGCTCACAAATGCTATCTTAATGGAAGCATGAGAGATATACAAAGCACCTATAGGCAGGGGAGGCTGGTGTTACCTGAGTGGTGGGAAGATATGTGCACAGCACGCACCCCAGGACCCCGCTGAGCACAAGAGTTTACACACGGCAGAAGGAAGAGACGTACTCAGTGACTCTACAGATGGAAAACAATTCTGCGCCTGCTCTGTTGTGGCCCAGGTTTTGACCACTACTGTGCAGAATATGATAATCCCTAAGATGTCATAGCTGCAGGGCATTATGAAGAGGTCCATATGGCTGCGCAAAATGATATTAGCCCACTCTCTGATGCAGTGTGGGCAATGGTGCTAAGCAAATTTTTTTGTTTGTTTGTAAATTGTTATTTGAATCTCAAAATGTTCAAATTCATGTGAAAATGCAAATTTCAGGAAATGGGGTTCAAGCTGCATCTGCCGTGGATCAATCTGCTTATGTCTAGTTCTGATGGATCTTGTTTGACTTATTCAAAGGGGAAATACTGTCAAACTTTCCATTTAAATGCTGCAATCAGGGAGAAACATGAAATTCATACCTAATCGCCAACTCCTGTACGATCAGAAAGTGCACTGTATCAGCACATAACTGAAGTTTTTGATGAGTATATTTCTCATTAGCCGGCAAGACATTAAAGGTTTATTTCCAATCCTGAAGGTTATCGCTTGCCCAAAAGATAAGAGATAACTTTCTGATCAATGGAATCTGAGTATAGGGCTCTATAATGCCCCAGTGGAATGCTGCTGTACAACACATTTATGTTGTCGCTCTATTCATTGGGACTGCTGGAGATGGCTCAGTACACTGTTGGTTATCTCAAACCAAATAAACAAACTCTGTACAACCTGAATCAGCATTCAGACATTGTTCCTTTTCACATCTACATCCTCATAGCATATTATTAAAAAGGAATATGTCATCAAGTTTTTTGCTGTGTTATCTGAGGACAGCATGAGGTAGGGGATAAAACACTGAAGTCAATGATGTGTCACATGTTCGGCTGTGTGGTGTTGCTAACTTAGACTTATCATGTGTTGATTAATATTGCTCTATCAGGCATGCAGGCAATCATCTGACTCTGTCCCATGGGTGTGGGTGGAGTTAACTTTCTCAGCTCTGCTGCATTGCTAAACTTAAAAGCATCGATTGTGTCAGAATGGCTTTACCCAGCAATCTAAGTGATACATTATTAGATTCATGGTCAATTCGCCTACATCATGCTTATCTCAGTTGGGGTAGTAAAAACATTGACAGATTCACTTTAAGAAATAGGTGGAAGATAGAAGGGAAAATGACTGCAGAATAATTAGGACATGTGAGTATTTGTAAGCCAAAACCAGGAGAATGTAAAAAATGCAGAAGTGGTGACCTGTTTCTATTATACGTTTCCTTTGACCGTTCCGCTCCTGGTTTTGGCTTACACATACTGAGGTAAAATACTGACCAAATACTGACCATGTGCATGTGACCTAAAACTGCACAGGATTTGTTTGTAGTTTCAGTCCTGATCAAAGATACAAAATGGAAACAAATGTTTAAGAAAGACCATTGCAAGTATGCAGAATTGTCCTATTTTAGAATAAAGCAATAACAATGTTGTAAAGCAAAGATTGTTCTTCATAATCAGCTTTATAAGTACTTGTTCTTGTATTCACTAGTGAGATCACTGAAATTAGGATGCAGCTCACATCTACTGGACGGGAGTCAGGGAGCTGATATTCCGGTTGCTTCGTTCTAAATACTTGCATGAATAACATCACTTGGTTTAAGTAGGTGCTGAAGGAGAGATCCATACATGTTTGAGTAGGAAATAATGCATTTTAAGCAAGTATTTAGATCATAGGAATAAATTACGGTGCATTTTAAAGTGGTATTAGCTGGAAATGTTTTTGCCAAGTGTATTGGCAGAGGTTGTTCTTGTCTGCAGAATACAAATTTACATATTTATTAAATGTAATTGGAATGTGATGATAGTAGTTAAGTGTATCATTTGGAAGCCATTACTGCAGATCGTTTTGGAAATGCAGAAAGGAAATATTTGAACTTTAATCTATAAAAGTATCAAAATGATGTTACCATATCTCTGAATTTTTATGTGACTTAGGCTAGAAAATAAAGAACTAAGAAGCTCTAGCCCTAACTAGTGATGAGCGAATATACTCGTTACTCGAGATTTCTCGAGCACTCTCGGGTGACCTCCGAGTATTTTTTAGTGCTCGGAGATTTCGTTTTTCTTGCCGCATCTGAATGATTTACATCTGTTAGCCTGCATAAGTATCCAAGCAAGTGATTTAGTGAAAACTCTACCCTTGGTGCGGTTTTGGTGCTATTTTTTTCTATAGGCTTCTATGTGGAGCTTGAAAGAAAATGATGACAAAAATTTGCATTTTTAAGAGCAGAATCAAAGCTTTTCTATATTAAAAATAAAGAGTTGAAAATGCTGCTTCAAATCTGCACCAAAAACCCATCAAATAAAGGGAAGACTGCATAAAAGAAACACAGAGGACATGCAATAGAGAAGATTGGTATTGTGTCATTGTGTCACGTTGTGGAAAAACTGCAGAAAACATACAGAAAAAAGGCAGAAGAAAAACTGCAGCATTCACGATATGTATGAACACGGCCTCAGCATTACATTTTTCTTACATTTTTTATGGGTTTAATGGAGAAAACAAATCAATCACATCATTTTTACACCATTTGCCAATCAAAAATCATAAATAATCTGATTGCTGTGTTGTATGGGTTGTTATGATTACAGGAACACCAAAAATACAGTATATGTTATTTGCTCTATTTGAGATGCTTATTGTTTTTTTAAAACATTACTTAAAAATCAAATTTTTGTAATTGTTTTTCATTACTTTTTAGTAATTTTATAAAAAGAAAAAATATTTATTTTATTTTACCTCTGAAATACAGGGAGATAATGTTTTGTAACAGATTCAATGATTGTAATGAATAAGAAATGTTCACACGAAAATTGAGTAAACTAAATTGGATTTACTTAATAAATGATAAGATGAAACAATAAAGTGAAATAAATACATGTGCATCAAAACAAGCATTATTCATACATTACATTATTATGGTAGAAGTCCATCAGGCTGTCTCTGTCTCTGTCCGGTTTCACACGTCAGTGGCTCCGGTACGTGTGGTGACAGTTTCCTCATGTACCGGAGACACTGACTCACATAGACACATAAAAATAAATGTGTCTCTGCACATGTCAGTGTGTTTTCACGGACCGTGTGTCCGTTTGAAAAACACGGAGACATGTCAGTGTTCGTGGGAGCGCATGGATCACACGGACCCATTAAAGTCAATGGGTCCGTGTAAACACGTACCGCACACAGATGATGTCTGTGTGCCGTCCATGTGCCGACTTAGTACCACACGGAATGTGCAGGAGACAGCGCTACAGTAAGCGCTGTCCCCTGCTTTGGGTGCTGAAGCCAGAATTCATTCCTTCTTCCCAGCAGCGTTTGCTGGAGAGAAGGAATGAAAAATCATTGTTTTTTTATTTTTTTTGTGGTTAAAATCAATTTCCCGGCAACCTCCCCCCTCCCACCCCCTGTGCGCCCACCCGCTGGAAATAAAATACTCACCCAGCTCCCTCGATGCTTCCTCTCAGCGCCGCAGCTTGTCCTGTATGAGCGGTCACGTGGTACCGCTCATTACAGTGACTGCATGTCACATCTCCCATCTCTGTTGCATGTGTCCCTGTCCTAAAAGTTCAGTCCTCTTTTATATCTTATACTGTCCAATGTGTCTCAGTAAAAAACTTTGATATTCATTGGAATGCCAGGAAGAAACCTCCTTAACACCTTTACCCCCAAGAGTAGTTTGCACGTTAATGATCAGGCCAATTTTAACAATTCTGACCACTGTCCCTTTATGAAGTTATAACTCTGGAACTCTTCAATGAATCCTGACATTGTTTTCTCGTGAGATATTGTACTTCATGATAGTGATAAAAAAATTTTGATATTACCTGGGGTTTATTTGTGAAAAAAATGGAAATTTGGCAAAAATGTTGAAAATGTTGCAATTTTCCAACTTTGAATTTTTATGCCCTTAAATCACAGAGATATGTCACACAAAATACTTAATAAGTAACATTTCCCACATGTCTACTATAAGCAGCACAATTTTGGAACCAAAATTTTTTTTTGTTAGGGAGTTATAAGGGTTAAAAGTTGACCAGCAATTTCTCATTTTTACAACACCATTTTGTTTAGGACCACATCAGATTTGAAGTCATTTTGAGGGGTCTATATGATAGAAAACGTGTTAAATAAAGAACCGTATGCACTATCTAGTGAGGGTGCTCGGGTAGGGTCCCACACCATTAACAGTAAAAATAAACCCGGCACTCAACTTAGGGTGAATTTCATAGGATTTAATAAAGAAACGTTTCAGCCTATCTGGCCTTCTTCAGTCAACTATGTACAAAATTAAGACAGAAATCATGAGTTTACATCACTCAAAAAAGAACAAAACTAAAGTATATACAAAGAACAAAGTAACAAGGGTCATGAAAGGAACATTATGTAAATATAGCGAGAGACATCACATTATTGCACAGTGTAAAGTCATCTAAATATAGGCAGACATTATTGGCAGTGCTGAGTATGTTATAAACTGCGCTATAGTGATTAATTGTGGGTGATATGACGTACCGTGTAGCCTAGAAGGCTAGAAGAGAATGGGGCAATAAGTATTGCCACTGGTATAAATCTAAAGGGAGGAAGAGAAGTGCCAAAGATTATGAGGCAGTGTGGTACAGGGGTGTCCGTTCGTATAGTGAAGAGAATGCATACCCTGTAATGTCACTACAAGCGAACTTGCTGCATCCGGCTCAATAGTGTGAAGTTTGAGTAACCTGAGTGAGAAGAGCATATTTAAACTGATGCAGTTGGTAGCAAGATTATTAGGAAGTGAAGGGGTTACAAACCTTAGAAGGAGAGAGCGGTGTGTGAGCAGGTCCAGGCGACGCGGTATTCACCGCTTGTCAGCCCAGACTGCAGGCATGCAGAGTCTATTGTAAGGCAGTGGGCGTGGTTTGCGCCTAAACTAAAGTGAATGGGAGAAGGGGAAGCTGGGCGTGCGCACTGTGTGCGTTCCAGTGACTAAATGGTGCATTCCACGGCGTACGGTGGCTGCTGGAGGACAAAAAGGTCCCGCTGGTGCAGAAAGGGGCCGTGAATGATAGAAATAGCTCCTATTCAGTGTGGATCAATAGCGGTGGCTCTTTTTGTCCTCCAGCAGCCACCGTACGCCGTGGAATGCACCATTTAGTCACTGGAACGCACACAGTGCGCACGCCCAGCTTCCCCTTCTCCCATTCACTTTAGTTTAGGCGCAAACCACGCCCACTGCCTTACAATAGACTCTGCATGCCTGCAGTCTGGGCTGACAAGCGGTGGATACCGCGTCGCCTGGACCTGCTCACACACCGCTCTCTCCTTCTAAGGTTTGTAACCCCTTCACTTCCTAATAATCTTGCTACCAACTGCATCAGTTTAAATATGCTCTTCTCACTCAGGTTACTCAAACTTCACACTATTGAGCCGGATGCAGCAAGTTCGCTTGTAGTGACATTACAGGGTATGCATTCTCTTCACTATACGAACGGACACCCCTGTACCACACTGCCTCATAATCTTTGGCACTTCTCTTCCTCCCTTTAGATTTATACCAGTGGCAATACTTATTGCCCCATTCTCTTCTAGCCTTCTAGGCTACACGGTACGTCATATCACCCACAATTAATCACTATAGCGCAGTTTATAACATACTCAGCACTGCCAATAATGTCTGCCTATATTTAGATGACTTTACACTGTGCAATAATGTGATGTCTCTCGCTATATTTACATAATGTTCCTTTCATGACCCTTGTTACTTTGTTCTTTGTATATACTTTAGTTTTGTTCTTTTTTGAGTGATGTAAACTCATGATTTCTGTCTTAATTTTGTACATAGTTGACTGAAGAAGGCCAGATAGGCTGAAACGTTTCTTTATTAAATCCTATGAAATTCACCCTAAGTTGAGTGCCGGGTTTATTTTTACTGTTAATGGTGTGGGACCCTACCCGAGCACCCTCACTAGATAGTGCATACGGTTCTTTATTTAACACGTTTACCCGTACGTATAGCACATCTCACGGTCATGACTTCCATAGTCTTCTCATATAACGAAGAAGAGACCTCTCATATTATTTCACAATCCACCATCTCTAGTGATTTTCTCAAAATTCCCCCAAGGGAGACGAGGGGTAGAGACTTAGAAAGAGAAAAGCGCCACTTAATCAATATAGAATTGCATTGCGCAACACTAACAGAATATTCACGGGTCCAACGGATACCACGCGGATTGCGAGTCCCTCTACGCCCCACCCTCTTTAGCGACTCTTCCGAGTATTGTGATAAATTTGAAAAAATCCTCAATAAGTGCTCTTTCGATTTGATTACCCTAACCATAGCACATCTCCACAAAGAAATTGAAGCCAGCACAACCCGAATCCACAGCATCGAGACACAACTTGCCGCGGCTAGCACCGCTGAAGAACTGAGTGCCCTGAAAACCCAAATACAGACAGTCCTGGACTTACATCGCAAAGATACGGAACAGAAGAAAAGGAATAAGTTCGCACGCGACACAGAGGACTACGACTTGGACCGGGTCTACAAATGGCGCAACAAACCGTCTTCCAGGTGGGCCTCAAACAGAAATGTCTCCAGATCTTCAGCAGATTTCTCCACTTCGGGGTCAGATCTAGAGAGGAGAGAACCAGCACCTATGAGCCATTTTTTATCGAGAGGCCGCAGACAACCCCGGCGAAGAGGACGAGGCGAGGCCAGGGACACAGGCAGAGACAACACCCAACAACGCGTGACTCGTTCACAGGTAATTGGCCACTAGTTGTCAATATTTCTTCCAGGACTTTAGGGATAGCCGAACATAACGTCCTACAAAAAGGCCTATCATACTGTCCATCTTACAGATGCAGGACTTTCGAACTTGAAATGGACTTATTAAAATTTTTCCGTCGACTTAGATTAAAAGCTTACTTTTCTGAACTACCCCCTCAAACCACACCACCCGCACCCATAGGGTCGGACTCCAAATTATTAACTGCAGCTAGCTTGGGCCTCAGAACCCAAAGTTCGTTCAGACCTCCAAGGGGTTCCCATACACTGGAATCTTTTATTGATTTAGTCCACAAATCCTTTCAGGAGCTATGCTCCAACATCAATGGTGGCCGATTACACTTTGCCCCCAACCTCACAGCCCTTGACCAACAGGCACTAAGATCCCTACAAGAGGACCCCAACCTTGTCATAAAACCTGCGGACAAGGGGGGTGCCATAGTTGTCATGAATAAAATAGACTACCTAAATGAGATTTTAAGACAACTAGGGGATGCCACTATATACAAGGTGTTATCTAGGGACCCCACCAGTGAGACTAGAACTCTCATAGCAGAAACTCTACACAAGTATTCCGACTTGGGAGTCTTAGATCCCAAGACATGCGAATTCCTCACCCAGCAACATCCAATCACCCCGGTTTTTTATACTCTCCCCAAAATTCATAAAAATTTACAAAGTCCACCGGGGAGACCCATAGTTGCCTCCACGGAATCTGTCCTATCACCCCTGGCGATTTACCTTGAGAAAATAATCACACCACTAACAAAAAAGGCACCCTCTTTCATCCTAGACACTGGTGATTTTTTATCACATATCAAACAAATAGGCAGTATACCCAATGAAGCCTTTCTAGTGTCTTTCGATGTTAAAGACCTATACACTTCAATCCCACACAACGAAGGTATAGGCTCTATACATCGTCTCCTCAGCTCCACCCAAATGGCAATTGAACAGATCAATCTTTGTGTTGATCTTCTACACATTGTTCTTACACGGAACTACTTCATGTTTCAAGATAAACACTATCTACAGATACGGGGGACCGCGATGGGGTCGAACGTCGCGCCCCCGTATGCAAACTGTTACATGGCGGATTTTGAGGCAACACTCATATATACCCATCCACTTTTCTGTAATCACATACGGTCATGGAAACGCTTTATTGACGACATATTCTGCATCTGGGTAGGCCCACTTGAATCTCTACTGACTTTTCATCAATTTCTCAACACATCCTGGCCTGGTCTATCTTTCACCATGGCCTATGATCTGGTCAAATTGAGTTTCCTGGACACTTTCATTATTAAAGGCGACGATGGCTTGCTCTCCACAGACCTCTTTACCAAAGAGACGGACAGAAACAGCCTTCTCCACTTCGACAGCTTCCACCCCAAATCCATGAAACATTCTATACCTAAATCGCAGGTCCAAAGGATCAACCGCATCGTATCTAACGACACCACACGCTCCACCAGGATCGAAGAACTCCACGCTAAATTTAGACAACGCGGCTACCCAAACTCTGTCCTTCCCAACACAGTTCCATCCCATTGCTCCAACAAAGATAGAGGATCCAACAGGATCCCATTCGTCCACACATACCATCCTTATGCCTATATACTCCATAAAACTATTCGTAGACACTGGCATCTCCTTCATGAGGCGTATCCCAAGGTTCCAGAGTTCCGTACACCATTCCTTCCATGCTTCAAGAGAGCACCTAACATTAGGGACAAACTTGTCAAAGCAGACATGCCTCCCTCGAAAATTACCCCACAACAACGGTTTTTACAAAACCCTAAATTTGGCACATTCCCCTGCCTTCACTGCAACCAGTGCAGCAATGTCATTAGGGGTGATTTTTTTCACCATCCGCACTCTGGCAAACGCTTCAACATCAGGGGCTACTTTACTTGTGACACATCATTTGTCGTTTATCTCCTCAAATGTCCCTGTGGCTTGTTATATATCGGGGAAACAACACAGCCAATACGGGACCGTATCAGCAAACACAAGTCCACAGTACGGTGCAAGAATCTCCTTCTCCCTGTACCTGATCACTACAATACACATAACCATAATGTCTCACAAATAAAATTTCAGGTCATTGAGCATGTACCAGAATCCAGGAGAGGCGGCAACCGTATCCAAAGACTCAAACAACGGGAGTCGTACTGGATACACACGTTGGGGACCCTGTATCCCAAGGGCCTCAACAGAGAATATGATCTGCTTTCCGTTCTATGAAACCAAGTTTGTTCAGATACTTCGTCCTAGTTACTTGTTTCAACATATACCTGGTATAAGCATAACCTTATCTATATGCCAGTGATTCCTCTTGAAAAAATGTTATTGTATTCTATGTATGATACTCTGTATTGATCCAATATTATGTACTAACTCTGTCTCTCCTTTTACAGAGCCACCGCTATTGATCCACACTGAATAGGAGCTATTTCTATCATTCACGGCCCCTTTCTGCACCAGCGGGACCTTTTTGTCCTCCAGCAGCCACCGTACGCCGTGGAATGCACCATTTAGTCACTGGAACGCACACAGTGCGCACGCCCAGCTTCCCCTTCTCCCATTCACTTTAGTTTAGGCGCAAACCACGCCCACTGCCTTACAATAGACTCTGCATGCCTGCAGTCTGGGCTGACAAGCGGTGGATACCGCGTCGCCTGGACCTGCTCACACACCGCTCTCTCCTTCTAAGGTTTGTAACCCCTTCACTTCCTAATAATCTTGCTACCAACTGCATCAGTTTAAATATGCTCTTCTCACTCAGGTTACTCAAACTTCACACTATTGAGCCGGATGCAGCAAGTTCGCTTGTAGTGACATTACAGGGTATGCATTCTCTTCACTATACGAACGGACACCCCTGTACCACACTGCCTCATAATCTTTGGCACTTCTCTTCCTCCCTTTAGATTTATACCAGTGGCAATACTTATTGCCCCATTCTCTTCTAGCCTTCTAGGCTACACGGTACGTCATATCACCCACAATTAATCACTATAGCGCAGTTTATAACATACTCAGCACTGCCAATAATGTCTGCCTATATTTAGATGACTTTACACTGTGCAATAATGTGATGTCTCTCGCTATATTTACATAATGTTCCTTTCATGACCCTTGTTACTTTGTTCTTTGTATATACTTTAGTTTTGTTCTTTTTTGAGTGATGTAAACTCATGATTTCTGTCTTAATTTTGTACATAGTTGACTGAAGAAGGCCAGATAGGCTGAAACGTTTCTTTATTAAATCCTATGAAATTCACCCTAAGTTGAGTGCCGGGTTTATTTTTACTATATGATAGAAAATACCCAAGTATGACACCATTCTAAAAACTGCACCCCTCACGGTGCTCAAAACCATATTCAAGAAGTTTATTAACCCTTCAGGTGTTTCACAGGAATTTCTGGAATGTTTAAATAAAAATGAACATTAAACTTTTTTTCACAAAAAATTTACTTCAGCTCCAATTTGTTTTATTTTACCAAGGGTAACAGGAGAAATTGGACCCCAAAAGTTGTTGTACAATGTGTTCTGAGTACACTGATACCCCTATGTAGGGGTAAACCATTGTTTGGGCGCATGGCAGAACTCGGAAGGGAAGGAGCGCCGTTTGACTTTTCAATGCAAAATTTACTGGAATTGAGATCGGACGCCATGTTGCGATTAGAGAGCCCCTGATGTGCCTAAACTTTGAAACCCCCACAAGTGACACCATTTTGGAAAGTAGACCCCGTAAGGAACTTATCTAGATGTGTGGTGAGCACTTTAACCCACAAAGTGCTTCACAGAAGTTTATAATGTAGAGCTGTAAAAATAAAAAATCATATTTTCTCACAAAAATGTTCTTTTAGCCCCAAATTTTTTTATTTATGCTGGTACCTCATATGTGTGGGTAAACTGCTGTGTGGGCGCAACGCAGAGCTCGGAAGGGAAGGAGCGCTGTTTGACTTTTTAAAGCAAAATTGACTGGAATTGAGATAGGATGCCATGTCGTGTTTAGAGAGCCCCTGATGTGCCTAAACATTGAAACCCCTCACGAGTGACACCATTTTGGAAAGTAGACCTCCTAAGGAACTTATCTAGATGTTATGTGAGAACTTTGAACCCCCAAGTGTTTCACTACAGTTTATAACGCAGAGCTGTGAAAATAAAAATAATTTTTTCCCACAAAAATAATTTTCAGCCCCCAGTTTTGCATTTTTCAAAGGGTAACAGGAGAAATTGGACCCCAAAAGTTGTTGTCAAATTTGTCCTGAATATGCTGATACCCCATATGTGGGGGAACCACCGTTTGGGCGCACGGGAGAGCTCGGAAGGGAAGGAGCGCAGTTTGGAATGCAGACTTAGATGGAATTGTCTGCAGGCGTCACATTGCGTTTGCAGAGCCCTTGATGTACCTAAACAGTAGAAACCCCCCACAAGTGACCCCATATTGGAAGCTAGAGCCCCAAGGAACTTATCTAGATGTGTTGTGAGAATTTTGAACCCCCAAGTGTTTCACTACAGTTTATAACGCAGAGCAGTGAAAATAAAAAATCATTTTTTTCCCACAAAAATGATTTTTTTAGCCCTCAAATTTTTATTTCCCCAAGGGTAACAAGAGAAATTGGACCACAAAAGTTGTTGTCCAATTTGTCTTGAGTACTCTTATACCCCATATGTTGGGGTAAACCCCAGTTTGTGCACGGGAGAGCTCGGAAGGGAAGGAGCACTGTTTTTCTTTTTCAACGTAGAATTGGCTGGAATTGAGATCGAACGCCATGTCACGTTTGGAGAGCCCCTGATGTGCCTAAACAGTGGAAACCCCCAATTCTAACTGAAACTTTAACCCAAACACACCCCTAACCCTAATCCAACCCTAACTATAACCCTAACCACACCCCTAACTCAAACACGCCAAAACCCTAATCCCAACTACACCCCTAACCCCAACACACTTTTAACCCTAATCCCAACCCTAACCACGCCCCTAACTCCAACACATCCATAACCCTAATCCCAGCCATAACCCTAATCACACCCCTAACCCTGACACACCCCTAACCCTAATCCCAACCCTTTAGCCCCAACCCTAACCCTAACTTTAGCCCCAACCCTAACTGTAGCCCTAACCCTAACTTTAGCCCCTACCCTAACCCTATCCCTAATCCTATTGGGAAAATGGAAATAAATACATTTTTTTATTTTATTATTTTTCCCTAACTAAGGGGGTGATGAAGGGGCGGTTTGAGTTATTTTTTATAGCAGGGTTTTTTAGCGGCTTTGTATGATTGGCAGCTGTCACACAATAAAAGATGCTTTTTATTGCAAAAAATAGTTTTTGCGTCTCTTCTATTCCACTTTTTGTTCGGCAATATGATAATAAAGTGTTGTTTTTTGCCTCGTTTTTTTTTTACGGTTTTCACTGAAGGGGTTAACTAGTGGGACAGTTTCATAGTGCAGGTCGTTATGGATGCGGCAATACTAGATATGTGTACTTTTATTGTTTTTTTATATTTAGATAAAGAAATGTATTTATTGGAACAAAATTTTTTTTTCTTCATTTAGGAATTTGTTTTTTTTTACACATGTAAATATTTGTTTTTGAGCTTTTTTACTTTCTCCCAGGGGGGACATGAATATATAGTCGCTGATCTAACACTTTGCAAAGCACTGTGTCAGGTCAGCGATCTGACAGGCAGTGCAGGTGCTTGCAAGCCACCTCTCTGCAGGACCCGGAAGGAGCCTTGTGGCCATTTTGTATCCGGGGCCTGCAGGGAGGAGATGCTCGGAACAATGCGATCACATTGTTCCGAGGGTCTCAGGGAAGCACCCAGGGAGCCCCCTCCCTGCGCAATGCTTCCCTATCCTGTCGGAATGCTGTGATCATGTTTGATCGCAGTGTTTCGGGTGTTAATGTGCCGGGAGCGGTCCGTGATCACTCCTGGCACATAGTGCCGGAAGTCAGCTGTAATAATCAGCTGACAGCCGGCAGCGATCGGCCGTGCTTCCCCGTGAGCGCGGCAGATCGCATATGACGTACTATCCCGTCCCTGGGAATTAAGTCCCAGGTCACCTCGACGGGATAGTACGTCATATGGCAGAAAGGGGTTAAACCGGTCAGTTACTGGCAACAAATACATTTACTAACAGCAAATAACTGGTGATTTACTAAACAACAAATGACCTTCTGCTACCCTCCCTGAAAGTAAGGATATATATATTATATATTAAACTGATTGAAACCATTTAAAAATTAGTATTGATTAATTGAAGTGTTGAATCCATTAGCCCCTTAGTGATAGAGCCAAAATTTTGAAATCTGACCAGTGTTATTTTATGTGGTAATAACTCTGGAACGCTCTGACAAATTCCAGTGACTTTGAGATTGTTTTTTCGTGACACATTATACTTTAGAAGCGCTGTGTGAAGCGTGAAATGGCCGTCATCTCCTCCTGCACACTCCTTACACTGCCTTGTTCCCCCATGCCGTGAAGATTTATATGGACATAATCTTTGACTCCAGGACCGGTGAGTGCTCAGGCGTGTTTTTCTATAGCCACTAATATTTGATCCTATGTTTTTCTACGCTGAAGCACCTCCTGTCATGCATCGGATTAACCATTGATTTAAAGTCTCCGTCTGACGTCTCACAAGACTCTGCAGCTGTGCGGCTTCTCTTTGCCTTTTTGTAATTTATTGGACATTATACTTTATGATAATGGTAAATTTAGGTGGATATGTTTTGTGTTTATTTATAAAAAAAATATCAGAAATTTGAGAAAAATTTTAAAAAATTAGCAATTTTCAAACTGAGAATGATTATCCCTTTAATCCAGAAAGTCATACCACAGAACAGAACATTAATAAATAATATTTCCCTCATGTCTGCTTTACATCAGCACCATTTGTAAAATATTAATTTATTTTGTTAGCATTTTAGGAGGTTTAAAAATGTTGCAGCAATTTTTCATTTTTGTCAAGGAAATTTACAAAATTAATTTATTTAATGACCTATCCAGGTTTCAAGTGCCTTTAGGGGTCCTATATATTGGGAAACTCCCAAAAGTTATAACATTTTAAAAACAGCACACCCTGACATATTGAAAACTGCAGTCAGGTAGTTTATTAACCCTTTAGGTGATTTCCAGGAATTAATGCAAAGTGGCATGACAGAAATGAATATGTGTATTTTTACCACCTAAATGCCGCTGACTTCAGAACAGGTTACAACAGCTGTCAGACTCTAAGGACGCTATTTGGTCGTGAATTGCCATGGCAAACATCAGGACCAGACAATCGTGATCTGAAGGCACCAATTGGGATAAAGAGGGAGTCCCCACATTCTGTTAACCATTTATATGATGTTGTCACTATTGACAGCAGCATCTAAGGGGTTGAACAGATATGGACGTGTCAGCACTGATAGTGGCTGATGCAGCAAGTTGTCAGCTATAGTGGACAGCTGTCAGCTGCTGGATTGTCACCTGTATGGGAATGCTAGTCTCTTATATCTCAGGTCAGTTAACAGACGTATTGGCAGTCATTAAGGGGTTAAACATAACTCTTACTACACACATACAAATACACTGCTATGTACAGCTGTATCAGTGTTATCTGCCTATAGGTTTGGTGGCTGCAATGCAACTTCAAGTAGATAAAACCCTCTAATACCTCTCAGTAAAAGCTGTGGCTTACAGTTTTACCTGCTTCCTGCAATGATACAAGTTATGGGTTCGATACCTGGAGAGGAGGTATGAACGGACCCTTGAAAGTATGGGTTTATCTGAACTTCAGTCCAAAGTTCAGTTCAGGTTCTTTTTGTCTGCATTGCATTGTTATTAGTGCATTATGGGACACACTACCCCTATCAGGATTTATAAGCCTTTGATTTATTTAAAAATAAATATTCCCAGAACTCTCCATTGCAAACTTGGTTCAAATAAGGATTTCACAAATAAGGATTTCACTTAAGGCTCTACTTCATACTACTGCTGGTAATTATTCTTTAAAGTGAACCTCTTCTCTAGAACTGAAAAATGACTAGCGAATACATTTCTCATGTGGTGCCCTCTGTTTTCTCTTGCTTTTCCCTCCTTTCAGAACGGCTTTCCATTCCTATTGCTTCCAAGATGAATACTGTAGTAGCATGGGAGTTTAGTAGTGGGTCTAAACCATGTTGTCCCTTTATTTCCAGTGTTATTGGAAAGGGTTGATAGGGATGGCATGGTTTAGACTTATTAGTGCACTTCCCCATGCCAAAATGATGGCCTTTTTGTAGTAGGAGGAATGTCAATCTTTGGATGCACTGGGAGCAGAAGAAAAAGTACCATTCGGGAAGAGGGTGCGATCGCCCGGTGCCCCATGCTCAGATGGGCCCATCGGAAGCTACACTACCCTTAAATGTATCAGCATGCACAGCATGCCAATACAGAAAAGCCCCACGATACCGTAGGGAGAGGCATTCTCCCTGTACTATTGCTCTCTGTTCTGTGGACAGCAGGTGTATTTAAGCCTGCAGTTTACAGAATGGTTGAAGCACCGACGCACGCTCCAGATGTCAAAGTCCCAGCGTGGTGACGTCATCGCGCTGTGCCAGGACTCTGACATCCTGTGCATGCATTGTCACTATGACAGTGTGTTGGTCCTCCAGAACCTCATCGGTGGAGTCATCAGCATTCTGGATTAGGTGAGTATATGATTTTTTAATTTTGATAAAAACTTGTTGGGGCATCAAAAACATGGGAGACTCTCATACAGTGTGAGGCGGTCCTCATACATTATAGGGACTACTGTAGAAGCTCTTGGAAAGTGTGAGGCTCATTATACAGTTTGGGTCTAAAGTGCCCCATCATACAGTACAGAAGCTAAAATGAGGGCCATAATACAGTTTGAGTGCTGGCCAATGTTGGCCCCATTACACAGCATAAAAGCTAATGTGGGGTTCCATTATCAAGTGTGGAAGTTAATGTGGGGCCCATTATACAGTATAGTAGATAATATAGGGCCCTTTATACAGTGTGGGAGCTAATGGGGGGCCATTATATAGTATAATGGCTAATATGAGGCCCATTATACAGTATAGGAGCTAATGTGGGGCCCATAATACCTTGTGGGTGCTAATGTGGGGGCCATTGTACAGTGAAGGAACTAATTTTGGACCCATTATACATTATAGGAGCTAATGCGGGGGCCATTATACAGTTTGATGGGTAGTGTGGGAACTAATGTGGAGGTCATTATACGGTGTGGGGGCAATTATATTGTGTTTTGGGGTAACAGTGGGGGCATCATACTATGTATAGAGGAGGTGTGGGGTATCAAATGTGTATACTGAAGCTGTGTGCCTACCATACTGTGTAAATGGGAGCTCTGGGGACATCATACTATGTATAAAGGAGATGTTGGGCCCACCGTACTGTGTATAGGAGACCTGTGGGCCCATCATATTGTGTATACAGGAGCTGTACATTGGGGGACTCAGTGGATATTATTAAGGGTATGTGCACACGTTGCAGATTTGCCTGTGGAATTTCCTGTGCAGATTCTTCCCTCTCTTGCCTGAAAATGCAGGTGCATTTTTGCTGCGGTTTTGCCACTTTTTTAATGCGTTTTTTCCATGCTGATTTGTATGCGTTTTTGAAAGCTAAATAAAGATCTATTATTGAACAAAAAAAAAAGATTTGTGATGTAATTTCTTATCCAACCTCCTCTTTTACATTTGTCCAACCCACACTCCATTACACACAGATAGACAGACAGAAAGACAGACAGACAGATAGAACGAATGAGATAGATAGATAGAAGGAATGAGGCCGGCGTCACACTAGAGAGTTTTACGGACGTATGAGAGGCGCAAAAACAACGCATTGTACACGGACCAATGATTCTCTATGGGGCAGCTCCCATCAGCCGTATATTTCGCAGCCGCATTTTACGGGCGTAGAAAATCGCAACATGCTGCGTTTGTCAGCGTATTGTGCAAAAAAAGTCTTGCCAACAGATTACATACAGAACACTGTTTTGGGAACATTTCTGTGTATTGCGCCCGTAAAAAACGGACCGTATTTTCCTACACCAAGTGTGACGCCGGCCTGAGCTAGATAGATAGATAGATAGATAGATAGATAGATAGATAGATAAATTGATAGATAGATGATAGATAGATAGAAGGAATTAGATGGACAGATGTAGATAGATATATGGATAGTTAGGCTACTTTCACACATCAGTTTGTTTCCGTCAGGCAGAATCCGCCGCATTTTTAAAAAAATGGATGCAATGCAAATAGTGAAAAACTGATGCAACTGATCCGTTTTTTTTTTTTAAAGAGAGAGCGAATGGAAAATGTGCATGATGTGAATGGAAATATGCATGAAAAAATGGATTCGGAGGCCGGATTCATCATTTAACATCTCAGTTTCATACTTTTTTCACCGGATCCGTTGCTGTACGTTTTTTCGCCGGACAGAAAAACCGTTCCTCTGTATGTTTTCTCTGTCCGGCGGAAACTGCATTTTTGACAGATCCAGCAAAAACCGGATGAAACATGTGGCCATCAGGCGCAATACAACTCTGAGAAAAAAAACGGATCTAGCAGAAGAAAAAAAAGGATCAGTTTTTTTCAAAACTCACCAATTGTGCCTGATGGCAAAAACCTTATGTGTGAAAGTAGCCAGATAGATATATGGGTAGATATAATTATCTATCTATAAATATAACTATAGATAGATAAATCCATAGATAGGCCGATGTTGATTAATGAACATAAAGAAAAAAACGGGAAACAAATGGCGTGGGCTCCCGCGCAATTTTCTGCGCCAGAGAGGGAAAGCTGATGGCCGGGGACCAATATTTGTAGCCTGGGAAGGGGCTAATACCCATGGCCCCTTTCCAGGCTATGAATATCAGCCCACAGCTGTCTGCGTAGCCTTTACTGGCTATTAAAATTTAAAAAATGACTTGGGGTCCACCTATATTTTATAGCCAGAAAGGCTACGCAGACAGCTGCGGGCTGATATTTATAGCCTAGAGAGGGCCCCCCCGGCTACAAATACCAGTCCGCAGCTGCCCCAGAAATGGCGCATCTGTAAGATGCGCCAATTCAGGCACTTAGCCCCTCTCTTCCCACTCCCAAGTAGCGGTGGGATATGGGGTAATAAGGGGTTAATGTCACCTTGCTATTGTAAGGTGACATTAAGCCGGGTTAATAATGGAGAGGTGTCAATAAGACACCTATCCATTATTAATCCTAGAGTAATGAAAGAGTTAAAAAAAATAAATACACAGCCAGAAAAAATAATTTTATTATTCTTAATTTAACCATACTTATCATACTCGATCGCCTGTAAAAAATTTAAAATAATAAACCGCATACTCCCTGTCTGACGCAGTCCAATTAATAAAGAGTGTCCCATGACGATCTCCCCTATAGAACAGTGACATCGGGTGGTGTCACTGCTCTATAGGCCGTCCAGTGACACACTGACAGGAGACAATGGCTCCTGCAGTGCATCACTGAGTGGTTACCTTAGTTCACTGGTCTCACTTTATGCCATTGCGGCATGGGAACTTTCTCACACAGCAGTGCCACAAGTGAGACTAGGGACTATTTTTTACAGTGGCGTAGTAATACAGTGCGGAAGAATACCTCCCTCCCATCATTGTATTCCTGGAGCCCCTGGAGAGCGGTCGCAGCAGCTGATGCTGCTACTCTCCACTGGAAATCGTCGTGGGACACTCATTTTAATTGGATTTCCTCGGATCAGGGAGTATATTGTTTGTTTGTTATTTTAATATTTTTTACAAGTGACACTGGCTTTGGGGAACAAAGTGACAAGTGATGGTGAGTTTGTACTCTATGTTATATGTACTGTATGTCTGTATGTATGTATTGTATGTAATGTATGAATGTACTGTATGTATGTATTGTATGTCTATATGTATGTATGTTGTATGTTTTATGTACTGTCATATGTTGTACGTTGTATGTACTGTCATATGTTGTATGTTGTATGTACTGTCATATGTTATATGTACTGTCATATGTTGTATGTACTGTCATATGTTGTATGTTGTATGTTCTGTCATATGTTTTATGTACTGTCATATGTTGTATGTACTGTCATATGTTGTATGTTGTATGTACTGTCATATGTTGTATGTTCTGTCATATGTTGTATGTTCTGTCATATGTTGTATGTACTGTCATATGTTATATGTTGTATGTTCTGTCATATGTTATATGTTGTATGTACTGTCATATGTTGTATGTTGTATGTTCTGTTGTATGTTTGTGTTTTTTTGTTGTTTTTTTTACATTCAACACATTAGCTGGATGATGGGACTACTACTGTCCCATCATTGGCTAATGTGTCAATCACTGCCACTGTAGCAGGCATAGCCCGAAGGGACTTGTGGTCCCATCGGATGATGCCTGCACGCACACACACCCCCAAGAACCCCCCAGAGCCCAACGCAGACCCCCGACAGCCCGCCGCAGACCCACGACAGCCGCGAACAGACCCCCAACAGCCCGCCGCAGACCCCCTACAGTCCACCACAGACTCCTGACAGCCCACTGCAGACCCCCAGCAGCCCCGCACAGACCCCCGACAGCCCGGGGCAGACCCCCGACAGCCACGCACAGACCCCCAACAGCCCACCGCAGACCCCGACAGCCCGGCACAGACCCCCAGCAGCCCCGCACAGATTCCCGACCCTGCAATCGCTGCAGACACACACAAACACCCACACACAGACACGCACATCTTCCCTGCACACACACAGTCTCCGCCCACACTCTGCCCACACACTCTTCCCCCTTCCGATCTGCAGCGTTTCTCGCAGCAAAACCGCAGATCTTTTTTAGATCTGCGGTTTTACTGCGGATGTGCCCGACTCAATGCAAGTCAATGGGTGCAGAAACGCTGCAGATCCGCACAAATATATGACATGCTCCTTCTTTTAACCCGCAGCGCTTTCAGTGCGGCGTTTTCTGCACCATTATCACAGCATTTTTTTTGTCCTTTGATTTACATTGTACTGTAAATCACTTGCGGATCTGCAGCTTTTCCGCATGGAAAAAAAAGCTGCAGATGCACAGGAAATCCGCAACGTGTGCACACAGCTTAAATGTTAAGTGGGCACTTAAGAAACATTATTGTTATTGCTACTTCAAGTATTGTGGCCGTCAAATGGGCAAACTGTGGACACTATTTTCTAGGGCATTTGCAAATTGCATTAATATTTTAATATCTAGAGGGCACAAAGGAGGTATTATTATAAGGGCAAAGGGGTGTGCATTATTATGTGAGGCACTAAGAGGAGCACTGTTATTGTGCCAAACAGCAGGTGCAGTAACTGGGACACATACAAATGTGGTAAATTCTGTACTGAATATCCCCTATCCTGGAATATATGGTCCCCTCATCCGCATCATGGTATGCAGGGCCCCCTCATCCCTGTCCTGGTGTGCATGTCCCCCTCATCCCTACCCTGGTGTGCATGGCCTCCTCATCACTATCCTGGTGTGCATGGCCCCCTCATCCCTATCCTGGTATGCATGACCACCTCATTCCTATCCTGGTACGCATGGCCCCCTCATCCATATTCTGATATGCATGGCCCCCTCATCCCTATCTTGGTGTGCATGGCCCCCTCATTCCTATACTGGTATGCATGGTTCCCTCATCTCCCTCCTGGTATGCATGGCCCCCTCATTCCTATCCTGGCATGCATGGCCTCAGAATCTCTATCCTGGTATGCACGGTCCCATCATCCCCATCCTGGTATGCATGGCCTCCTCATCCCTACACTGGTATGCATGGTCCCCTCATATCCATCCTGGTATGCAAGGCCTCATCATCCCCATCCTGGTCTGCATGGCCCCCTCATCCCTAGCCTGTTCATGTACTGTTACAAGCATTCATTTGTCTGAATTAGGTGACATTTTAATTGTCCTTCACTGGAAACAAGTGACCTTGCTTAAATCCTGAACAGCCCCATGTTATTTTTGCCCTTCCACCAAATCACACTAGTTGTATCAGTAGCATCCTATGGGTAACCACCAAACACTAAGGCTTCTTTCACACTAGCATCGGCACTGGGCCGTCGCTATGCGTCGGCCCAAAGTGTCGAGGCACGTTGTGAAAGTGATGCCCGACGTGGTCAGCGGAAGCAGTCTTACGACGCTTCCGCTGCCCCATTGTAATGTCCGGGGAGGAGGGGGCGGAGTTTCGGCCGTGCATGCGCAGTCGAAAATGGCATACACGACGCGCAAAAAAGTTACATGTAATGTTTTTTGTGCCGACGGTCCACCAAAACACGATGCAACCGTCGCACGACGGTTGCGATGTGTGGCAATACGTCGCAATGCATCGCTAATGTAAGTCTATGGGGAAAAAACGCATCCTGCAGACATCTTTGCAAGATGCGTTTTTTCTCCTAAACGGCGCATTGCGACGTATTCAAAACGACGCTAGTGTGAAAGTAGCCTTATTCATCCCTCAGATTGCCAAAGAGCATGGTATGATTCATCACTCAAGTGAATATGGCCCAATTTAATGAAGACCGGAAATTTTCACACCGGATCGATGAGGGAGCATGTAGGCTTCAGAAGCTACTGATTCATCAAGGGGCACACACATTTTCATGCTTCAGTAGCGTTTAACTAGTGGCATGCACCTCCGTACACCGCACCACAACTGCAGTCCTCGACTGGAATAAGATTTCTGGTGTAAAATACACCACATCTCATCATGAATTAGACAAACTATGACGCTACACCCCCTACCTGCTTCATCTTTGCCCATTTTGGTGGAGCTGGTAGAAATTTGAATAAAAAGGCCAAAAGTGGCAACATTTTTGTTCAACTCCAAGTTGTGCGACTTTTCAAAGCAATTTAAGCCAGAGGTCTGGCAAAATTGCTTTAATGAGTCAGGACCTATATTTCCAATACCTTATTCCATTTCAGCCAACACTTGGCATTGTGCATACTGTATTTGTCCAATTTCTATGCTATTTCTGGATGTGTGGATCCATCTGTTGGGACCCTACCTGTCATATGAATAAGGGTAAGTTGTGGTGGTCTGAGCATTGGGTCTGTTGTGAAACCATGCAGGGAAACAATTAGAATGGGCCTCTTTGTTAGCTATTGACAGTTTGACCTTTGAGTAACAAGTAAGTGATGGTATGTTCTAGCAATATGTCGTTACGTGCTTAGTCTTCAGTAACTTCTGATATCAATTATTTTACTGCTACTCATCCAGGAAAGATAACATTCACTGTGTAGTAATAATAATGTTGTCCCTTTCTTCCCAGATCATCGAGAAGCACAATTGTGCAGACTTTCCACCTCATTAGAGGCTGCGTGAATGCACCTGAAGTATGACTGTAAACCAAGCTAGAAATCTATTTGGAAGGTGCAATATAAATGCAAATTTGGATGGCAACATTGTATTCTATTGCCTTCTCCTGGGAATTGATAGAACATCGTTAGTCGGCTTCATATTTGCAACATCTTATTGAACTTTTAATGTATTCAAGCACCTTGATATTCTTTCATTTGGTTCACTTTTGCTTTAGTGTCTCCCATTTAGTGCTAAATGAAGGAAAACCGCTACAAAGCCAAATGATCTAATTAGCTTTTTCAGTTATTACAGCTGGCTCACAGCTGCTGACATACAATGAAATCGAGATTTTCTGGGCTTTATATAGAAAAGGAAAATAATCTACATTCATGGACTCATTTTACTTACAGTTCAATGATAGGGATAGTCTTCCTGACTTTTCACTTTATCACTTGGTAAGTGTGTAGTTCTCAAAAGCCCAAACACTATTAAAGTATTTTCAAAGAGAATTATTTTTCTAGCTCTAAAACTTCAAATTATGTGAATTCTGTATTTTTTGTCCTGATATGTGCACACAATCTACTTTTTAGTACAGCTGTTGTTAATAAAGATATATATTTTAAATTTTATATCCTTGTCCGGACTTTTATGTTTTATTCTATAGTTTTGGTGGTTGGTTTCTTTCTAATTCTCTACCCTGGTGCTCCAGTCATAGCCACTGCACAACCATGTTAGCCACACATCTCCTGGCTGCCCACTGTGTTTTATAGTAATAGATTGTACTACGTTTGCCAAGACTGTCATTGCTGGCTTTAAACTGCTAAACATTTGCTTTCCTGCTCTGTCCAAATTCTTAATGTGTGGCTTTTCATGCTTTCACTGCAAGCTATGCCATTGACACATCTCTTGTCAGCCCATCCTGTTTTATAGTGCTAGACAGTACTACTGATACTGAGAAACACACTGTTAGGGCTAGCGGAACGCACCAAATAATTATAAGGATGGTATAAGGTGCGTTTGCAGCCCGGGGTCCACCGTGCAGAGATGGAACCTGCTGCTGAGTAATGATGGACTATATGGCTGTATAATGTGGATACACACACAGGTTAGCTTCACCCGGTATTAAGGAAGCGAACCATGTTGTGTCACAGGGCCACGGTACACACAAAGAGCGCAAGCAAATAGTCACAGAACTCTGTCCCAAGACTCAGGGAAAGAGTTCCTCTAGACCTCTTGTGCTCGACACTGCTACTGGGGTGTCAGAGATTAACAGAACTAATAATTTACTGCACAAGAGTGCATGCAGTGCTGCTCTGGCGGACGCCACTAACCACCCAGACTTGGGCCCGGAAAGCGATCTATTAGCGCACGGTGCCACACTGGCGGTCACTGTTATCAGTTGTATCGTGTGCTAGCTGTGCGGGATAGCACTGTTAGGCACTAGGTAGCTTCCACCATTCGCAACAGTCAACAACACTAGGGATGGGAATGATTCGGAGCTTTCATCCAATGACAGGCATACATCCACACACACAATAATAAGTTTATACTAGTGCATGGCCGTGTGGCCATGCAAACTTTTTATAGCGGAAGCTCTCCAGGACCTTCCTAGTGGTCCAATAGGAGCTGCTACAGGACCTGAGCATGTGACCCCCGGCCTCCAATGTGAGGTCGTCCCTTGGGCATGCTCAGAGGAAGAAAAGCAGGAATTAGTCCCAGGGACGCCTGCATGCCGCTGATCAGTACTGGTTACAATAGCTGAGCCTGGAAGGACAGCAGTAACCAGCCGCAGAGTATCAGCTTGAGCCAGACACTGGGACCGACTTCTCTGCTGAGCAGGCTCCACTGCGGCTGGAGGAGAATGGGAGACCGCAGTGGAGATGGTTTGAGATTTCCCCTGTGCAGCGGTGGGAACTCGACACCGAACATTACCCCCCTCCTAGGGCCTCACTATGCTCGAAGGCAGCAATGAGCTGTGGAGCCCGAATGTGCTCAACAGGCTCCCAGGACCTGTCCTCTGGGCCATGACCCTTCCAATCCACCAAATAGAATTTTTGCCACGTACCACCTTACACCCCATGATGGCATTCACCTTGTATTCGTCCGTGGATGAGCCCGATGTCCCGGCAGATGACTTGGAAAACCAGGACATGTGGGAAGGCTTTAGGAGGGACACATGAAAGGTGTCGGTGATGCCTAGGTGTGGAGGAAGGGCCAGATGGTATACCACAGGATTAACCTGTTCCAAGACCTTGAAGGGACCTAGGTAGCGAGGCGCAAACTTACGATGTTACGGGCAGAGAGCCACGCTAAATCGCCAGGAGCAAAGGTCGGAGCAGGGCGCCGATGAGCATCGGCGGAGACCCGGATAGCATATTATGTGCAGTCCCAAATGTCACGTGCCTCCACAGCCCATTCTGCCACCTTGGAGTTGGCGGAAAACATGGGCATGGGTACAGGAACCTGCGGATGCTGGCCGTAATTAAGGAGGAATGGGGTCTGCCCAGTGGAGTCAGCTACGGTGTTGTTCAACGCAAACTCTGCCCATGGTAGCAAGGATGCCCAGTCATCCTGCCTGGCTGAGTCAAAATGTCACAGGTATGTGACCAAGGTCTGGTTGGCCCTCTCTACCAACTGTCTCGGAATGATATGCTGTAGAGAGATTCAGCTTGATGCTGAGAAGACGACAAAGCTCTCTCCAGAACTGAGTCGCAAACTGGGGACCCCGGTCACTGACAATTTTGTTTGGCAAACCATGTAGGCGGAAAACATGCTTAATAAACAACGCCGCCAAGGCCCGTGCAGAAGGTAATCGTGGAAGAGGCACCAAGTGCACCATTTTGGAAAAATGGTTGGTGACTTCCCAAATAATGGTACAGCTATGGGACTTGGGTAAGCCCACCACAAAGTCCATCCCAACCATTTCCCAGGACCTGTCCGCCACCAGCAGGGGGTAAAGTAGCCCAGCAGGCCGTTGTCGAGGAGATTTATTCTTGGCGCTGGAGACACACGCCTGAATATAGTCTCCGATGTCACGGGCCATATGCGGCCACCAGTACGTCCTCGCCAGAAGATCAGATGTCCTCTTGGTCCCAAAATGTCCACCCACCCTGGATGAGTGAGCCCAAGAGAGAACCTCTGGTTGCAAATTAGATGACACAAAGGTCTTGCCCGGGGGCAGAGACTCTAGCGAATCTGGGGCCACGGTCCTCAGGCTCTCCGAAGGGACAATTAACCGATGCTCCTCCTCCTCTACTGATGACACTACGGAGCGGGAAAGAGTGTCAGCACGGATGTTCTTCTCCCCGGAAAGATAATGGATTGTGAAGTGGAGGTGGGAGAAGAACAAGGACCATCTAGCCTGGCGAGAGTTTAGCCGCTGGGCAGCCTGTAAATAAAGCAAATTTTTGTGGTCGGTATACATTTGGAAGGGAAAATGAGCCTCCTTCCAGGAGGTGTCTCCACTCCGAGAAGGCCAACTTCATAGCTAGCAACTCCCTGTCCCTGATGGAATAATTCCTCTCCGCTGGTGTAAAGGTATTGGAGAAAAATAAGCAAGGATGCTTCCGACCTTGAGGATCCTTTTGGAAGAGGACTGCTTCAGCACTGACTGATGAGGCATCCACCTCCATTATAAATGGTTTATCTACATCGGAGCGATGTAGGATGGGAGCGCTAGCAAAATGAGACTTAATAGAGAGGAAGGCCTTGGAGACCTCCTCCGACCACAATTTGCGATTTGCTCCCTTCTTGATGAGGGCTACCAAGGGAGCTACCAAAGTTGAGAAGTGGGGAATGAACTGGCAATAATAGTTAATAAACCTCATAAAGCGCTGCACCGCTTTGAGAGAATGGGGTTCCTGCCATTCCATCACAGCCTGAAGCTTGGCAGGATCCATAGCCAATCCCTGGGCAGAGATGATATAGCCAAGGAAAGGAAAGGACTCCTGCTCAAACACTCACTTCTCCAACTTGGCATAGAGGGAATTTGCCCGTAGGAGGTCGAAGACTTTGCAAACATCTCCCCGGTGGGAGTCTATATCTGGAGAGTAGATGTGAATATCATCCAGATAGACTATGACAGAGGTGGTGAGCGTATCCCGGAAGATATAATTCACAAAGTCTTGGAAAATGGCAGGAGCATTACAGAGCCCGAAGGGCATCACCAGGTATTCATAGTGCCCATCCCTGGTGTTAAATGTTGTCTTCCATTCGTCCCCCTCACGGATGCGAATCAGGTTGTAAGCACCCCGCAGATCAAGCTTAGTAAATACCCTCGCTCCCAGCAACCTATCAAATAGCTCAGATGTCAGAGGCAGAGGGTATTTGTTCTTAACGGTGATTGCATTAAGACCCCTGTAATCTATGCATGGACGTAGTTCTCTGTTCGTCTTCTGCACAAAGAATTACCCCGCCCCTGCAGGTGACACTGACTTCCTAATGAATCCTCTTGCCAGATTCTCCTAAATGTATTGGGTCATCGCCTCCATCTCCGGTAGAGATAGGGGATAGACTCGACCCCGGGGAGGCTCTGCACCAGGCAAGAGCTCAATAGGACAAAGGGGTCAGTGGGGTGGAAGGGTCTCCGCAGCCCTCGTGGAGAACATGTCCGCATAGGGCCAATAGTGCTTGGGGAGAGAAGAAAGATCTGCGGGTACTTCAGTAGTAGCAACCTGAACGCACTCCCTCAGACATCTACCCTCACAAGATTCACTCCATCCCAGACTTCTCCCAGAGGACCACTCTATATGAGGAGAGTGGCAGCGTAGCCATGGTATCCCTAATAGAACCTCATCAATTCCCTCGGGAATGACTAGCAGGGAGATAATCTTCTGATGGGATGGAGACATGGATAAAGTAAATGGGATGGTATGGTGTGTTATTTGTGAGGTCAGAGTCGACCCATTCACCACTCGTACAGTCACCGGCTTGGCGAGCATCACCGGGGTATTGCGTGGCGTTGGGTGAAAGCAGAGGACATAAACTTCCCCTCTGCCCCCGAATCCACTCATAGCTCGACTGTAAGAGTGGATGGGCCAAAGGTGTTTGTCCCTTTGGAGGACAGTTTGGAGGAAAACGTTGCCGTGTCTAGTGTACATCCACTAGAGGCTGATGTTTTCACGACCGCTGGGAACATCTGGAGGCAAGATGTCCTGACCGCCGGCAGACATGACAGACCTTGAGCGCACGAGCAAACCGAGACTTAGATCCCGCTCGTGACACTTCCATGGCCTCATGTGGATCGGACGCCTGGACCGGAGATTCCAGAGGTATGGCGAAGGTGGGAGCCAGCCGAAACCTCTGCCTACACTGGGCTCGCTCCAACCTTCGCTCGTTAAAACGAAGGTTAGCTCCTCCAGTGTGGTGGGAATCTACCTAGTGGCCAAAGCGTCCTTCACATGGTCAGCCAGCCCCCTCCAAAATACAGGGATGAGGGCTTTATCCGGCCACTCCAGCTCAGATGCTAAAGTCCGGGAGTGGACGGAAAAATGGCTGACCAAGGATGAGCCCTGTGTCAGTGCCTGCAGTTGGAGCACCGTATCATGGGTGACTTGAGGTCCCAAAAAGACCTGTTGAAGAAGACCCTGATGAAGAAGGACTGGGTTCCTTCAAAACGCGTCAGAAACTTTTTTGCCCTAGCATCCCTCCATAGCTCTTGTGATGTCACGCTCTGAGCACTTTCGTCGGCCATTTTTTCCAGCCTGTACCTCAAGCCCTGTGCATCTACTACATCTCGGGACCTGGGTGAGTTCGATTTGAACTACGGGCACAGTACATCATATAGTGCCGTGCTAATCTGCATTGCATGTCTATATTGCTCGCTATGCCATATTGATAAGGCTGTATTTCTATTGGGCATATCTATAAGTATCGGCAGGTAGTTTCCTTGCACTTTGCGATTATATTTGTTTATTGGGAGGTTATCCTGAAGCAGGGTATTTACTTTTTGTAGTCATTTCACTGGAAGGCAATTTCTCTGTATTTCGCCATCACATTTGTTGGTTGGAAGCCTATCCTGAAGCACGGTATCACTTTCTTTCATTATTGTTCATTTATGTGTCAGCCTTGGCACTTGGCTGTTTGATTCCAGCTGCTAAGGATAGTATTTACACAAGGGAGCGCTGGTGTTTTTTCTTTTACAAATCTTTTATCTCCATTTTTTACAATAAAAATAATAAGAGCAGACCATACACCACTGTATAGTTCAGAACTGTAACTTTCAAAGCAGTCCATAGATTAGCAGGTTTGCATATAAGATTGGCCATTCTCCCCATCCAAACCCCCCCAAACAGTGTAGTCCTACCCTCACAAGTACAAATCAGAACATTCAGTAAAAAGTGAAGGCAAATATTTGTGTTGCCACTATTTTAGCACTTTGGCTATGATAATGGTGTATGATCAGTGTGAGGCACTTGTTTGATGTGGTTAGGAGGTAGGGACAGCTCAGAGGAGTGGCGTGCTTGTAAACTTCTTTTTTTTCCTTCTAATTTTATGTGTGCGCATATCTAGCCAATCAGGGCACAGGAAACATCCACAATGTCCTGACACAATGGCTTGTGTCATTGGCTGTTGAAATCTCATGTCCCTCTCCATATAAAGAGCGGACATCTTGTTTTAGTGCCAGTTTACTGTAACAGCACAGAGAGAGGTTGCTCCTGACACTTGGACTGTTTCCTGAAAGATTTTAGCTAGTTAACTAGGCAGTTGTTTCTAAGTAAGATAGTTTAGATAGCTAGCTTCCTGTGTGACTGTGAAATCGACCTTCCAGCAGTTTTTTTTGTGCCATTACTGAGGTCCACAGACAAAGACAGCAGGGCACATTTCATAGGAGTGTGTTGTGCAGTGCTTCTATTTTGCTCTATGCATGAGTAGACCTTTCTAAATCTTATTTTTTCATTTGCTAAATGTGATACAACAAGGCATATGTCACCTTGTCATTTAGTGGTGTAGTGACATTGTTCTGTGATTTGAGCTGTTACAGGCCAGGAAAAAATGATTTTTTTTGGCAGTTGCTACCTTGATTCAGCATGCCACATCTCCCCTTGCTATATAGTGTTGGTGAAATTCAACTGTCTTCATAGCTCATGCAGATTAAAAAGCAAAATAATTTTCGGTTACTAAACATGATACAGCCCAACATATCTCACCTTGTCATTTAGTGGTGGTGAAACTATTGTGTGTGCAGTGCTGTTACACATAAAAAAAATGTATTTTGTTTTTACAAATGTGATATAGCAGGCTATATCTGAGATTGGCATTTTCTGGAGCATATCTTCTAGGTTATACAGGCATCATCTACACTAAAAATAAATTTGTTTGTTACTAATGTGATACAGTAGGGGAGATCCCACTTTGAAATTGTTTGGAGCATCTAGTCTATGTTATTCAGGCCTCATCCACAGCCCCTCAAAAATTCTTATGTTACTAACATCACACAGTTTGGTAGATCTTACTTTGAAATTGTTTGGAGCATCTAGTCTATGTTATACAGGCCTCATCAACTCACAAAAATTTTTCTGATACTAACGTTATAAAGTGGGGTAGATTTTACTTTTGAAATTGCTTGGAGCATCTAGTCTATGTTATACAGCTGACTCAATGAAGCCAACCAATACCAAATTCATTAAAATATAACATTTAACAGACTATTAAAATGATCCAAAAGACCACATAAATAGTTTTCACAAACATGTACCCCAAATCAAAGAGGAACAACCGGTCAAGACCCTAAACATAAAGATCCTGTGGTATTATATGCATAGGGAAAAGAAGAAATAACTATGCACACAATCATAAATATATGAAAGGATGTTAGGATACACAGTTATAAATATTAAAGGATAAGGACCAGTAACAATGTAAAAAGGTGCTAAACAGCATCCATATAACTAATCTGTCTGTAGTATAATGACTGAACAGATCCCATAATCATAATCATAATACCTCCAGAAAGCTGCATATAGAATAGCCCATAGTATTACCTTTCCCTAGGCCAATGGAAATGTGAAGAGACCGTGCAGGCGATGCGTTAGGCTAGTTTCACACTAGCGTTTTGAGGAGCTGCGGAGGGCTGTGGACTTCCTCCGTGAAGCCCCGCCCTTGGCCGCACCTCCGCCTCTAGCTCCGCCTACTTCTGCATGCGGCCGGCATGCGGCCTGCGTACCTATCTTTAACATTAGGTATGCAGGTCATGCCGCTGTATGCGGATGCTTCCGCATGCGCCGTTTTGACGATGCAGAAAAAAAAAGAAATTGCAACAAGCTGCGTCCTATGCTGGTCGCTGCATCGTCAAAACGATGCATGCGGAAGCATCCGCATACAGCGGCACGACCTGCGTACCTAATGTTAAAGATAGGTACGCAGGCCGCATGCCAGCCACATGCAGAAGTAGGCAGAGCTAGAGGTAGAGGTGCGGCCGAGGGCGGGGCTTCACGGAGGAAGTCCACAGCCCTCCGCAGCTCCTCCAAGTGCTAATGTGAAACCGGCCTTATACAGGCCTCATCCACACACAAAAAAATTTCTTCTGTTACTAACGTTCTACAGTAGGGGAGATCTCACTTTGAAATTGTTTGGAGCATCTTGTATATGCTTGTATATGCTATACAGTCAAGTAAATAAATAAGGCAGCACACTGCAGCGCTGAAACATGCAAACATGAAACATGAAAACTGAACTGCATTACTGCACTAGAAATATGAAAATGTTTATGCGCTAAACGCTCTAATTTTTCATATTTCTAGTGTTGTAATGCAGTTCAGTTTTCATGTTTAATGTTTGCATGTTTCAGCGCTGCAGTGTGCTGCCTTATTTACTTGACTGTATATGAGTTGGTGACTCTAGGTTCAGCACCTGTTCACACTTAGTCTATGTTTGGATGTGACGGTCAGTTTTTTTAAATGTATTATTTAGCCTTCTGACTGAGCACTCCGCCTCTTAGCCACAGGTGTTTTAATCGCAACAGGTCCATTACCCCTCCACAGAGAGAGAGAATGTTAGTCTAAGAAGAGGTTTCACAGGTACCCATTCAGATGGAGACATTTATTCTCAGTGAGGAAAGGAAAGCGTAGGACCTGGTATACGAGAGATGCCCTAAAGTGGCTACCAGGTACACATAAAATTGGCCATTTTTATGTGCTAAACGCTCTCATTTTTCATATTTCTAGCGCAGTAATGCAGTTCAGTTTTCATGTTTCATGTTTGCATGTTTCAGTGCTGCAGTGTGCTGCCTTATTTACTTGACTGTATATGAGTTGGTGACTCTAGGTTCAGCACCTGTTCACACTTAGTCTATGTTTGGATGTGACGGTCAGTTTTTTAAAATGTATTCTTTAGCCTTCTGACTGAGCACTCCGCCTCTTAGCCACAGGTGTTTTAATTGCAACAGATCCATTACCCCTCCACAGAGAGAGAGAATGTTAGTCTAAGAAGAGGTTTCACAGGTACCCATTCAGATGGAGACATTTATTCTCAGCGAGGAAAGGAAAGCGTAGGACCTGGTATACGAGAGATGCCCTAAAGTGGCTACCAGGTACACATAAAATTGGCCATTTTTATGCCCTAAACACTCTCATTTTTCATATTTCTAGTCCAGTAATGCAGTTCAGTTTTCATGTTTCATGTTTGCATGTTTCAACGCTGCAGTGTGCTGCCTTATTTACTTGACTGTATATGAGTTGGTGACTCTAGGTTCAGCACCTGTTCACACTTAGTCTATGTTTGGATGTGATGGTCAGTTTTTTGAAATGTATTCTTTAGCCTTCTGACTCAGCACTCCGCCTCTTAGCCACAGGTGTTTTAATCGCAACAGGTCCATTACCCCTCCACAGAGAGAGAAAGTTAGTCTAAGAAGAGGTTTCACAGGTACCCATTCAGATGGAGACATTTATTCTCAGCGAGGAAAGGAAAGCGTAGGACCTGGTATACGAGAGATGCCCTAAAGTGGCTACCAGGTACAAATAAAATTGGCCATTTTTATGCGCTAAACGCTCTCATTTTTCATATTTCTAGTGCAGTAATGCAGTTCAGTTTTCATGTTTCATGTTTGCATGTTTCACGATGTGAGGGGCGCACTCTGCTCCCCAGAGATACCAGCAAGCGAAAAATCACATATAAGCAAGCTGGACTGAACACATCATATACTGAGAAACATTTTCAAGGAAACAATGAGCAAAAAGAACTAGCAAGACTTAGCTTCTCAGAAATAGACAGGTCACCAGGAAAATCCAGGAGAGGTCAGAACCAGAACTGAATACAACAACAGCAGGCAACAAGTAAAGGTCCAGGTGGAGTTAAATAGGAACCAGCATAGCAGGAAATGAGGCAGCTGAGCCCAGCTCCAGACCCGCAGTATAACTAAAGGCCACCAGAGGGAGCCCAGACGGAATTCACAACAGTACCCCCCCTTGAGGAGGGGTCACTGAACCCTCACCAGAGCCCCCAGGCCGATCAGGACGAGCCGAATGAAAGGCACGAACCAAATCGGCCGCATGGACATCAGAGGCGACAACCCAGGAATTATCGTCCTGACCATAGCCCTTCCATTTAACTAAGTACTGAAGCTTCCGTCTCGAAACACGAGAATCCAAGATTTTCTCCACCACATACTCTAATTCTCCCTCGACCAGGACCGGAGCAGGAGGGTCAACAGAAGGAACCACAGGCACCACATATCTCCGCAACAATGACCTATGGAACACATTGTGAATGGCAAATGATGCCGGGAGGTCCAAACGAAATGACACAGGGTTGAGGATTTCCAAAATCTTATAAGGACCGATGAAACGAGGCTTGAACTTAGGAGAGGAAACCTTCATCGGAACATAACGAGAAGACAACCATACCAAATCCCCCACACGAAGTTGGGGACCCACACAGCGACGGCGGTTAGCAAAGCGCTGAGCCTTCTCTTGTGACAATGTCAAATTGTCCACCACGTGGTTCCAAATCTGCTGCAACCTATCCACCACAGAATCCACCCCAGGACAGTCAGAAGGCTCAACCTGACCTGAGGAAAAACGAGGATGAAAACCAGAATTCCAATAAAAAGGCGAAACCAAAGTAGCAGAACTAGCCCGATTATTGAGGGCGAACTCAGCCAATGGCAAAAAGGTCACCCAATCATCCTGATCCGCAGAAACAAAACATCTCAGATAAGTCTCCAAGGCCTGATTAGTTCGTTCGGTTTGGCCATTCGTCTGAGGATGGAAGGCCGATGAAAAAGATAATTCAATGCCCATCTTAGCACAAAAGGACCGCCAAAATCTGGACACAAACTGGGATCCTCTGTCAGACACAATATTCTCAGGAATACCATTCAAACGAACCACATTCTGAAAAAACAGTGGAACCAAATCGGAGGAGGAAGGCAGCTTAGGCAAGGGCACCAAATGGACCATTTTAGAAAAACGATCACAAACCACCCAGATAACAGACATCTTCTGAGAGACCGGAAGATCCGAAATAAAATCCATGCAAATATGCGTCCAGGGCCTCTTCGGGACAGGTAAAGGCAAAAGCAATCCACTGGCACGAGAACAGCAAGGCTTGGCCCGAGTACAAATCCCACAGGACTGCACAAAGGAACGCACATCCCGCGACAAGGAAGGCCACCAAAAGGACCTAGCCACCAAATCCCTGGTACCAAAAATCCCAGGATGACCCACCAACACCGAAGAATGAACCTCGGAAATGACTCTACTGGTCCATCTATCCGGGACAAACAGTCTCTCCAGTGGACAACGGTCAGGTCTATTGGCCTGAAATTCCTGCAGTACCTGTCGTAAATCAGGGGAGATGGCAGACAAAATCACCCCCTCTCTGAGGACACCAGCCGGTTCAGAAACTCCCGGAGAGTCAGGCACAAAGCTCCTAGAAAGAGCATC
This sequence comes from Ranitomeya variabilis, assembly GCF_051348905.1. Classification (NCBI taxonomy): domain Eukaryota; kingdom Metazoa; phylum Chordata; class Amphibia; order Anura; family Dendrobatidae; genus Ranitomeya; species Ranitomeya variabilis. Next base: position 239,857,428 of record NC_135236.1, on the reverse strand, counting down.
AGCCTTCACGTTCTTCAAACCCGGAAGGTATGAAACCATGAAATCGAAACGGGAGAAAAACAGCGACCATCGAGCCTGTCTAGGATTCAGCCGTTTAGCAGACTCGAGATAAGTCAAATTCTTGTGATCCGTCAAGACCACCACACGATGTTTGGCTCCCTCAAGCCAATGTCGCCACTAGTGTTGAGCGATACCGTCCGATACTTGAAAGTATCGGTATCGGAAAGTATCGGCCGATACCGGCAAAGTATCGGATCCAATCCGATACCGATACACGATACCAATACAAGTCAATGGGACTCAAGTATCGGACGGTATTCCTGATGGTTCCCAGGGTCTGAAGGAGAGGAAACTCTCCTTCAGGCCCTGGGAACCATATTAATGTGTAAAATAAAGAATTAAAATAAAAAATATTGCTATACTCACCTCACCGAGGGAACCGGCAGCGTTGTTTGCTTAAAATGCGCGCTTTTCCTTCCTTCCGTGACGTCACGGCTTCTGACTGGTCGCTTGCCGCCCATGTGGCCGCGACGCGACCAATCACAGCAAGCCGTGACGTAATTTTCAGGTCCTTCTAGGCATTCAGTATTTTAAAATTACGTTCCGGCTTTGTGATTGGTCGCGTCGCGGTCACATGGGCGACGCGACCAATCACAAGCCGTGACGTCACGGGAGGCAGGAGACGCGCGCATTTTAAAATGCGCGCGTGTCCAGCCTCCCGTGACGTCACGGCTTGTGATTGGTCGCGTCGCCCATGTGGCCGCGACGCGACCAATCACAAGCCAGAACGTAATTTTAAAATCCTGAAGGACCTGAAATTACGTCACGGCTTGCTGTGATTGGTTGCGTCGCGGCCACATGGGCGACGCGACCAATCACAAGCCGTGACGTCACGGGAGGCTGGACACGCGCGCATTTTAAGCAAACAATGCTGCCGGTTCCCTCGGTGAGGTCCAGGCTGCGTCGGAGAGGTGAGTATAGCAATATTTTTTATTTTAATTCTTTCTTTTACACATTAATGTTGTTTCGATACCGATACCCGATACCACAAAAGTATCGGATCTCGGTATCGGAATTCCGATACAGCAAATATCGGCCGATACCCGATACTTGCAGTATCGGAATGCTCAACACTAGTCGCCACTCCTCAAATGCCCATTTCATTGCCAACAACTCCCGATTACCAACATCATAATTCCGCTCGGCAGGCGAAAACTTTCTTGAAAAGAAAGCACATGGCCTCATCACAGAGCCATCAGAGCTTCTCTGTGACAAGACAGCCCCAGCTCCAATCTCAGAAGCATCAACCTCGACCTGGAAGGGCAGAGAGATATCCGGCTGACGCAAGACAGCAGCCGAAGAGAACCGATGTTTGAGCTCCTGAAAGGCCTCCACGGCCGCAGGAGACCAATTCGTCACATCAGAACCCTTCTTGGTCAAATCCGTCAAAGGCTTAACCACACTGGAAAAATTAGTGATGAAGTGACGGTAAAAATTAGCAAAACCCAAGAACTTCTGAAGACTCTTAACAGATGTAGGCTGAGTCCAGTCATGAATAGCCTGGACCTTGACTGGATCCATCTCAATGGTAGAAGGAGAAAAAATAAAGCCCAAAAAGGAAACCTTCTGGACTCCGAAGAGACATTTAGAGCCCTTCACAAACAAGGCATTGGCTCGCAGGACCTCAAATACCATCCTGACCTGCTTCACATGAGATTCCCAATCATCAGAAAAGACCAAAATATCATCCAGGTACACAATCATAAACCTATCCAGATATTCTCGGAAGATGTCGTGCATGAAGGACTGGAACACAGAAGGGGCATTAGAAAGCCCAAAAGGCATCACCAAGTACTCAAAATGGCCTTCGGGCGTATTGAATGCTGTTTTCCATTCATCGCCCTGCTTAATACGCACAAGATTATACGCTCCACGAAGATCTATCTTGGTGAACCAACTGGCCCCCCTAATCCGAGCAAACAGATCGGACAACAGTGGCAAAGGATACTGAAATTTGACCGTGATGTTATTTAGAAGGCGATAATCTATACAGGGTCTCAGAGAACCATCCTTCTTGGCCACAAAAAAGAATCCCGCACCCAAAGGGGATGAGGACGGGCGAATATGCCCCTTCTCCAAAGACTCCTTGATATAACTCCGCATAGCGGCATGTTCCGGTACAGACAAATTAAAAAGTCGTCCCTTAGGGAACTTACTACCAGGAATCAAATTTATGGCGCAATCACAATCCCTATGAGGAGGTAGGGCACCGGACTTGGGCTCATCAAATACATCCTGGTAGTCCGACAAAAATTCAGGGACTTCAGAAGGAGTAGAAGAAGCAATAGACACCAAAGGAGCATCGCCATGAATCCCCTGGCAACCCCAACTTGACACAGACATTGCTTTCCAATCCAGGACTGGATTATGAGCCTGCAGCCATGGCAGACCTAACACGACAACATCATGCAAATTATGTAACACAAGAAAGCGAATCACCTCCTGATGTGCAGGAGTCATGCACATGGTCACTTGAGCCCAGTACTGAGGTTTATTCTTGGCCAATGGCGTGGCATCAATTCCCTTTAGTGGAATAGGGAATTGCAAAGGCTCCAAGATAAAACCACAGCGCCTGGCAAAAGACAAATCCATCAAATTCAGGGCAGCACCTGAATCCACAAAAGCCATAACTGAGTAGGATGACAGAGAGCAAATCAAAGTAACAGACAAAATGAATTTAGGCTTTACAGTACCAATGGTGACAGACTTAGCGAAGTTTTTTATGCGCTTAGAACAATCTGAGATAACATGAGCAGAATCACCACAGTAAAAGCACAACCCATTCTGACGTCTGTGATTTTGCCGTTCAATTCTGGTTAGAATCCTGTCACATTGCATAGACTCAGGCTTCTGCTCAGAAAATACCGCCAGATGGATGGTGCACTGGTTTGCGCTCCCGTAAGCGCCGATCAATCTGAATGGCCAAAGACATTGACTCATTCAGACCCGCAGGCGTGGGGAACCCCACCATAACATCCTTAATGGCTTCAGAAAGACCCTTTCTGAAAATCGCTGCCAGGGCACACTCATTTCATTGAGTGAGGACAGACCATTTCCTAAACTTCTGACAGAAAACCTCTGCTTCATCCTGACCCTGGGAGAGAGCCAGCAAAACCTTTTCTGCTTGGTCTACCAGATTAGGTTCCTCATAAAGCACTCCAAGCGCCAGAAAAAACGCACCCACATTTTGCAATGCAGGATCTCCCGGCGCCAAAGAGAATGCCCAATCTTGAGGGTCACCACGCAACAAAGAAATAATAATTTTAACTTGCTGAACCGGATCACCAGAGGAACGAGGTCTCAGAGAAAGGAATAATTTGCAATTATTTTTAAAGTTCAAAAACCTAGATCTGTCTCCGGAGAACAGCTCAGGAATAGGTATCTTAGGCTCTGACATAGGACTGCGGACTACATAATCCTGAATGCCTTGTACCCTAGCAGTGAGATGATCCACACTAGAAGACAGACTCTGAAGGTCCATAGCTGCAGCTGAATTCTGAACCACCCAGAGATTAAGGGGAGGAGAGAGGCTAGACACACTGCAGAGGAAAAAAAAATGAACTCAGGATTTCTCTTATCCCTCTTTTGCGATGCATTAACTCTTTACTGGCCTGCTGTACTGTTATGATCCGGTGGTAGGATCACCAAACTGACCTGATAGGTAAACCTGAATAGTAGGACAAGCTCCGGGGATGTGGGAACTATACCGACCGCAATCCTGATCCTATCCACACACACTAAAGGCAGCCGTGGAGCGTTACCTAAAAACCTAGACGCCTCTTCACAGCCTGAGAAACTAGCTACCCCTAGAGAGAATTGTTAATTGTTTTATGTTTTGATCCTTAGGATGTATGTCGATCCTTTTGTGTCCTGTGATACATCAGATATGAAGGTTTTTTCTTCTCCTTCGTCATTTCTGACATGTTTTTGGATTTGGAATTCGTCTGCCTTCAGTGTCTAATATTATATTAAAATAATATTATATTTTTATATATATTCCTTTATGTGCCGGTTTCCATGTGCATTATGTGCTTTTAATTTATTTATACTTGTATACTTTTTCATATATATATATATTTATGTGTGTTCATTTATATTTTTCTCAGTTTCACATCATATTCACTTATTTTATCATTATATGTTAATCATATGTTGATTGTTATATGTATTTCTATTGATATATTCTTGCAGGTGTTTTTTTGGACTGTATCCACTTGCCTTTTTATACATCACTATCAGTCCTCGTACTTTGTACATTTTAATAAATTGTGTTATGTTTATACACTAGTTCACTCCGCACTTGTTCACCTCTCACCTCACTTTTTTGGTTTTCGGGTTCCTTTTCTTTATTATAAGATCGGCGCACTACACACATATTGGTTACTATGGTGACATATGCCGCTGGATGTGATCTTAGTGATTGACATCACTTTCCGCCTGTTATTTGTATTGGATTACTTTATGCCCGCCCTGTCAGCAGTGACTGTTTCCGCTAATGTCCATGTGACCGCGGCTGCTGCTTTGCTGATGGAGCGCATTGTTTCTTGTATTGTGGTTGCCATGGTGCCCAGCCGCGTTGCACCGGATGTGACGTTGGCACTTAGCGACGACCTCGCTTCCGACTATGGCTGGAGAGGCGGCGTTCGTGTGGTTATGGCGGTGATCTTACCAGCACGTGCTTTTGCATTCACTAAGGTGTGTTTACTTTTTACCGGTACTATTTCCATTAGCGCTATGTTGGCGCCTTTTACAGGCACGTGTCTTGCTTTTATCAAAGTGGGCTTACATCTTCCACCTGTTCTTACCTCTATCTGCGCAGGCGTACACAGGACTCATACATTAGCTAATTATTTACATCTCTGCTCCTATTGGATCCTTCATACATATATACCAACAATGGCCAGTACCCAACCACCCCCAGACGAAGCATTTCGGTGCGAAATGCGCGTCGGGTGTTGGTGGGTTCCACAGGAGTACCCCATTGGTAATTATATCATTATTTGCTATGTATTAAGCTTTACATTATTACTTTACTTTATCTGCTGGCATATTTTGTACATGGTCACTTGCACATTGATTATTTTTCTGTATGTTCAATATGTCCAGATTGAGTGTTACATGATGTTACTATTTATGGGGTACATATGTGGGTTGCCCACCTGTTCCTGTACTTTGGTGTATTCCCACTGTCCTATATGTATGTTTTAATTTTTTGGTATTGTTTAATAAAGTTATCTTGGTTCTTATTTTGACCTTGTGTGAAGGTAGTTTCTTGGTGGTATCATTATTATATTCCTTCATGGTCCTCTTTTGGTGGATTATTTTTTGGTGTTGTATCCCTAGAGAGAAAGCAAAGCCTCACTTGCCTCAGAGAAATAACCCCAAAGTTTAGACAGCCCCCCACAAATAATAACGGTGAGTTAAGGGGAAAATACAAACGTAGGAATGAAAAACAGGTTTAAGCAAATGAGGCCCGCTAACACTAAATAGACAGAAGATAGCAGGGATCTGTGGGGTCGGTACAAAAACTATCAAAAACTATCCACGCAGAAAGTACAAGAACCCCCACACCGACTCACGATGTGAGGGGCGCACTCTGCTCCCCAGAGCTACCAGCAAGCGAAAAATCACATATAAGCAAGCTGGACTGAACACATCATATACTGAGAAACATTTTCAAGGAAACAATGAGCAAAAAGAACTAGCAAGACTTAGCTTCTCAGAAATAGACAGGTCACCAGGAAAATCCAGGAGAGGTCAGAACTAGTGTTGAGCATTCCGATGCTGCAAGTATCGGGTATCGGCCGATACTTGCTGTATCGGAATTCCGATACCGGGATTCCGATACTCTTGTGGTATCGGGTATCGGGTATCGCAACAACATTAATGTTAAAATGTGTAAAAGAGAGAATTAAAATAAAAAATATCGCTATACTCACCTGTCCGACGCAGCCGGGACTTCAGCGAGGGAACCGGCAGCGTTGTTTGTTTAAAATTTGCGCTATTACTTGGTTACGTGAATTCCTGGCTTGTGATTGGTCAGGTCGGCCATGTTGCCGGGACGCGGACCAATCACAGCAAGCTGTGACGAAATTACGTCACGGCTTGCTGTGATTGGTCCGCGTCCCGGCAATATGGCCGCCCTGACCAATCACAAGCCGTGACGTCACGGGAGGCTGGACACGCGCCCATTTTAAAATGAGCGCGTCCAGCCTCCCGGCTTGTGATTGGTTGACCGCGGCGCAACCAATCACAAGCCGTGACGTCACGGGAGGCTGGACACGCGCCCATTTTAAAATGAGCGCGTCCAGCCTCCCGGCTTGTGATTGGTTGACCGCGGCGCAACCAATCACAAGCCGTGACGTCACGGGAGGCTGGACACGCGCCCATTTTAAAATGAGCGCGTGTCCAGCCTCCCGTGACGTCACGGCTTGTGATTGGTCAGGGCGGCCATATTGCCGGGACGCGGACCAATCACAGCAAGCCGTGACGTAATTTCGTCACGGCTTGCTGTGATTGGTCCGCGTCCCGGCAACATGGCCGACCTGACCAATCACAAGCCGGGAATTCACGTAACCAAGTAATAGCGCGAATTTTAAACAAACAACGCTGCCGGTTCCCTCGCTGAAGTCCCGGCTGCGTCGGAGAGGTGAGTATAGCGATATTTTTTATTTTAATTCTTTCTTTTACACATTTATATGGTTCCCAGGGCCTGAAGGAGAGTTTCCTCTCCTTCAGACCCTGGGAACCATCAGGAATACCGTCCGATACATGAGTCCCATTGACTTGTATTGGTATCGGGTATCGGTATCGGATTGGATCCGATATTTTGCCGGTATCGGCCGATACTTTCCGATACCGATACTTTCAAGTATCGGACGGTATCGCTCAACACTAGTCAGAACCAGTACTGAATACAACGACAGCAGGCAACAAGTAAAGGTCCAGGTGGAGTTAAATAGGAACCAGCATAGCAGGAAATGAGGCAGCTGAGCCCAGCTCCAGACCCGCAGTATCGCTAAAGGCCACCAGAGGGAGCCCAGACGGAATTCACAACAACGTTGCACCATACGGCACAGACACATAGTGATGCAGCCTCAACGAGCAATGCATCCTCAACCACAACTGTGGCTGTGGCCAGCATTGTTCCCGGGTCTACAGCTCACAGGGGAGCAAAGGGTTGCCAAGCCTGGACCTTTTTTTGACACCACAAAGGATAAGCTATCTCACGTAATGTGCCAACTTTGCAAATAAATACTGAGTAGAGAGAAAAAGTTCAATAATTTGACTATCTAATACATGTATAAACTTTCACATGCACAAACAACATGTGCTACTCTGGGAATCCCACTACACTAAAATGCAGACCAGTGGATCTCAACAACCATCATTAGCTCCATCTCTAGCTTTTTCTCCCTCCTCTGTTACCATGCCAAGTATTGAGATGTAGGTTTGCGAATTCAGTACCTCAGGTTCTTTACTTGCTCCAGGCTGAGGTAGAGTCTGTCAGCCCTAATGGAAGTGGACATGCCTGCTGTTTTTAACTGATCTGAGAGAACTAGCACATCACAACTTTATCAATTCACTGTAACATCTCCACCTGCACCTCTCTCACAGTCCAGCAGTTTCTTCAGTTCAACTTATAACGCCCTCTCTCAGCATTGCTGCCAGCCCACGGTCAAGTAAAAGATTGCTTCATCCTAAACATGACAAAGCTAAGAGATTGAACTGCCCCATCTCCAATCTGTTGGCCATGGAAATGCTGCCTTTCTGCCTGGTAGATACAGACAGTTTCCAAAAGCTGATAGCTGTCACAGTCCCACAGTACCAGTTGCCCAGTCGCCATTCCTTCTCTAAGAAAGCTGTGCCTGTTCTACAACAGCATACCGCAGACAACATCACCCATTCCTTGACTAAATCTAAGTCTTCCAGGGTGCATTTCACCACACACACATGGACGAGTAAGAATGGACAAGGGCATTACATCTCGCTGACTGGTATGCGGGAAAATGAAGGGAGGTATCACATATGCGCTGATGAGATAAAAAGTGCTTAAAATCGAATCATTTATTTGAACAGACTTTTAACCTGTTCAAATAAATGATTCGATTTTAAGCACTTTTTATCTCAGCAGTGCATATGTGATACCTTCCTTTGTTTTCCCGCATACCAGTGGTCGTCCTCTCGACTGGTATCTGTGCAGGAGCTGTTACATGTCGGTTATGTATTGCCATTAAGCAACGTAGCAAGGTGAGTCTATCACTCTTTTCCCTGACATCCCATTGTCATTGGATAAGACCCTATTGCCTTTTGTTTCTTCCCAGTTTTATTCGTCTCTCGCGGACTGGGCACTGGGTGACTCTGGTAGCTCTGGGGGCAGGCGGGGAAGGTGCTCCTCCAAAAGTCTTGGAATCCCCAAGGCTTGCAGGAAAAACATCTATATTTCACACTTCCTCCACTGCTTCTGCCTCCTCTTCTACCTCTTCTAGGGCCTCCACCGGCGCCCTCAACCTCTGCCTTAATGAGATACATGTTCCAGCAGTGCAAAGTGATTCCCCACCACTTCCATACTGCGCAGCCAGGGCTCAACACAATCAGGCAGTGTTAAAATTGATATGCCTTGGAGATCGCAGTCATACAGCTGAGGAGTTGTGGACAGCTCTCCAGGCAAAGTTTGAGGTATGACTGTCTCCGCTTAACCTGCATCCAGGGAAGGTCATGTCCGATAATGGTGCAAACCTACGGCGAGGCAAGCTCACACACGTGCCTTGCATGGCTGCTGTTCTCAACCTGTGATATAGCATTTTCTCCACCACTGTCCTAGCCTGGGTGAGCTGCTGCAGAAAGCTCACTTCTGCCATTTGCACCCCTCAGGTCATCGACTTGCATCGATACAGATGTCTTTGTCCGTGCCAGTTAACAGGTTGATATGCGATGTTCTGACACTTTTGGGCCTGTTTGAAAGTGTTGTGTATGCATTTGTTTTTGCCTCCTCTTGACTTTAATGGCATCCGGCTATGTTTGGTGAATATTTGAATAATAAATCAGCGAATATTGCAAATTCGGCCATCCTAATCGAAACCGAACATTGAAATATTCGTTCATCTCTCGTAAGGACTTCCTTGTCAAAGAAATCCACTAGCCAGTTTAAAAAAAAACATCAGGATTTCCGCCCCTACTAGCTAAAATATCGAACCAATTGAAAGCGTGGCAAAATCTTCCAATATCGTTTATGGGAAGGGCTCATCTTGTTAAGATGATCAGTATGGCAAAGCTGATGTACCCTCTCCAAACTTTGCCCCTCTTGCTCAAATATTCTGACATTAATTTTCTAAATAGCCAATTTAATCAATTTATATGGAACAATAAACATCCTAGAATCAGCATCTCAAAATTGATGGCTTCTAAGGAGGATGGAGGAATACATTTTCCAAGTGTTAGGAACTATAATTTAGCTTGTAATATGTGATACATAATTGATTGGCTGAACAACAGACACTCGTATACTGACACCTCACTAGATGCGGACTTTGCACACCCCTTAAATTTATATGCCATTTTATATGCACGTCTTTCCTCTCTACCCCAACATTTGAAACAATTAACCCTATTTAGAGGCACTATCTCAACTTGGAAAGCGGTGAGAAAAAAATATAGTCTCTCTTTCAGAATATCCAAATATTTACCTCTGTGGGCAAACCCTGAATTCCCTCAGGGTATAGAAAATAAACTATTTAATGCTTGGCGTCAAAAGGAGATTATTAATCTCTCTCATCTTCTCCATCCGTCGGAGGTTAGATGGTTAACTTGTCCCGAAGTTCATGAGAAATATAAACTCCCGCCCTCCCACTCCCTGCAATATGAACAAATCAAACGATCTGTTATGTCTAATTTGCAGGATGTTATATTCGAATTGAGCCATAATATGCTTGACGATTTGCTTCAATACCCTACTGGGACCCCCTCTATATCCGCAATATACTCCATAATAAAACCCGCATTTATTAGACCCTCATCCAGATACCTTTTTTAAGTACTGGAGACAATAACTGGAGAATATCGAAACTCCCTCCTTGATCAGAAAAGGTTGGTCTCTCTTCCGGAAACATATAATTAATGAGAATTGGAGACAAACGCAATTTAAAATCATGCACGGAGCAATCTATGGTTTTAATGTTCATAAACCAGAAACTAGACCTGACAGACTTACAGCCTGCCAGCAACCTAGCTCTGATTTATTGCATGGCCTATGGTCCTGTGTTAACATAGTCCCATTTTGGGATTTAGTTTCTGGTTTGCTTGGCAACCTCTGGAGCAATATGACATCGCTTTCTCTACCAATGGCGATTTTACATTATTGGGAGAATCCGAGTGATGGGAGTTGCGGAGAGGGAGGCCCTCCAACACTAGTACACACTGTACTTATCTTGGCTAAAAAGTTGATTCTCAAGCATTGGCTCGATTCATCTACCCCACAGTTCTCAGATTTGATAGCCCAATTACATCATTATATGGCAGTTGAGCAGGGAGACACACTTACAAATAAGGAGGCTCAAGCGGGCAAATTTCTTAAAAAATGGAGGCAGTTTATTGGAAAACTTTGTAATACTGACGAAAGACGGAAGATAATAACTCCCTTCTCTACTAAATGGTACCTTACCGAAAAACTGATTAATAACCTTGGCCCACTTCAATTACTCGAGGATTATTCTTAACTTGATTGGGGTTGAGCGTTTTTACTATTTGGAGGGGAGACAGGCCAGATCGCTTGTCTGGCTGTGATAGGCGGTTTGGTGGAGGCCCCCCTCTTTCTCTTTCCCTCTTTCACCCCCCTCCTGTTGTTTTCTTGTTCATTTTTATATTATTAATAATTCTCTTGGATATCTCATATAAGTTATATAACATGGCTGAGATTACCTTTGCTACCTTTGAAAGAGGACATTCTCAATCAATAATCTTAAATTTTGTCTAGCCGTGACTGTAACAACTCTAACAATTACACTGTCTTTATGCTATGATTCATGATAATTAATTTTTTTTGTTTGTTTTTTATGGTTGTTAATGAAACATTTTCAATAAAAATTTATATAAAAAGATAAATAAATCAGGATTTCTCTCTTACACCTTCTCAGGGACTCCCGCTGGCCTGATATTATTACGCGCCTGGCGATTTTCAAGATGATCAACTTTGGCTAGTAGAGTGGCGATTGCTTAAATGTGGATGTGAATGTCTCCACGGACCAGAGGTATTTCTCCAACTCACTATCTCTCCCCTCCACAACTGTGTCACATGCCTTCATTTTTTTGTACATTATGCCAGACTATGGATATGGCCTCTTGAATAAAGCCTACCTGGTCTGTTAGCATAGCCACTGTGGCATTGCATTTATTAATAGTGCTCAGAACATCAAATAGAAAAGCGGAGTCCCTCAGGGACCTTTCCTCTGTCTTCCTCATCCATTGCAGATGCTGCAAACCTGGACCCTTTTGGGGACATTTCCTTGCTCCTCCACTTGTCTATCACTGATCTCTGGACCTGTGTACTGTGGAGTGTCATTGCTCCAGTCTGGTAGCAGCTTCTCTTCCTACATCATGCTGTCTCTGGCCACAGAACTTACAAGTGCCTTCTTGGATTACTGATGATGCCGCACCATCCTCCCTGCCTATCTTCAAGCTTCTGATCATTTCACTGCTACTGCTCAAAAACAGTGCCTACAGGCTCCTGATGTGTTCAGCCACTCAGTAATTGGCTTTCTGCCTGAAATTGCACCCCAGGATGGAGTTTGCCAGATGTATACAGTGGGAGCTGTCCATAGTTGCGTCCTCACTGCATGCCTGCAAGGACATGCCCTTTTGAGGGTGTTCTTGGTGCTAATAATTAGCAAAAACTTTGTGCACGATATGGAGAAAATGTTTTGTCAGGAAGTATTGCATGGCAATGCACATTCCCGCACGCCGCTGTCCATAATGTTGATACTCTCCAAAAACTTTGCTTTGAGATATAGTTCTGATCTTGACACATCAACTGCTGGGTCCCTGAATGAAGAGGTGTATTTTTGGTTTGCAGGGCTGCCACTAGGAATTTCTGGGCCCCATACTGGCAAAATTTTCGGCCCCCTTGAGACTCTGCCCAGGCTCCACCCCAGCTCTGCCTCCCACCACCCACTCTTGGAAAAACTCAACTTCTCCAACATGTCTTCATCAATCAGATATGAACAGTTCCCATCAAACACCAGATCACATTCATAACCAGCAGCTTTTTTCTGGCCAAAACATTTATTAAGCCGCCACCATGACACAGTAGACTCTTTTGGCCAGGCCCTACTCTACTGTAAACTGTTAAATATAGATTTATTTTTATGCATTTTTCTTTAAGAGAATGAGTTACATACATTTTTTTAAATGACCATTAACCCCTAATGACCCAGCCTATTTTGACCTTAATGACTTGGCCGTTTTTTGCAATTCTGTCCAGTGTCCCTTTATGAGGTAATAACTCAGCAACACTTCAACAGATCCTAGCGGTTCTGAGAGTGTTTTTTCGTGACATATTGGGCTTCATGTTAGTGGTAAATTTAGGTCGATAGTTTTGCGTTTATTTGTGAAAAAAATAGAAATTTTGCAATTTTCAAATTTTGAATTTTTATTCTGTTAAACGAGAGTTATGTGACACAAAATAGTTAATAAATAACATTACCCACATGTCTACTTTACATCAGCACAATTTTGGAAACAAAATTTTTTTTTGCTAAGAAGTTACAAGGGTTAAAATTTGAACAGCGATTTCTCATTTTTACAACGAAATTTACAAAACCATTTTTTTAAGGGACCACCTCACATTTGAAGTCAGTTTGAGGGGTCTATATGGCTGAAAATACCCAAAAGTGACACCATTCTAAAAACTGCACCCCTCAAGGTACTCAAAACCACATTCAAGAAGTTTATTAACCCTTCAAGTGCTTCACAGCAGCAGAAGCAACATGGAAGGAAAAAATGAACATTTAACTTTTTAGTCACAAAAATGATCTATTAGCAACAATTTTTTTATTTTCCCAAGGGTAAAAAGAGAAACTAGACACCAAAAGTTATTGTACAATTTGTCATGAGTATGCCGATACCCCATATGGGGGGGGGAACCACTGTTTGGGCGCACGACAGGGCTCAGAAGGGAAGGGGGCGCCCTTCAATGAAAAATTGGCTCCAATCTTCAGAGGACACCATGTTGCGTTTGAAGAGCCCCTGGGTGCCTAAACATTGTAGCTCCCCCACAATTGACCGCATTTTGGAAACTAGACTCCCCAAGGAGCTTATCTAGATGCATAGTGAGCACTTTGAACCCCCAGGTGCTTCACAAATTGATCCGTAAAAACAAAAAAGTACTTTTTTTCACAAAAAAATTCTTTTAGCCTCAATTTTTTCATTTTCACATGGGCAACAAGATAATATGGATCATAAAATGTGTTGGGCAATTTCTCCTGAGTACACCGATACCTCATATGTGGTCACAAACCACTGTTTGTGCACACGGCAAGGCTTGGAAGGGAAGGAGCGCCATTTGACTTTTGAATGAAAAATTTGCTCCAATCGTTAGCGGACACCATGTCGCATTTGGAGAGCCCCTGTGTGCCTAAGCATTAGAGCTCCCCAACATGTGACCCAATTTTGGAAACTAGACCTCCCCAAGGAACTTATCTAGATGCATAGTGAGCACTTTGAACCCCCAGGTGCTTCACAAATTGATCCATAAAAATGAAAAAGTACTTTTTTTAACAAAAAATTTCTTTTAGCCTCAATTTGTTCATTTCCACATAGGCAACAGGATAAAATGGATCCTAAAATTTATTGGGCAATTTCTCCTGAGTACACTGATACCTTACATGTGGGGGTAAACCACTGTTTGGGCACACGGCAGGGCTCGGAAGGGAAGGAGCGCCATTTGTCTTTTTGAATGAAAAATTAGCTCCAATCGTTAGTGGACACCATGTCGCGTTTGGAGAGCCCCTGTGTGCCTAAACATTGGAGATCCCCCACATGTGACACCATTTTGGAAACTAGACCTCCAATGGAACTAATCTAGATGTGCGGTAACCTCTTTAAACCCCCAAGTGCTTCACAGAAGTTTATAACGCAGAGCCATGAAAATAAAAAATCATTATTCTTTCCTCAAAAATGATGTTTTAGCAAGCAATTTTTTATTTTCCCAATGGTAACAGGAGAAATTGGACACCAATAGTTGCTGCCCAGTTTGTCCTGAGTCTGCTGGTACCCCATATGTGGGGGTAAACCACTGTTTGGGCGCACATCAGGGCTTGGAAGGGAGGGAGCACCATTTGACTTTTGAACGCAAGATTGGCTGGAATCAATGGTGGCGCCATGTTGCTTTCGGAGACCCCTGATGTGCCTAAACAGTGGAAACACCTCAATTCTAACTCCAACACTAACCCCAACACACCCCTAACCCTAATCTCAACTCTAGCCATAACCCTAATCACAACCCTAACCCCAGCACACCCCTAACCACAACCCTAACCCCGACACACCCCTAACCCTAATCCCAACCCTAACCCCAACACACCCCTAACCATAACCCTAACCACAAGCCTAATCTTAACCATATTTCCAACTCTAGCCCTAATTCCAACCCTAACTCTAATTCCAACCCTAACCCTAAGTCTATATGCCCATGTTGCTGATTCGTGTGAGATTTTTCTGCACCATTTTTTAAAAATCCGCAGGTAAAAGGCACTGTGTTTTACCTGTGGATTTACCCCGGATTTCCAGTGTTTTTTGTGCGGATTTCATCTGTGGATTCCTATTGAGGAACAGGTGTAAAACGCTGCAGAACCCGCACAAAGAATTGACATGCTGCGGAAAATACAATGCAGCGTTTCCGCGCTGTATTTTCCGCACCATTGGCACAGCGGATTTGGTTTTCCATAGGTTTACAAGGTACTGTAAACGTGATGGAAAACTGCTGCGAATCCGCAGCGGCCAATCCGCCGCGGATCCGCAGCAAAATCCGCACCGGATCCGCAGCCAAATCCGCACCATGTGCACATAGCCCAATTCTAACCTTAACCCTAATTCTAACCCAAACCCTAGCCCTAACCCTAACCCTAACCCAACCCTAGCCCTAACCCTAGCCCTAACCCTAACCCTAGTTCTAACCCCAACCCTAGCCCTAACCCTAATTCTAACCCTAACCCTAGTGGAAAAATAAAAGTAAATATATTTTCTTTATTTTATTATTGTCCCTACCTATGGGGGAGATAAAGGAGGGGGTTCATTTACTATTTTTTTATTTTGATCACTGTGATAGGTTTTATCACAGTGATCAAAATGTACCTGGAACGAATCTGCCGGCCGGATGGAGCAGACGGATGGACACAGGGAGGCTCGGTAAGTATGAGGGGGGGATCGGAGCACGGGGGGGATCGGAGCATGGGGGTGGGATCGGAGCTCGGGGGAGCAGACAGGAGGACGGGGGAGCAGACAGGCGGATGGAGGGGAGTACGGGACAGAAAAGTAGGACTGGGGAGGAGATCAGTGGCGGTGGCGGGGGGCAGATCAGGGTTTACAGCCATGGACGATGATATTGCAGCATCGGCCATGGCTGGATTGTAATATTTCACCAGCCCCCTGGGCTGAAGTACCACTCCCCCTGTACCTGCAGATCAGGTGAAATTGGAGTTAACCCTTTCACCCGATCTGCAGGGACGCGATCCCTTCATGACGCATATGCTGCATCACAGGTCGGATTGGCACCGACTTTCATGACGCAGCGTATGCGTCATAGGTCGGGAAGGGGTTTTTAATACCACATACCAGTGACATTATGCACAGGAGCTCTGTATACAGTGTCAGTGTACAGGTAATACAGTGATCACCAGAGATATTATTCACAGAAGCTCTGTATACAGTGTCAGTGTACAGGTAATACAGTGATCGCCAGTGACATTATGCCAAGGAGCTCTGTATATAGTATCAGTGTACAGGTAATACAGCGATCACAGGAGACATTGTACACAGAAGCTCTGTATATAGTGTCATTGACATTATACACAGGAGCTCTGTATATACTGTCAGTGTACAGGTAATACAGTGATCACCAGTTACATTTTACAAACGAGCTCTGTACGTAGTTTACAGTGTCAGTGTACAAATAATACAGTGATCACTAGTGTCATTATACACAGGACCTCTGTATATAGAATACAGTGTATAGTGTCAGTGTACATGTAACACACTGACTCACCAGTGATGTGTCTAGCTCAAGTCCTTCATCTTTGCTTTTCTTTCTCATCCAATACAGACCGCCATCACTTCTTCCAGCCAGGACTCGTCTCTGCATAAAAAAGCACAGTTACCTATAGCACGGCTTCCAGAGCACATTCCCCACTTTTTCCATTTCTTCTACACTACACATCTGAATACAGACGTGCACCCAACATCAATATATAATTGGTTACTATGCAACCCACCATTCCAAATATAAATTATAATCTGCCACTGTGCCCCTACTAACTATACATAGCCACCTTCCCCATTTAATATATAAATTAATTTGCACCTGTACTCTTTCCCCAATTCACTACCAGTCACTTCATCCTCAACACCCCCACTATGTACCTTCCGATATAACCCGAACCCCAATTCATTGTATTGACATGCCCCTCCGGCCCCAATTCATTGTCATGTCTTTCTCTCACACCCTCTATTCATTATCAACTCCTCTTCCCCACATTCAATACATCATTTACTCCCCCACCCTCAAAATGAATCATCATTTGCTGTCCCCACACCCACCTTCAATTCATCATTTGCTCTCCCGCCCTTCACCTTCAATTCAATTGCTGTCCCCATCTCTCACACTCAATTCATTTGCAGTCCCCCTCACCTGCCACTTCATCATTTGCAGTCCCCTTCCCCCACTTTAATTTGCAGTTCCCCTTACTTCATCAATTGCAGTCCCCTATCACTCCCTCACTTCATCTGCAGTCCCCCTTACTTCATCATTTGCAGCCCCATCCCCCTCTCATTCCATCATGTGTTGTCCCCTCCCCCCACTTCATCATGTGCAGTCCCCTCCCCCACTTCATCATATGCAGTCCCCCTTACTCCCCACTTCATCATGTGCAGCCCCCTTCCCTCCACTTCATCATGTGCAGTCCCCATTACCCCCACTTAATTATGTGCAGTTCCATTCTCCCCAATTCATCATGTGCAGTCCCCCTTACCCCCACTTCATCATGTGTAGTCCCCTTTACCCCCACTTTATCATGTGCAGTCCCCTTTACTCCCCCACTTCATTATGTGCAGTCAACCTCACCCACCACTTCATCATGTGCAGTCCCCCTAACCCCTCCCCTTCATTAAGTCCTCCTTACCCCCACTTTATGATGTGAAGTCCTCTTGCCCCCACTTCATCATGTGCAGTCACCCTCACCCTCCCACTTCATCATGTGCAGTCCCCTTTCCCCACTTCATCACGTACAATACCCTTTACCCCCCACTGCATCATGTGCAGTCTTCTTTACCCCCACTTCATCATGTGCAGTCCCCCTTACCCCCACTTCATCATGTGCAGTCCCCCTTACCCCCACTTCATCATGTGCAGTCCCCCTCACCCTCCAACTTCATCATGTGCAGTCCCCCTCACCCCCACTTCATCATGTACAGTCCCCCTTACACCCCACTTCATCATGTGCAGTCCCCCTCACCCTCCCACTTCATCATGTGCAGAACCCCTCACCACCCACTTCATCATGTGCAGTCCCCCTTACCCCCACTTCATCATGTACAGTCCCCCTTACCCTCCCACTTCATCATGTGCAGTCCCCCTTACCCCCACTTTATCATGTGCAGTCCCCTTCACCCTCCCACGTCATCATGTGCAGTCCCCCTCACCCCCCACTTCATCATGTGCAGTCCCCCTTACCTCCACTTCATCATGTACAGTCCCCCTTACCCCCCACTTCATCATGTGCAGTCTCCTTTACTCCCCACTTCATCATGTGCAATCCCAATTACCCCACCACAGTCTTCACCATGTGTAGTCACCCTCACCTATCACTTCATCATGTACAGTCCCCCTTACGCCCCAATTCATCATGTGCAGTCACCCTCACCCCTTTCATCATTTGCTTTTCCCTTTACCCCCTACTTTATCATGTGCAGTCACTCTCACCCCCCACTTCATCATGTGCAGTCTCACTCCCGCCCACTTCATCATTTGCAGTTTCCCCTCCTCCCCTCACCCATTTAATTCATTTTATAAAGAAAATAAAAATGCTTTTTTATACTTACCTCACAGTTGTTCCTCAGCAGCGCAGCTCTGCTTCCAGCGCCCAGTACATGTTGGTACGCGATGATGTCATCGTGTACGCGCCATCACCTGACCAGAAGTACAGAGAACATGGAGGGAGCAGGAGCTGTGCAGCCATCAATGTAAGATGGCCATGTACAGCTCCGAGAAAGCTCCCGGGCACTAGCGCCGAACGAGTGCGCCGCAGCGCACAGCACTTTAGTGCACGATGGGGCCCGGTGAACAGAAGCACAAGAGAGGGGCCCCGGACCTGTGGGCCTCCCTTTTTTCTGCTGCTCACCAGGCCCCATACAGCAGTAAATGCAGTAGTGCCCTTATAGCGGCCCTGGTGGCTTGTACCTAAAATGTTTTTTATGATGTAATACATAAGCTTGTTGACAGATGGAAAAAGTGAACTGAAAGACTATAGGAAGATTATGTTGAAAAATTATGTATTTGTCTTTTCTCAAAGTTGATTAAAAGAAATTCTACAGCCAGAGTGCTGACACATTTTGATACATACTTGTGTGTGACAACCAGTTGAACATTTTCAGCACTCTGGCTGTAGACTTTATTTTAATACACCTTCTAACC
This sequence comes from Ranitomeya variabilis, assembly GCF_051348905.1. Classification (NCBI taxonomy): domain Eukaryota; kingdom Metazoa; phylum Chordata; class Amphibia; order Anura; family Dendrobatidae; genus Ranitomeya; species Ranitomeya variabilis. Next base: position 239,838,470 of record NC_135236.1, on the reverse strand, counting down.
TTCTATTAAAAACATTTTACTATGCTATGCAACTACTACATTCTGGCAATGAGCATGTTCCGGTGCCTCCATTTAAAAAAAAAAGAATCCCCAGTTCTCTCTGCAGAGCAGTTTCATTGCATATTAAAGAAGGTCACGCCAAGTTAAGGTACCTTCACACGAAGCGACGCTGCAGCGATAGCGACAACGCTGCCGATCGCTGCAGCGTCGCTGTTTGATCGCTGGGGAGCTGTCACACAGACCGCTCTCCAGCGACCAACGATGCCGAGGTCCCCGGGTAACCAGGGTAAACATCGGGTTGCTAAGCGCAGGGCCGCGCTTAGTAACCCGATGTTTACCCTGGTTACCAGCGTAAAAGTAAAAAAAACAAACAGTACATGCTCACCTGCGCGTCCCCCAGCCTCCACTTCCTGACACTGACTGAGCTCCGGCCCTAACAGCACAGCGGTGACGTCACCGCTGTGCTTTCACTTTCCGTTTAGGGCCGGCGCTCAGTAAGTGTCAGGAAGCAGAGGCTGGGGGACGCGCAGGTGAGCATGTACTGTTTGTTTTTTTTACTTTTACGCTGGTAACCAGGGTAAACATCGGGTTACTAAGCGCGGCCCTGCGCTTGGTAACCCGATGTTTACCCTGGTTACCAGTGTAAAACATCGCTGGTATCGTTGCTTTTGCTTTCAAACACAACGATACACAGCGATGGGACGACCAAATAAAGTTCTGGACTTTATTCAGCGACCAGCGACATCACAGCAGGATCCTGATCGCTGCTGCGTGTCAAACGAAACGATATCGCTAGCGAGGACGCTGCAACGTCACGGATCGCTAGCGATGTCGTTTCGTGTGAAGGTACCTTTAGACTTCAGCTGCTGTGCTGATCAAAGGACCACAGCTTGACATCTATAGTGACCTGAATGTAGTTCATGTTTTCTCATTTCTCTTGTGAAAGACCATGAACAAGTCCTTGAGTGTATGCCAAAAATTTAAAATATAGAGAGAGGAGCATTGTGAAAATATAATATACTAAATAAATGAGCTGTGTAGTTGAAATTGTGCCTCTGATCACTTTGATTTACACATGTTCAATGCAGCTCAAGCAACAAAGAAAAGAAAATTGTAAAAATAAAAAGTCCAATGTTTTGTGCCTTTTAGTTGCCTGCTCTAGTCAAGGATCTTAGCTGACATATATAAACTCATTTATGTCTTGCTGATACTAGTATCATCACTTCTCTCACACCTCAATGACAAGTAAATAACCAGAACAGACTGTAGATGCAATGCATTCATTTGCAAACACATATTGTCTTGAGATGTTATAGGATATACTAATATACTTTCTTTACTTCTGAAAATATACATACTCAAACAAGGTATACTGTATATACAAAGTATATTAGAACAATATAAGAGGTTATTTACTTCAAATAATATATTTTACCTATGTTCTTATAAGACGGATTACATGGCGACTTTGGCCATGACACTGTCGCATGACCAAAGTTCACTAGGTTCAATGCCTACTTTGCAGCACTATAAAAGTGATTGGATTTGCACTGCAACCCCACGGGTACTGAGACTGCAACAAGCAAGTCGCAAAAGTCCAACTGGCCCAGATTATTTGTGACTTCCTTGTTGAAGTACCCTTGGGGTTGTGATTGAACACTAATTGTATTGCTTGATGATGTAGCAGCTACATCTCGCAAACTTTGGTCACACAACAAATTTCCCATGTAGCTCCATCCTCAATATACCCTGATCCAGGGTAAGACTAGGGTGCCTAGGACCCACAAGTATAATGGATCTAGGCATCCACTTTAAATTTACTAGCTAATATTGGGCTAGGCTCACTTTTCCTTTGGTTCCAATGATAGGTAGCTTACTGGCATGTGTAACACAGTCACCTCTCACGGACATGTCTTGAGATGGGAATGTCAAGGAGTCCAAGGTCAGAAGCCAGGAGCGTACGTGATAAACAGAAGTAAAAGACAAATGCATAGTAATAATAATAATCATCATCTTTAGTTATATAGCACTAACATATTCTGCAGAACTTTACAATTAATGTACAGATAATAAAAACAATACTATGTAACTAGTGATGAGCGAGTGTACTCGTTGCTTGGGTGGTCTCCGAGTATTTGTAACTGCTCTGAGATTTAGTTTTTGTTGACGCAGCTGCATGACTTACAGCTGCTAGCCAGCCTGAGTACATGTGGCCTGGTTGCTAGGGAATCCCCCACGTGTATTCAAGCTGTCTATCAGCTGTAAATCATGCAGCTGAGGCGACGAAAACTAAATCTCCGAGCACTTACAAATACTTGGGGACCACCCGAGCATGCTTGGGAAACCCGAGAAACGAGTATACTCTCTCATTACTAAATGTAACACATTTCAACAGTTACAGCAGGAGTGAGGACCGTGCTCACAAGCTTACAATCTATAAGGAAATAGGGAGACAATTTGGTCAAACGTGCTTGTCATAATGATGTCTGGACCATACATAATACGGTTTTCATATTAAGCTGGATGATCCGGTCACCAGTAAGGAATCAGATCTGTCTAGGTACAGTTACAAAGTGGTATTGGATGCATGGAGGAAGTGGAGACAGATGAATAGGAAGGACCACATTATGATTAACATTTAGAATGAGGAAACAGGGGAGAGTTAGGTTAGTGAGTTGAGATGATAGGCTTGTCTAAACAGATGTATTTTTAAAGCAAGCTTAAAAACATGGTGTCTGAGTATCGGTCAGATTGTATGGGGTAGTGTAGTCCAGTAGACTGTCGCAGAACGAGAGAAGTCTTGGGGATGGAGGTGCAAGGTTCCGTTTATGGAGGATGTTAGTGTCATGGTTATGGACAGGGTTCCTTCCCTGTACTCTCAGGGTTAATTTTGCATGGTCTCCTTTTGGTTTATGGAGGGTTATATTTACCCGCCTTTGTCTGGGGATCTTTGTCAGTGATACATCTGTTCTGGCTGTGTGTCTGACCCCATGGTGTGCTTGCATACTGTGTAATCCTTTTGCCTTCTCCTGTATGATCTGGTCTGTGCTCTCGTTCTGTGCATTGCTTTGTGACTCCGTGCTTCCTGTCTGTTTCTGGCTCTGACCTTCGGCTTGGAACTCTCACTAATCTCCTGTCTGCCCCGTTTGTACTGCACCGCTATCTCCGGCTACCTGACCTTTTGCTACGTCCTGACCACTCTCAGCATCTCACTCTTAGTACTTCATCTACTTCCTGGCTTCACTTCAGCATGTTCAAACTACTCTCCAGTTTTGCCGGTCACCGCCACTATTCGGCGTCTGGCTCTGCCTCTGGCCCCTCCCCCGGTGGTCATGTGTTTAAGGCCCTGCATCTAAGCTCACCGCAGCGCTGCCCTCTCACCCCCTGTCCTGTATCTCGTGCACAGACTCCTGCTGTAAGTCTGCAGCAGGGTTCTTGATATCATATCATTGACCTGAACATTTAAACAGGGTTTTGTAGTTTTTTTTCCTTTGGTCATGGATCTGCTGCATGCTCTCTCTGAGCAAGTGAATAGCCTCACTCAAATGATGCAAAATCTATCTGTGGAGAAGCTAACCCTGACTTAGTCCCACCAACAGGTTCAGAGGGAGGTTGCTGATGCCGTGCAGGGTTCTTTTTCTTCTGGGGCTCGGGATGAGGGTGCCACAGATGTTTCCTTAGTTTTCCCTGAACTATCTGTTAAGTTACCCGACACCTTTTCTGGGGACAAAAAATTATTCAGGGAGTTCAAAGAGGGGTGTAAATTGTTTTTCTCTCTGCGTCCGCGCACCTCTGGGAATGAAAGTCAGAGGGTGGGAATTATTATTTCTTTATTAAGGTGGGCTCCACAGGCTTAGGCTTTGAAGAATGGAGCCATTTTTTGGAGGGGGCTGTTCATCCTGTCACCGTGATTGCCGATCACAAACATTTAGCCTATATCGAGTCTGCCAAGAGATTTACCCCCCAGGCAGGCCCGGTGATTCAATTTTCTATAACCTTCCATCAAGGGTCTAAGAATGTTAAGGCAGATGCATTGTCCCGAAGCTTTGATCCGGTGTCTCCTCCTCATCTCCCCATCCTCCATTCTTCAACCTGGGGTGGTGGTGGCTGAAATTTCGTCTCATTTGGAGAGAGAGATTTTTTAGGCTCTGGTTTCCAGTAATAAACCTGTGGGTAAATTGTTTGTACTGGAACACTTCCGTCTAAGATTCCTGTGGGAGTTTCATGAGTCTGCATTGAGTGCTCATCTTGGGATTTCAGCCACCTGGGAGGCAGTTGCTAGGATTTTCTGGTGGCCCTCTTTTGTGGCAGATGTTAAAAAGTTTGTGTCTGCATGTGGGGTTTGTGCCCGTTCTAAAAATTCTCATTGCCGGCCGGGAATTGGTGCTTTTGCCAATTCTGAATAGACCATGGACACATTTGTTCATAGATTTTATCACTAATCTCCCTCCATCTAGGGGTAACTCCGTTGTATGGGTGGTGGTGGATAGATTTTCCAAACAGGATAATTTTGTACCACTGCCCGCTTTACCATCTGCTGAAACCTTGGCCAGGTTGTTTGTGCAGCATGTGGTCTGTCTACATGGTGTGTCTATGAATGTGGTGTCTGACAGAGGTGTGCAGTTTGTGGCCAAGTTTTGGAGGGCTTTTTGTAAGAAGTTAGGAATCACTCTATCTTTTTCCTCTGCCTATCATCTGGAGTCTAATGGGAAAAACGAATGCACTAATCAGTCCCTGGAGCAAATTCTGAGATGTTTGTCATCTTCCTGACAGGAGGACTGGTGAGATGCATTACTTGTGGCAGAGTTTGATGTCAATGGTCGTGTGAGTCAGTCTACGGGAATGTCTCCCTTATTGGTCAATTATGGGTTTAACCTGCATTTTGGGGAGTTTTCTCACATAGACTCTGGCTGTCCAGGGGCGGAGGGTACGGTACAATGCTTAAAGTCCTGTGGGTGGAGGTTCAGCGAAACATCACCAAGGCCCAGGGAAGATTAAAATTTTTTGCAGACAAGAGAAGGGTATTGGGTCCCGCGTTCCTTGTGGGTGAGAAGGTGTGGTTATCCATCGGCAATATTAAGCTCAAGATCCCCTCGGCCCACTTGGTCCTAAGTTCATTGGCCAATATAAAATTGTGGAGGTCATCAACCTGGTGGCCTACAGGTTACAACTTCCCGCCTCCTTCAAAATATCTACTGTTTTTCACAGGTCCCTTCTGAAATCATTAGGAGCGGTCGAGGAGGACTCCTTGTCCATCAGTCCTCCTGTATTGGTGAAGGGCCATCTGGAATATGAGGTGGGACTCATCGGTGATTCTCGGTGGGTGCGCCAGAATCTGCAGTATTTGATGCACTGGAAGAGGTATGGCCTGGAGGATCAGTCTTGGGTCTCAGCCAGTTCAGTGCATGCTGACCGGTTGGTTCAAGCTTTTCATGCCAGGCATCCTGAGAAGCCAGGGGGTCCTGTGGCCCCCTTAAGAGGGGTGTACTGTCATGGTTGTGGAAAGGGTTCCTTCCCTCTCCTCTCGGGGTTAATTTTGTATGGCCACATTTTGGTTTGTAGAGGGCTATATTTACCCGCCTTCATTTGGGGATCCTTGTCAGTGATACATCTGTACTGGCTGTGTGTCCGATCTCATGGTGTGCTTGCATACTGTGTAGTCCATTTGCCTTCTTGTGTAAGATCTGGTCCATGTTCTCGTTCTGTGCATTGCATTGTGACTGTGCTTACCGTCTGTTTCTGGCTCTGACTTTGACTTGGAACTCTTACTAATCTAGTGTCTGCCCTGTTTGTACTGCACCGCTAGCTCCGGCTACCTGACATTTTGCTACTTCCTGACCACTCTCAGCATATCACTCTTAGTACTTCATTGACCTCCTGGCTTGACTTTGGCATGTTCAGACTACTCTTCAGTTTCTACAGTCACCGTCGCTACTCAGCATCTGGCTCCGCCTCTGGCCCCTCCCCCGGTGGTCACATGTTTTAGGTCGGAACCGGTAGGTAACCTCACCGCAATGCTCCCACTTGATAGTTAGCCTTAGATCATGTGCAAAACATAGGGTACATGTAGGGTGATAGAAAAAAATGAGGGAGGAGATATAGGGCAGTGCAGACTGAGGAGAGCTTTGTGAGTGAGAGAAATGAGTTTATATTGGACACTGTAGAAAATTGGTAACCAGTGCAGTGATTGGCACAGGGTAGAGGCATCGGTGAAGTAGCTGTAGAGAAATACAACCCTGGCTGCTGCATTCAGGAGAATCAGAAGAGAGTTGCAGCAGTCCAGATTAGAGTGAATAAGAGGAATAGTAAGAGTTTTTGCAGTTTCAAAGGTGAGAAAATGTCAGATTCTGGAGATGTTTTTAAGGTGAAGGTGACACGAGCGAGTGAGTGACTGGATATAGGAAATAAAGGAAAATTGAGTGTCAAATATGACCACAAGATAGTGAGCTTACTGCTTGGGAGTTATAGTTTCACCACCCAAAGAAATTGAAAAGTTGGGTGTAGGTAGGTTAGTAGAGGGAGGAAACACAAGGAGTTCAGTTATGGAGAGATTCTGCTTCAGATAGCTGGAGAACAAAATGTTAGAGTCAGCAGACGGACAATCCCTGGTCAGGTAACGTTCTGAAGGCAGAATACCAGGAGCTAGTGGATAAGAGCAGAAGTGGTAAAAAACACGTATGGTTAGCATGAAGTCCAAGGTCAGGCAACAAAAGATCAACAAACAGAATGCAAGACACAGAGAGAACAAACCACACAGTAGCTGAATGTAGGTCTGATAGAAGTCTCAGAGAAACAGCCCAGTTAAGAAGCCTGGCAATCACCTGGGACAATGAACATCTGGAGACAGCCAGTGCCTCCCAGTCTCAGGTTGGACATCAAAGCTGTTAATCAAGACACCTACAGCTCCTCATGACCCTGACCCAAAACTGGATGACTGAGCTGTCAATCAAAGTACTGACAGATTCAGCACTCCCCATGTACCAGGTTGGATGGCTGAGCTGTCAGTAACTGCATCCCAGACACACTGTGGGGTGGTACTGTTATACATGTTCATGAAGGCTTGTGGGGTCAAGGAAAATACTCAGGTCTGAGGGACATAATTATTTCTACCCTTTGTAACTCATCCTCTGACAACCGGGGTTGAAAATTAAAATATAACCGACAGCTCTCCCTGAATACACTAAATTGGTCTTTCTCTTCTGAAAATTTATCAGGTAGGGCTATTACAGGTTCAAGAGAGATCAACTGTACTTCAGAGGGTAGTGACATCACAGCCCCTACAAGCAGTGTAGGGTTATAGGAGGTATTCCTCAAATAATCTGACCCTGCAACTGACATTATGATGACTCCAGAATCTGGCATTCTCTAACCATATCCTGAGTCATCTGCATCAAATTTGACACGTTGTCATAGAGCTTGTGAACATGCTTCATAATGGCAAAAAAAATGTATTGGCCAGATATAATGTGACACTGAGTCACCTCTTATGGATAAGCCATGAGATGAGGTAGACAAGGATTCAAAGGTCAGAAGCCAGGAGAGTACGTCATAACTAGGGTTGAGCAAAACGGGTCGGCAATTTTCAGAAGTCGCCGACTTTTGGCAAAGTCGGGTTTCATGAAACCCGACCCGACCCCTGTGTGGGGTCGGCCATGAAGTCGGCGATCTTCTGAATCTGGAATCGGAATTCCGATACCGATTCCCGATATGTTTAAGATATCGGGAATTGGTATCGGAATTCAGATTTAAGTGTAAAATAAAGAATTAAAATAAAAAATATCGCTATACTTACCCTCTGACGGGCCCTGGTACTAACCGGGAACCTTCCTTCCTTAGAATCAGCCTTCCAGGACCTTGCGGTGACGTCGCGGTGACGTCGCGGCTTGTGATTGGTCGCGCGGCCGCCCATGTGACCGCTCGCGCGACCAATCACAAGCCGCGCCGTCACCGTGACGTCACCGAAGGTCCTGGAAGGGCTGATTCTTAGGAAGGAAGGCTGCCGGAACGAAGCCGAGGGTGAGTATATTCCTATTAGGTATATACTCACCCTCAGACATGCCCTGCTTCTTTCCGGCAGCCTTCCTTCCTAAGAATCAGCCCTTCCAGGACCTTCGGTGACGTCACGGTGACGTCGCGGCTTGTGATTGGTCGCGTGAGCGGTCACATGGGCGGCCGCGCGACCAATCACAAGCTGCGACGTCACCGAGACGTCACCGCAAGGTCCTGGAAGGCTGATTCTAAGGAAGGAAGGTTCCCGGTTAGTACCAGGGCCCGTCAGAGGGTAAGTATAGCGATATTTTTTATTTTAATTCTTTATTTTACACTTAAATATGGATCCCAGGGCCTGAAGGAGAGTTTCTGCTCCTTCAGACCCTGGGAACCATTGGAAACCCAATGCACTGCATTGGGTTTCGAGTTTCGGCCGACCCCGACCCCGACTTTTTTATAGGATCGGCCGATTTCACTCGACCCGACTTTTGAAAAAGTCGGGTTTCGTGAAACCCGACTCGATCCTATAAAAGTAAAGGTCGCTCAACCCTAGTCATAACCATAAGGAAGATGCAAAGGCATAGTTAGGTAACTTTCTAAGATCAGAATATTAGGAGATAGTGAATCAGAGCACAAGGGGCTAAACAGATAGACGATCAGAAGGTCAGGCAAAGAAAGATCAACAAACAGAATGCAAGGCACTAGTGATGAGCGAGTGCACTCGTTGCTCGGGTGGTCTCCGAGTATTTATGACTGCTCGGAGACTAAGTTTTCATTGCCTCAGCAGCATGATTTACAGCTATTAGCCAGCTTGATTACATGTGGGGATTACCTAGCAACCAGGCAACCCCCACATGTACTCAGCCTGGCTAATAGCTGTAAATCATTCAGTTGCCGTGATGAAAACTAAATCTCCGAACACTAACAAATACTTGGAGGTTACCCGAGTGTGCTCCGGGAAACCCGAGCAACAAGTACACTCGCTCATCACTACAAGGCACAGAGAAAACAAAACAAACCACACAGTAGCTGAATGTAGGTCTGGCAGAGGTCTGGGAGAAACAGCCCAGTTAAGTAGCCTGCCAGTCACTTGGGACAATGAACACCTGGAGACAGCCAGCTACTCCCTGTTTCAGGTTGACAGCAGAGCTGTCAATCAAAACACTGACAGCTCAGCACACTAATGCCCCAAATTGGATGACTAAGCTGTCAATCAAAGTACTGACAGCTTCAGCACATCCCTGTACCAGGTTGGATGGCTGAGCTGTCAGTAACTACATCCAAGGCACTCTGAGGGGTCAACTCTGAATCATCAATCTCCTTTCTCTACTAATCTGATGTCTGTAATCACTATGTTATGCAACAGAGTTATATATATTAAACTGTGTAATATACTATGTGTGTAAACTTCAGATGTTATATACAGTATAATATTTGACTGGTGTATGTGATGTTCTCTAATAGTGTAGTGTATAGAGAAGAGCGAACCTTTCAAGGTTCGGTTAGGTTTAATTTGACGAACATTTGCTTGCTCGCCGAACGGTTAGACAAACAAACCCGAAACACATTAGATTCAAAGGGAGACCAAACAGCTAAAATTAGGGGCAGACACCATGAAAAGTGGCATCTCCCCCACCTTTCTACTGCTCAGCCATGGATCACTTCAAGCAGGCAGTGTTTAAATTAATATGCCTTGGAGAGTGCAGTCACACAGCTCAAGAGTTGCGGACAGGTATCCAGACCGAGTTAGAGCAATGGTTGTCTCCACTGAACCTGGAGCCAGGGAAGGCCATGTGCGATAATAGTGCAAACTTGGTGGCGGCCCTACACCATGGCAACCTCAAATATGTGCTTTCCATGGCTCACATCTTCAACCTGGTGGTACAGCAATTTCTTCCCCACTATCCTGGACTGGATGCGCTGCTGCATAAAGGATGATCACTATGTGCTCACTTCCAATGATCACACCCTGCAGTTCATCATCTTGCATAGTCACAGAGGTCTTAAGGCCTACTGGTTAACCATTTGATTAGCGATGTTCCGTCATAGTGGAATTCCATTCTGCACATGTTGCAGCGGCTGTGGCAGCATCAACGAACCCTGGTGCAGTTTGTCCTTTTGTATAGCCTGGGCCAATGCAGTCCAGACGTGATGCAGATGATCTTTCGGAGTGGGCACAGGTGAAGGATCTCTGCACAGTTTTGAAATGGCTACAAAGATGGTTAGTGCTGATGATGCCATCATCAGTATCACTATTCTGGTCATCTATATGATGGAGCACACTTTGAATAGTCTGTGTGAGGAGGTGATGGTCCTAGAGGAGTTGGAAGCAGAGTAGGATGATGGGATAACAATATCTCAAATTCCAGGACTGTCGTACAGGTGGGTGCCAGGGGAGGGGGGATTACAGCGATCAAGGGGGCTTATGGTACCAGACAAACTGGTAGTGAAGATGCAGGAGCTGAGGAACAAATGGAGGAGGACAAGGTGATGGACGTGCAACAGTCAGGAGGTGAAGATGGTAAAGATCCTCTTTCTGCTGTCCATGGTTGGCAGGAGGAGACAGAGGAAGCAACCTTGAATGTTACCCCGCCACCAACACAGCATGGACTTGGACCTGATTGAAGTGCCCGACACATGAGTGCCTTCTTACTGCACTATCTTCAACATGATGCCCCTATTCTTAGGGTTAGAAATCGTACTGACTACCGGGTTGCCACTCTGTTAGATCCATGGTAGAAGAGTAAATTTAGTCAGATGCTTCCCCCCTGGAAAGGGATAGGCGCATGCTGGAGTATTAAAACACGCTTGTAGACAATCTTAAGAATGGTTTTCCCCAAGATAGCAGTGAGGCACACAGTATGTATCCCAGTTTTCGACGTCCAACCCCTAGAACGTCAAGGTGTCATCGCAAAAACATTAGCAGCAGTGTATACGATTTATTTGTAATGTGTCAATTAACAGTTAATCACAGCAATTTCAGTTTTTTTGGCAAATGAAATTGCCTGTACCACTAAAGTACAGCTATGAACGGTCCTATAACAGCACCGATCAAAGGATGGTGCAAGCCAACGGCAGCGTCAACATCCCCCGCATTAGTAGGAGCGATTGAATGATGACATCAGATTGCATCAATCAGTCAGCAGAGATGCAGTCTGACCTCACAGTGACTGCTCCGCTCCATCTTATTCAAGCTTGGAGATGTTGCAGAGAGGTCATTGTGTCATTCTGCTGACAGATCTGCTGGTATTTGTGGTGACACAGACTATTTTAGTACATGCAGCACTTCTTATAGTGCTGCTTAATGAAGCAAGAAGACAGAAAATATTCCGTTTTCTGTTCCTGTCTTGGTCCTGTCTCCTGGCTTTTACCAGGCTACCCCAATCTCTCTTCCTCCTTTAACCTCTTATCACCTCTCCCTCATCCCTTCCTCACCCCCCTTCCAAGACTGAATGCTGATCAGTACTTGATCGCTTTTTTTTGCAATTGTTTTCTTTCTTGTGTGAGTCCTACAGCTGCAGAGCCACTAATCAGTGATGCACATCACTGAACGGTGTCCGTGATGGCTTTTGGCCAATACTTTTTTCACCTGTCCATTTTTGTCTCCCTTTTGCACCACCTCCATGCATGCGTTCTACAGCTGCTGAGCACTGATTAGAGAAACACATCACTGATCGGCATGCTGTTGTTGCTGTATTTTTCAACAAATGTAAAAAAAAATAATTTAGATTAGTTGATAGGGCTAGATAAAGGACAGCAAAATCTGTAGTCAGAAGCTACTACAGTATTTTGTACTGAATATAGTCAGAGTTAGTCTCAGTAGTATATAAAAAAATGAAAATTAATTATATAGATTAGTTGATACGACTAGATTAGGGACAGTAAAAATATACTGTAGTAATCAATGTCTAGTACAGTATTTTTTACTAAATACAGTCAGAGTTAGTGTCAGATGGTAAATAATAAAAAGAAAATCAAAAATAATAATTTTGATTAGTTTATAGGTCTAGACTAGGGACATTAACCCCTTAATGACCATCAATATGTCTTTTATGTCATCCTTGATTCCGAGCTTTCATTCACCCCCCACATCCGATCACTGGCTCGCTCTTCTTATCTGCATCTCAAAAACATTTCCAGAATTCGCCCTTTTCTTACTTTCGACTCTGCAAAAACTCTTACTGTCTCACTTATTCATTCTCGTCTGGACTATTGTAACTCTCTACTAATTGGCCTACCTTTTACCAGACTCTCCCCGCTCCAATCTGTCCTGAATGCTGCTGCCAGGATCATATTCCTCGCCAACCGTTACACCGATGCCTCTACCTTGTGCCAGTCATTACACTGGCTACCCATCCAATCCAGAATCCAGTACAAAACTACTACCCTCATCCACAAAGCACTCCATGGCTCAGCACCACCCTACATCTCCTCTCTGGTCTCAGTCTACCAACCTACCCGTGCCCTCCGCTCTGCTAATGACCTCAGGTTAGCATCCTCAATAATCAGAACCTCCCACTCCCGTCTCCAAGACTTTACACGTGCGGCGCCGATTCTTTGGAATGCACTACCTAGGTTAATACAATTAATCCCCAATCCCCACAGTTTTAAGCGTGCCCTAAAAACTCATTTGTTCAGATTGGCCTACCGCCTCAACGCATTAACCTAATTATCCCTGTGTGGCCTATTAATAAAAAAACAACAACATAATCACGTTCCTCCATCATGTTCTCATACACTTTATGCAGTTAATAGCCTCTGTGTCTGTACTGTTACATACTTAGGCAGTTAACTGGTTCATGCAGCTTTACATGAACACCCGAGCCTTACACTATGGCTGGTCCAAATAACTAAAGCAATTGTTACCATCCACCTCTCGTGTCTCCCCTTTTCCTCATGGATTGTAAGCTTGCGAGCAGGGCCCTCATTCCTACTGGTATCTGTTTTGAACTGTGATTTCTGTTATGCTGTAATGTCTATTGTCTGTATAAGTCCCCTCTATAAGTTGTAAAGCGCTGCGGAATATGTTGGCGCTATATAAATAAAATTATTATTATTATTATTATTATTATTTTTACTGACCTGAGATATAAGAGAATAGCATCCCCATACAGGTAACAATCCAGCAGCTGTCGGCTGTACACTACAGCTGACCATTTGCTGCATCAACCTCGATCAGTGTTGTCACTGTCCATATCTGTTTAACCCCTTAGATGCTGCTGTCAACAATAGCTATATCATATAAATGTTTAAAAGAGTGTGGCTTCTACACTCCCTGACAGAAGTTATGTCGCTTATCCATGTTATGTAAATAAAAGCTTATAACCGGACGTTAAATTCATCCATTGGTTGTATAAATTATTCTTTTGAAAGCTGAAACCCTCCGAAATGTGGTTTAGGTTAAGAAAATAAATTGGCATCAATGCAGAAATATTGATCAGTTAATGGACACAGAATGGTCAGATTTTGGCAAGACAAATGTTTTGTCGCCCACAGAAAGTAATGTGATATTCAACAAATAATTAACTTAAAAAACAAATATATGTTGCATAACATTGGTGAAGGAAGTTGTCATGCTATTAGAGTCATATTTAATATTTTGTGTGACTTCCATGCGCTTGAAGGACTGCATCCATGCGGTTCAATAATGCTTTCTTTTGCTTTCCCCATGACTCACAATCCAGAAAGGTCAGTGGCTGGAAGAAAGATGCAAGAGTCTGTCTGGATCCCAGATACTCACTCAGCTTTTATGCACACACACTGAACACTGATTACAAGCAATCAGGTCACATGTTACCTTTAGTAGCCAGTCAAACCCATTTGTGTCAACTTCTGTGCATGTTATCAGGCCAAAATCACCAAAGTATGTCAACTTTTGATCAGGGTCATTTGGATGTTTTGAGTTGTCATTATGATTTAAAAAGAGAAAACACAGTAGCCCTTCTAAAATAACCCCAAAATGATTGCCCCCCTTTGCCCATCTGGTAGCTACGCTACTGTTCAGTTATTTTCATTTGCAAATAAAATGCTCTTATTCTAATACATCTCTGTGCTATAGTATCCAAGAAATTGAACTCTTTTTGATGTTGGGTTTTCAAATTCCTCAAGGTCAAGCACAGTTCTCCACCATAGGACAAATGTATCATTCACATATCTGACTCAAAAACAGACATAAATCTTATGCAAATAAGCATTAAAGATATTATTGTGTGATGTGGTTTGTTCCACAAAGGCTATGTTCTGATGATGAGTATTTGTTGAGTTTTTTATATTGCACATTTTCTGTAGCATTTATTAGCTAAATTAGGTTACATGCATTTGTTTTCATTGCGTTTTTGAGGGCATTCTATTACATGTGTTTTTATCAACATTTTAACTCTGAGGTTATTTTCTCATTAGGTATATTAAATTAAGCTCCTTTGTTTTTGATTCTTCCTGGCATTAGCTTTTGACAAAACTATATTAATGCATATCCATAGCAGAAACGCATTAAAATGCATATGCATTTTTTTGTCTTCAGCTTTTCCAAATCTAATGCAACTATAGTCTGTCCCTCAACTGGCATTTCCTGCTGGTGATAGATTAATTTAGATGGTTGGAGCCAGTCTGTGAGCTGAGGATTTTCACCTTGTTTATTTGATTTATGTTGCACCTCTCTTCTGTTTAACTTTAGTAGGTTGGCTGTATATTTGTTAAAGTACTTGGTTTAATCTTTATTTGGTATTTCATTAATTACTTTACTCACTGTAACATCCTTTGTTCAGCACACTTAATGCTCTTGGTGATGGAAATAAGGAGGACACTTGTAGTTGTGCTTGTAGTGGGAATCCAGAAGGGTGGCCATACAGCAATTAGCACTTGAAACAATCCATGCAACTCGGCAGTCAATACGCAGTCAAACGAGGATGTATTACCCCATGTGTGCCAGGCTGCCCAGAGGCAACGACAATTTGTCCTCAGTGGGAGGTGTATCATCTGGGTCCTCTGTATGGTCTGATTATCAATGCATTTAAGAACAGCCTGTAGTTTAGCCCTGGTTGTGCTGAAGTTGGTGGTGCACGTGTTACGCTGACTGGGTGACAAAGTAGGAGGAGGCATCATGGACAGAGATTAAATGATAGTCAAGTAAAAAAGGCAGCACACTGCAGCGCTAAGACATGCAAACATGAAACATGAAAACTGAACTGCAATACTGCACTAGAAATATGAAAAATGAGAGTGTTTAGCGCATAAAAATGGCCAATTTTATGTGTACCTGATAGCTAGTGTTGAGCATTCCGATACCGCAAGTATCGGGTATCGGCCGATACTTGCGGGTATCGGAATTCCGATACCGAGATCCGATACTTTTGTGGTATCGGGTATCGATATCGAAACAACATTAATGTGTAAAATAAAGAATTAAAATAAAAAATATTGCTATACTCACCTCTCCGACGCAGCCTCGACCTCACTGAGGGAACCGGCAGCGTTGTTTGCTTAAAATGCGCGCTTTTACTTCCTTCCGTGACGTCACGGCTTGTGATTGGTCGCGTGCCGCCCATGTGGCCGCGACGCGACCAATCACAGCAAGCCGTGACGTAATTTCAGGTCCTGAATGCAGAAATAGGCATCAGGACCTGAAATTATGTCACGGCTTGCTGTGATTGGTCGCGTCGCGGTCACATGGGCGGCACGCAACCAATCACAAGCCGTGACGTAATTTTAAAAATGCGCGCGTCTCCTGCCTCCCGTGACGTCACGGCTTGTGATTGGTCGCGTCGCCCATGTGACCGCGACGCGACCAATCACAAGCCGGAACGTAATTTTAAAATCATCAATGCCTAGAATTAGGCATCCAGGACCTGAAAATTACGTCACGGCTTGCTGTGATTGGTCGCGTCGCGGCCACATGGGCGGCACGCGACCAATCACAAGCCGTGACGTCACGGAAGGAAGTAAAAGCGTGCATTTTAAGCAAACAACGCTGCCGGTTCCCTCGGTAAGGTCCAGGCTGCGTCGGAGAGGTGAGTATAGCAATATTTTTTTATTTTAATTCTTTATTTTACACATTAATATGGATCCCAGGGCCTGAAGGAGAGTTTCCTCTCCTTCAGACCCTGGGAACCATCAGGATACCGTCCGATACTTGAGTCCCATTGACTTGTATTGGTATCGGGTATCGGTATCGGATTAGATCCGATACTTTGCCGGTATCGGCCGATACTTTCCGATACCGATACTTTCAAGTATCGGACGGTATCGCTCAACACTACTGATAGCCCCTTTACGGCATCTCTCGTATATCAGGTCCTACGCTTGCCTACCTCGCTGAGAATGAACGTCTCCATGTGAATGGGTACCTGTGAAAACCTCTTCCTAGACTCATATTCTCTCTCTCTGTGGAGGGGTACTGGACCTGTTGCGATTAAAACACCTGGGCTAGGAGGCGGAGTGCTCAGTCAGAAGGCTAAATAATATATTTGAAAAAACTGACCGTCACATCCATACATAGACTAAGTGTGAACAGGTGCTGAACCTAGAGTAACCAACTCATATATAGTCAAGTAAAAAAGGCAGCACACTGCAGCACTAAGACATGCAAACATGAAACATGAAAACTGAACTGCAATACTGCACTGGAAATATGAAAAATGAGAGCGTTTAGCGCATAAAAATGGCCAATTTTATGTGTACCTGATAGCCCCTTTACGGCATCTCTCGTATATCAGGTCCTACGCTTACCTACCTCGCTGAGAATAAACGTCTCCGTGTGAATGGGTACCTGTGAAAACCTCTTCCTAGACTCATATTCTCTCTCTCTGTGGAGGGGTACTGGACCTGTTGCGATTAAAACACCTGGGCTAGGAGGCGGAGTGCTCAGTCAGAAGGCTAAATAATATATTTGAAAAAACTGACCGTCACATCCATACATAGACTAAGTGTGAACAGGTGCTGAACCTATTATTTAGCCTTCTGACCTGATATACGAGAGATGCCGTAAAGGGGCTATCAGGTACACATAAAATTGGCCATTTTTATGCGCTAAACGCTCTCATTTTTCATATTTCTAGTGCAGTATTGCAGTTCAGTTTTCATGTTTCATGTTTGCATGTCTTAGCGCTGCAGTGTGCTGCCTTTTTTACTTGACTATATATGAGTTGGTTACTCTAGGTTCAGCACCTGTTCACACTTAGTCTATGTATGGATGTGACCGTCAGTTTTTTCAAATAAAAGAGATTAAATGATAGAGACGTGTGCACTACTGGTGATGGTGCAAAAGGTAGGTTCCCACACCTTACAATATTTATAAAGAAAACCTTGTACTCAACTTTATGCTCTTTTGTGGATTTTTATTGTAGTACCCAAAACGTTTCAGTCCAACACACCGGACCTTCATCAGTTACGTACTGTGTATGGAGTAGTGGGGAGAGACAAATCAATGTCTCTAGACGAGCGGAGGATTCCGCGTCTTCACATGGCACACGACTTCTCTCTCCCATAAAGTGGATCCAATCCCTGATGGTTTTTTCTATTCAGACAACGCTCTGGCAGTGTGCCCAGAGACAGTGATTTGTCTCTCCCCACTACTCCATACACAGTACGTAACTGATGAAGGTCCGGTGTGTTGGACCGAAACGTTTTGGGTACTACAATAAAAATCCACAAAAGAGCATAAAGTTGAGTGCAAGGTTTTCTTTATAAATCATGGACAGAGAAACATCCCAAAAACATCCAGCATTCCTCTGCAGTGGTAGGACATGCACCAAAATTATTTATGCCTCTTGCCAAACTGCCACAACATTTACTCAGTGTGCAGTTAGAGAGATATACCATCCTGCCCGTGCTGACTTGTGTAATGGTGGTTTTGTGGACCTTTACACTGATGACTAGTGTTGAGCATTCCGATACTGCAAATATCGGGTATCGGCCGATATTCGCTGTATCGGAATTCCGATACCGAGTTCCGATATTTTTGTGATATCGGAATCGGAAGTGCCTATAAGTTCCCAGGCATGTGCGGTGCGTATGGTTCCCAGGGTTTGGAGGAGAGGAGACTCTCCTTCAGGCCCTGGGATCCATATTCATGTAAAAAAAAGAATAAAAATAAAAAATATGGATATACTCACCCCTCTGACGGACCCTGGACCTCAGCGGTGCAACCGGCAGCCTCCGTTCCTAAGAATGCAGTGAGTGAAGGACCTGCGATGACGTCGCGCTCTTCTGATTGGTCGCGTGACCGCTCATGTGACTGCGATGTCATCGCAGGTCCTTCACTCACTGCATTCTTAGGAACGGAGGCAGACGCTTGCACCGGTGAGAGCCAGGGTCCGTTGGAGGGGTGAGTATATCCATATGTTTTTTTTTATTCTTTATTTTTTACATGAATATGGATCCCAGGGCCTGAAGGAGAGTTTCCTGTCCTTCAGACCCTGGGAACCTTCCAGGATAGCTTCCGATATTTGTGTCCCATTGACTTGTATTGGTATCGGGTATTGGGTATCGGCGATATCCGATATTTTTTGGATATCGGCCGATCCAATCCGATACCGATACTTTTGAATATCGTAAGGTATCGCTCAACACTACTGATGACATAGTGCAGCGCAGACCTAGTTTTGCATGCAACATGTAAGTGCAGGGCAGTGATGGCCTGGCGGAAAAGTAGTACCGGCTGGGAACCACATACTATGGTTACCATGATCCCAATGTATTTTTAGCTCTTTAGAAATTACTTGTGAAGACACATGTATAATATGGGATGCAGTATTTGGGGGATGTACAGCTGAGCCCTTCAATGGGATGGTGTGGAGATGCTTGGTGACACTGCTGGTGGTGGTGCTGTCACATCCTTTCTTTGTGGGGAGTCAGGTGGCCCTGTTGCTTGGGAGGAGGATGAAGAGGCGGAAACTGCAGCAGAAGAGGGAGCAGAAGGTGGCTCAGATTTTTCCTGTTTTTTCAGGTGTGCACTCCACTGAAGTTTATGCTTTGCATTCAGATGCCAAGTCATGCAGGTGTTGCTCAGGTTAAGAACATTTATGCCTCTCTTCAGTCTCTGATGGCACAGCATGCAAACTACCTGTGTCTTGTCAGGGAGATCCTTTGAGCTGGCTTTTATGTGCTTAGTTAATTGGCATGATGGCCAGCAAAGTACTGGCTATGGGCTTCCCATGGTGCTTTTGCCCACTGCTCCCTTTATTGCTGTGCATCTGGGGCAACATGACCACAACCTCTTCCTTTTGAACTGCCTACGTCACTCAGATGGAATTTAATTCATGTGGGGTCTAGAATTTCATCATCTCCCTTCGCATCATCACACCTCTCCAATCTGTCCGTAACTCTGCTGTCCTACTAATTCACTTCTGTTCTCGCTACTCCTCCACGTCTACCCTCTGCATATCCTTTCATTGTCCCCAAATTTTACAACATATTTACTTCAACTAACACTGACCTGTAAAAGACTTCTATAATCTGTCTCCCCCATAGATCTCTGAACTATCCTCCTAATATCCAAGAAGAAAAATTAAACTCGGCACTTCTTTTCAATGCTGAAAAAATATATGCATTGCTCAAATAGAAAAAATAGAAAGATCCACATAAAAAAGTTGACGTTTCGGCCTAATCAGCTTTCCTCGGTTTTCCACCAAGAGACACATTTTTTCCATGTGTATCACTTCCTGTCACATGCACATTTTGTATCACATGACCGGACTAAAACAGGAAGTATGTCACTACCTAACCCTGCATGAGTCCCTGTATAAACTGGCTATAAATCATATTGTATAGCACTCTCTCCAGCACGAATTGTGCTTTGCTATGCAGCGCAGGCTGTCTCACTTCTACTGCAGGCTTTACTGGTGAGTGTTTTCTCTGTTGACTCTTTCTGCTGATTTGCTATTAGTGCATGGTTTCTGTGTCAGGTCTTCATTACATCTATTCAATAGAGACCAGATGATTGATTATAGTAATTACCATTTTTTATTGTATTTCATTCTTTTTCCAGCCAGCACAGTATACAGCAATTATTATTCATCATTGATCCACCTCATTATAATATGGCCCCTTTTTTCTTCATTTAATTTGCTGTTACAATCGGTCATCTCTCCAATCTTTACTACTCCTATTGCTGGGATATTTACTTGATCGGATGATCTGGAGTCACATTCTTATCCTATTCTTTTGCTACTTCATTTTGATTTTTTGAGTACCGTATATACTCGAGTATAAGCCGAGATTTTCAGCCCATTTTTTGGGGCTGAAAGTCCCCCTCTCAGCTTATACTTGAGTCATACCCAGAAGTTGGCGGGGGAGCGGGGGCTGTCTAATTATACTCACCTACTCCTGGCACGGTTCCTTCAGGTCCCTGCTTCTCGGCGCCCCAGCTTCTTCCTGTACTGAGGGGTCACATGGTTCCACTCATTACAGTAATGAATATGCGGCTCCACCTCCCATAGGGGTGGAGCCGCACATTAATTACTGTAATGAGCAGTAACGGTGACCGCTCAGTACAGTTAGAAGCTGTAGCGCCGGGGAAGCAGGGACTGCACCGCGCCAGGAGCAGGTGAGTATGACGGGGAGGGGAGCGCAGCGCGATATTCACCTGCTCCCCATTCCGGGTGCCGCTCCGTCTTCAGCGTCTTCTGCAGTGATGCTCAGGTCAGAGGGCGCAGTGACGTGATTAGTGCGCACCCCCTGCCTGAACGTCAGTGCAGAAGATGCTGAAGATGTAGCGGCGCTGGAACATGGAGCAGGTGAATATTGAAAGTGCCGGGGGCCTGAGCGACAGAGAGGTGAGTATGTGATTTTGTTTTTATCGCAGCAACAGCAAATGGGGCAAGTGTCTGTATGGAGCATCATATGGGGCCATGTGCAGCACTATATGGGGCAGTTGTCTGTATGGAGCATCATATATGGGGCATAACGTTTGTGCAGCACTATATGGGGCAAGTGTCTGTATGGAGCATCATATGGGGCCATGTGCAGCACTATATGGGGCAAGTGTCTGTATGGAGCATCATATGGGGTCATGTGCAGCACTATATGGGGCAGTTGTCTGTATGGAGCATCATATGGGGCCATAATGTTTGTGCAGCACTATATGGGGCAAGTGTCTGTATGGGGCCATAACGTTTGTGCAACACTATATGGGGCAAGTGTCTGTATGGAGCATCATATGGGGCCATAATCAACGTTTGTGCAGCACTATATGGGGCAAGTGTCTGTATGGAGCATCTTATGGGGCCATAATCAACGTTTGTGCAGCACTGTATGGGGCAAATGTCTGTATGGAGTATCTTATGGGGCCATAATGAACGTTTGTGCAGCATTGTATGGGGCAAGTGTCTGTATGGAGCATCTTATGGGGCCATAATCAAGGTTTGTGCAGCACTATATGGGGCAAATATCTTTATGGAGCATCTTATGGGGCCATTATTAACCTTTATGCAGGATTATATGGGGCATATTTTAATATGGAGCATCTTATGGGGCCCATCATGAACGGTATGGAGCATTATATGGGGCTCCTGTTTCAATATGGATATTCAAAAACACTTAACCTACTGATGTCTCAATTTATTTTACTTTTATTGGTATCTATTTTTACTTTTGACATTTACCGGTAGCTGCTGCATTTCCCACCCTATAGAGGCAACCACTGTGTGCACAGCTACGGAATGGTGCTGAGACTAGGTACCCAAACTAGGGTTGAGCGAAACGGATCGATCATTTTCAAAAGTCGCCGACTTTTGGCTAAGTCGGCGTCTCATGAAACCCGATCCGACCCCTGTGCTTGTCGGCCATGCGGTACGCGACTTTCGCGCCAAAGTCGCGTTTCAATGACGCGAAAAGCGCCATTTCTCAGCCAATGAAGGTGAACGCAGAGTGTGGGCAGCGTGATGACATAGATCCTGGTCCCCACCATCTTAGAGAAGGGCATTGCAGTGATTGGCTTGCTGTCTGCGGCGTCACAGGGGCTATAAAGGGGCGTTCCCGCCGACCGCCATCTTACTGCTGCTGATCTGAGCTTAGGGACAGGTTGCTGCCGCTTCGTCAGAAGCAGGGAGAGCGTTAGGCAGGGTCCACTAACCACCAAACCGCTTGTGCTGCAGCGATTTCCACTGTCCAACACCACCTTCGGTGTGCAGGGACTGTGGAAGCTATTTTTTTTTTTTTTTTCCCCTCAGCGCTGTAGCTCATTGGGCTGCCCTAGAAGGCTCCGTGATAGCTGTATTGCTGTGTGTACGCCACTGTGGAAACCAACTGCTTTTTTCAAAGCACATATCCTCTTGTTCCTTCCTTTCTGCACAGCTATCTTTTTTGTTTGTCCACACTTTTTATTTAATTTGTGCATCAGTCCACTCCTATTGCTGCCTGCCATACCTGGCTTACATTACTGCAGGGAGATAGTAATTGTAGGACAGTTTTTTTTTTGTTTTGTTTTTTTTTTGTGGGAGATTAAGATTGGCATTTCTGCTACAGTGCCATCCCTGTGTGTGCCATCTCTCACTGAGTGGGCCATAGAAAGCCTATTTATTTTTTCCGTGATTTGTGTTCTAAAATCTACCTCAACACAAAAACACTACATCAATCAGTGGGAGAAAAATATTGGCCTCAGTCAGGGCTTGTGTGCCACTGCTGTGTGTGCTATCTCTCATTCAGTGGGCTATAGCAAGCCTATTTTTTTTTTTTTTTTTTTAATATTATTTGGTTTCTAAAGTCTCCCTGAAAAAAAAAAAAAACCTAAAAAAACAGTGGGAGAGTAATATTGCCCTTTCAGCTTGTGTGCCAGTCTTGACTCCTGGGTGTGCCACCTCTCTCCCTCTCATTCAGTGGGCCATAGAAAGCCTATTTATTTTTTTTTTTAAATATTATTGGGTTTCTAAAGTCTCCCTGAAAAAACAAAAAATACATAAAAAAACAGTGGGAGAGTAATATTGCCCTTTCAGCTTGTGTGCCAGTCTTGACTCCTGGGTGTGCCACCTCTCTCCCTTTCATTCAGTGGGCCATAGAAAGCCTATTTATTTTTTCCGTGATTTGTGTTCTAAATTCTACCTCAACACAAAAACACTACATAAATCAGTGGGAGAAAAATATTGGCCTCAGTCAGGGCTTGTGTGCCACTGCTGTGTGTGCTATCTCTCATTCAGTGGGCTATAGCAAGCCTATTTTTTTTTTTTTTTTTTTTTTAATATTATTTGGTTTCTAAAGTCTCCCTGAAAAAAAAAAAAAAACCTAAAAAAACAGTGGGAGAGTAATATTGCCCTTTCAGCTTGTGTGCCAGTCTTGACTCCTGGGTGTGCCACCTCTCTCCCTCTCATTCAGTGGGCCATAGAAAGCCTATTTATTTTTTTTTTTTAATATTATTTGGTTTCTAATTCTCCCTGAAAAAAAAAAAAAAAACCTAAAAAAACAGTGGGAGAATAATATTGCCCTTTCAGCTTGTGTGCCAGTCTTGACTCCTGGGTGTGCCACCTCTCTCCCTCTCATTCAGTGGGCCATAGAAAGCCTATTTATTTTTTTTTTTTTAATATTATTGGGTTTCTAAAGTCTCCCTGAAAAAACAAAAAATACATAAAAAAACAGTGGGAGAGTAATATTGCCCTTTCAGCTTGTGTGCCAGTCTTGACTCCTGGGTGTGCCACCTCTCTCCCTTTCATTCAGTGGGCCATAGAAAGCCTATTTATTTTTTCCGTGATTTGTGTTCTAAATTCTACCTCAACACAAAAACACTACATCAATCAGTGGGAGAAAAATATTGGCCTCAGTCAGGGCTTGTGTGCCACTGCTGTGTGTGCTATCTCTCATTCAGTGGGCTATAGCAAGCCTATTTTTTTTTTTTTTTTTTTTTTTTAATATTATTTGGTTTCTAAAGTCTCCCTGAAAAAAAAAAAAAAACCTAAAAAAACAGTGGGAGAGTAATATTGCCCTTTCAGCTTGTGTGCCAGTCTTGACTCCTGGGTGTGCCACCTCTCTCCCTCTCATTCAGTGGGCCATAGAAAGCCTATTTATTTTTTTTTTTTAATATTATTTGGTTTCTAATTCTCCCTGAAAAAAAAAAAAAAAACCTAAAAAAACAGTGGGAGAATAATATTGCCCTTTCAGCTTGTGTGCCAGTCTTGACTCCTGGGTGTGCCACCTCTCTCCCTCTCATTCAGTGGGCCATAGAAAGCCTATTTATTTTTTTTTTTAAATATTATTGGGTTTCTAAAGTCTCCCTGAAAAAACAAAAAATACATAAAAAAACAGTGGGAGAGTAATATTGCCCTTTCAGCTTGTGTGCCAGTCTTGACTCCTGGGTGTGCCACCTCTCTCCCTTTCATTCAGTGGGCCATAGAAAGCCTATTTATTTTTTCCGTGATTTGTGTTCTAAATTCTACCTCAACACAAAAACACTACATCAATCAGTGGGAGAAAAATATTGGCCTCAGTCAGGGCTTGTGTGCCACTGCTGTGTGTGCTATCTCTCATTCAGTGGGCTATAGCAAGCCTATTTTTTTTTTTTTTTTTTTTTTTTTTAATATTATTTGGTTTCTAAAGTCTCCCTGAAAAAAAAAAAAAAACCTAAAAAAACAGTGGGAGAGTAATATTGCCCTTTCAGCTTGTGTGCCAGTCTTGACTCCTGGGTGTGCCACCTCTCTCCCTCTCATTCAGTGGGCCATAGAAAGCCTATTTATTTTTTTTTTAATATTATTTGGTTTCTAATTCTCCCTGAAAAAAAAAAAAAAAAACTAAAAAAACAGTGGGAGAATAATATTGCCCTTTCAGCTTGTGTGCCAGTCTTGACTCCTGGGTGTGCCACCTCTCTCCCTCTCATTCAGTGGGCCATAGAAAGCCTATTTATTTTTTTTTTTAAATATTATTGGGTTTCTAAAGTCTCCCTGAAAAAACAAAAAATACATAAAAAAACAGTGGGAGAGTAATATTGCCCTTTCAGCTTGTGTGCCAGTCTTGACTCCTGGGTGTGCCACCTCTCTCCCTTTCATTCAGTGGGCCATAGAAAGCCTATTTATTTTTTCCGTGATTTGTGTTCTAAATTCTACCTCAACACAAAAACACTACATCAATCAGTGGGAGAAAAATATTGGCCTCAGTCAGGGCTTGTGTGCCACTGCTGTGTGTGCTATCTCTCATTCAGTGGGCTATAGCAAGCCTATTTTTTTTTTTTTTTTTTTTTTTTTTTTTTAATATTATTTGGTTTCTAAAGTCTCCCTGAAAAAAAAAAAAAAACCTAAAAAAACAGTGGGAGAGTAATATTGCCCTTTCAGCTTGTGTGCCAGTCTTGACTCCTGGGTGTGCCACCTCTCTCCCTCTCATTCAGTGGGCCATAGAAAGCCTTTTTTTTTTTTGGTTTTTTTAATATTATTTGGTTTCTAAAGTCTCCCTGAAAAAAACAAAAAAAACATAAAAAACAGTGGGAGAGTAATATTGCCCTTTCAGCTTGTGCGCCAGTCTTGACTCCTGGTTGTGCCACCTCTCTCTCTCTAATTGTGGGCCATAGAAAGCCTTTTTTTTTTTTTTTTTTTAATATTATTTGGTTTCTAAAGTCTCCCTGAGAAAAAAAAATAAATAAATTAGGTGGGAGATTAATATTGACATTAGTGCTTGAGTGACAGTCCTGCGTGTGTGTCATCTCTGTGATTTTGTGCCACAGAAAACAGAGTGTGTAACATTGTGCCTGATTTTCCTTGTGGTCTCACCAACCTGTTAAGGGATATTGAAATCATACTGAAGTTATAGCTCACCGTGTAAGTTGTTTGACAGCAACAAATAAAGTTACTTTGGTTAAGATTTTAAAACAATGAGGAAGTCTGGTGCAAGAGGTCGTCGTGGGCGTTCATTGTCAGCTGGTAATGATGGTAGTGGTAGTGGAGCATCAGGTGGTCGTGGGGATAAAAATATTCCACCTAAGTCTGGAGCTGTGGAGCCAGTTTCGTCGTCAGGCTACACAAGGCCTCGAACGCTCTCTTTTCTGGGAGTAGGAAAACCGCTTTTAAAGGCGGAGCAGCAACAGCAAGTTTTGGCTTACATTGCAGACTCAGCCTCTAGCTCTTTTGCCTCCTCTTCCGAAACTGGTAAATGTAAAAGCAGCGCGTCGCTTGTGGATGTTCACGGTCAGGGACAAGTCGCTTCCTTGTCCTCCTCAGCAAAAACTACAACAAGAGAGAAGGATGCAGCAGGCGACACAACGGGTCACTCCATGGAGCTCTTTACACATACCGTCCCTGGCTTAGAAAGTGAAACATTTAACAGGCCATGCCCATTACAAGTATATTCTGACATGGAGTGCACTGATGCACAGCCACAGCCAGAGTACTATGCTGCTCCTTTGACTCAGACCACC
Organism: Ranitomeya variabilis; assembly: GCF_051348905.1. Taxonomy (NCBI): domain Eukaryota; kingdom Metazoa; phylum Chordata; class Amphibia; order Anura; family Dendrobatidae; genus Ranitomeya; species Ranitomeya variabilis. The sequence goes on along the minus strand of NC_135236.1, from coordinate 239,812,159 downwards.
ACATTGCCCTCTCAGGGTACAGATCCACAATCAGACCCTGATGAGACTATGTTGCCCCGCCACGAACGCTATACCACCGACCGACACAGTGACACAGACGAAGTTGCACACGAGCTCGAAGAGGAGGTAATAGATGACCCAGTTATTGACCCCGATTGGCAGCCATTGGGGGAACAGGGTGCAGGCGGCAGTAGTTCAGAAGCGGAGGTGGAGGAGGGGCCGCAGCAGGCATCAACATCGCAACAGGTTCCATCTGCCGGGCCCGTATCTGGACCAAAACGCGTGTCAAAGCCAAAACCTGTTGGAGCACAGCGTTGCCATCCGGTTAAAGCTCAGTCTGCAATCCCTGAAAAGGGATCCGAGTCTAGGAAGAGTGCAGTCTGGCATTTTTTTAAACAACATCCAACTGATCAGCGCAAAGTCATCTGTCAAAAATGTTCAACTAGCTTAAGCAGAGGTCAGAATCTGAAAAGTCTAAATACTAGTTGCATGCATAGACACTTAACCACCATGCATTTTCAAGCCTGGACTAACTACCAAATGTCCCTCAAGGTTGTAGCACCCTCGGCCAATGAAGCTAGTCAGCAACGCAACATCCCTTCCGTCACTGTAAGGCCACCATTTTCCGCACCACCGGCAGTATCTGTGCAGGTTTCTTTGCCAGCCAAAAGCAGTCAGGGTCAGGGAATCACCAGTTTTGTAGGAGGAAATATTGCATCTAGGGCACCGGCGGAAACAATACCGTCTCCAACCGTCTCTCAGTCTGCCATGTACACCGGCACACCCGAAAGTTCCACGATCTCCAGCTCTCCAGTCCAGCTCACCCTACATGAGACTCTGGTTAGAAAAAGGAAGTACTTATCCTCGCATCCGCGTACACAGGGTTTTAACGCCCACATAGCTAGACTAATCTCGTTAGAGATGATGCCCTACCGGTTAGTTGAAAGCGAAGCTTTCAAAGCCCTGATGGAGTACGCTGAACCACGATACGAGCTACCCAGTCGACACTTTTTTTCCAGAAAAGCCATCCCAGCCCTGCACCAGCATGTTAAACAGCGCATCGTCCATGCACTCAGGCAATCTGTGAGTACAAAGGTGCACCTGACTACAGATGCATGGACCAGTAGGCATGGCCAGGGACGTTATGTGTCCATCACGGCACACTGGGTGAATGTGGTGGATGCAGGGTCCACAGGCGACATCAATTTAGGGACAGTTGTGCCTAGCCCACGGTCTAGGAAACAGTTGGCTGTAGGCGTTCGCACCCCCTCCTCCTCCTCCTCCTCGTCCTCCTGCAGAAGCTACAGCTCTTCCACAGAACGCAGTCTGCCAACCACTCCATCGGCAGATGACACTGTTGCACACCAGTTGTCCCATTATGGGCCAGCTACTGCCAAGCGTCAGCAGGCTGTATTGGCTATGAAGTGCTTGGGCGACAATAGACACACCGCGGAAGTTCTGTCCGAGTTCTTGCAACAAGAAACGCAGTCGTGGCTGGGCACAGTAGATCTTGAGGCAGGCAAGGTAGTGAGTGATAACGGAAGGAATTTCATGGCTGCCATCTCCCTTTCCCAACTGAAACACATTCCTTGCCTGGCTCACACCTTAAACCTGGTGGTGCAGTGCTTATTGAAAACTTATCCTGGGTTCTCCGACCTGCTCCTCAAAGTGCGTGCACTTTGCTCACATATCCGACGTTCGCCTGTACACGCCAGCCGTATGCAGACCTATCAGCGGTCTTTGAACCTTCCCCAGCATCGCCTAATCATAGACGTTGCAACAAGGTGGAACTCAACACTGCACATGCTTCAGAGACTGTGCGAACAGAGGCGTGCTGTTATTTATTTGTGGGAGGATACACGGGCAGGCAGTAGGATGGCAGACATGGAGTTGTCAGGTGTGCAGTGGTCTAAGATACAAGACATGTGTCAAGTCCTTCAGTGCTTTGAGGAATGCACACGGCTGGTTAGTGCAGACAACGCCGTAATAAGCATGAGCATCCCCCTAATGCGTCTGCTGATGCAAAGTTTGACGCACATAAAGGAGCAGGCGTCTGCACCAGAGGAAGAGGAAAGCCTTGATGACAGTCAGCCATTGTCTGGTCAGGGCAGTGTACAGGACGAGGTAGCGGGCGAAGAGGAGGTGGAGGACGAGGAGGATGATGGGGATGAGTATATTTTTAATGCCGAACCTTTCCCGGGGGCACAGGAATTTGGTTGCGTGTCACGGCCGGGTTCTGGTTTTTTGAGGGACACAAGTGACGTAGATTTGCCTGCAACTGCCCCTCAACCAATCACAACCGGAGATTTGACAACTGGAACTTTGGCCCACATGGCGGATTATGCCTTACGTATCCTAAAAAGGGACACACGCATTACGAAAATGATGAACGATGACGATTACTGGTTGGCCTGCCTCCTTGATCCACGCTATAAAGGCAAATTGCAAAATATTATGCCACATGAGAACTTGGAACTAATATTAGCAACCAAACAATCAACTCTTGTTGACCGTTTGCTTCAGGCATTCCCAGCACACAGCGCACGTGATCGTTCTCACACGAGCTCCAGGGGGCAGCAGACTAGGAGTGTTAGGGGTGCACACATCAGAAGTGGCGTTGGACAGAGGGGTTTTCTGACCAGGTTGTGGAGTGATTTTGCTATGACCGCAGACAGGACAGGTACTGCTGCATCAATTGAAAGTGACAGGAGACAACATTTGTCCAGTATGGTTACTAACTATTTTTCATCCCTTATCGATGTTCTCCCTCAACCGTCATTCCCATTTGATTACTGGGCCTCCAAATTAGACACCTGGCCAGAATTGGCAGAATATGCATTGCAGGAGCTTGCTTGCCCGGCAGCAAGTGTCCTATCAGAAAGAGTATTCAGTGCTGCAGGTTCAATATTAACCGAAAAAAGGACTCGTCTGGCTACCCAAAATGTTGACGATCTAACATTCATTAAAATGAACCACAACTGGATTTCGAAATCTTTTGCCCCACCTTGCCCGGCCGACACCTAGCTTTCCTATGAAAAGCTCTTGCCTGTGAATTACTTTTCTAATGTCTAATTTGCTGCAGCTGATTGTACAGCATACGACATGTTTACACCTCCCTAAATGGCAAAACTCCCCACACGGGGCCGTGGTATCGCGACTTGGCGCAAGCACCCGTGAGACTGCTGTTTGTCTGAAGAGGTGGGTGTGCTCGCTTTTGGTTGACGGCATTGCTACTGGGTCCCTCATAGTACAATGTAGTGTCTCTGGCGGTGGTGGTGCGCACCCAACGTCAGACACACCGTTGTAACATGAGGGGCCCTGGGGCGGTCCCGCCGGCCTCAAGAGAGTTCCCCCCTACCCCAGCTCAAAATGTGCTCTACCACGTGCAAAATTATGTCGCACAGCTCCACCAATCTTTAGTCTATTCGCTGACATCATTCAATGTCTGGCACTGACAATACAAATTTGTAGACATCTATGATGCAACTTAAAGTAGTCTGTGTCTGTGTCCTATATTGGCACCATTAAATAGTTACTGCCAAATTACTATGTCAGAAACTCAGTAGATGAGCCCACCCCTGTACCTAAGTATGCCACCTTTTTTTTTTGTTTTGGTTGTTTTGCGAGACATTAACATCTATTTATATTTTGGGAGTACTGGGACAGACACTCCTTGCACTACTCCTCCACTCACCACCAAGCTGCCTGTGTATCCATGTAACCGCTGTAAAACTGCCATGAGCCTATTGTTTGTTATTTTAGGCCTTTGATAGCCTGTCTGCGGCCCCTACTTGCAATACTCCTCCACTGACCACCAAGCTGCCTGCCCGTGTATCCATGTAACCGCTGTAAAACTGCCATGAGCCTATTGTTTGTTATTTTAGGCCTTTGATAGCCTGTCTGCGGCCCCTACTTGCAATACTCCTCCACTGACCACAATGCTGCCTGGAGTGCCTGCCTGTGTATCCATGTAACCGATGTAAAACTGCCATGACTGCCTACTGTTTGTTATTTTAGGCCTTTGATAGCCTGTCTGCAGCCCCTACTTGCAATACTCCTCCACTGACCACACCAATGCTGCCCGTGTACCCCTGGAACCTATTTAAAAGTTCATAGAGCCTAGTTATATATTTTATTTACTATTAATAAGGCCATGATGGACTACGCTGTACCACGCTACAAGCTAACCAGTCGACACTTCTTTTGCGAGAAAAGCCATCCCAACCCTCCACCAGCATGTAGAAGACCGCATTGTCCATGCACTCTGGCAATCTGTGAGTACAAAGGTGCACCTGACAACAGACGCATGGACCTGTAGGCATGGCCACGGAAGATTACGTGTCCATTACGGCGCAATGGGTTAATGTGGTGGATGCATGGTCCACAGGGGACAGCCTACTAAGTCTGTCTGCAGTCCCTAATTCAAATTGTCCTCCACTGTCTAAATCGGAACTTCCACCTTCTGGCTTTCGGCCTATAGTATCAGAAATTAAACTGCATTTGGCCTTCAACTTTGGTTAGGGCCTACTAACGGCTTCTGCCCCTCCCTGGTGTTGCCCTCAACTAAATAAAGCTGAGCTTCAACCTTCTGCTCCAAATTACCATTTTGAAAAATGCAATAGGCTTTTCAGGCCTACTAAAGGTGTCTGTCTGTGTGCCCCTGCCTGGTGTTGTCCTCAACTAAATAAAGCTGAGCTTCAACCTTCCGGCTCTCATTAAGTGGTTTTAAAAAAAAAAAATGGTGGTTAGGGCCTACTAACGGCTTCTGCCCCTCCCTGGTGTTGCCCTCAACTAAATAAAGCTGAGCTTCAACCTTCTGCTCCAAATTACCATTTTGAAAAATGCAATAGGCTTTTCCGGCCTACTAAAGGTGTCTGTCTGTGTGCCCCTCCCTGGTGTTGTCCTCAACTAAATAAAGCTGAGCTTCAACCTTCCGGCTCTCATTATGTGGTTTTAAAAAAAAAAATGGTGGTTAGGGCCTACTAACGGCTTCTGCCCCTCCCTGGTGTTGTCCTCAACTAAATAAAGCTGAGCTTCAACCTTCCGGCTCTCATTATGTGGTTTTAAAAAAAAAAATGGTGGTTAGGGCCTACTAACGGCTTCTGCCCCTCCCTGGTGTTGCCCTCAACTAAATAAAGCTGAGCTTCAACCTTCTGCTCCAAATTACCATTTTGAAAAATGCAATAGGCTTTTCAGGCCTACTAAAGGTGTCTGTCTGTGTGCCCCTCCCTGGTGTTGTCCTCAACTAAATAAAGCTGAGCTTCAACCTTCCGGCTCTCATTATGTGGTTTTAAAAAAAAAAATGGTGGTTAGGGCCTACTAACGGCTTCTGCCCCTCCCTGGTGTTGCCCTCAACTAAATAAAGCTGAGCTTCAACCTTCTGCTCCAAATTACCATTTTGAAAAATGCAATAGGCTTTTCAGGCCTACAAAAGGTGTCTGTCTGTGTGCCCCTCCCTGGTGTTGTCCTCAACTAAATAAAGCTGAGCTTCAACCTTCCGGCTCTCATTATGTGGTTTTAAAAAAAAAAATGGTGGTTAGGGCCTACTAACGGCTTCTGCCCCTCCCTGGTGTTGTCCTCAACTAAATAAAGCTGAGCTTCAACCTTCCGGCTCTCATTATGTGGTTTTAAAAAAAAAAATGGTGGTTAGGGCCTACTAACGGCTTCTGCCCCTCCCTGGTGTTGTCCTCAACTAAATAAAGCTGAGCTTCAACCTTCCGGCTCTCATTATGTGGTTTTAAAAAAAAAAATGGTGGTTAGGGCCTACTAACGGCTTCTGCCCCTCCCTGGTGTTGCCCTCAACTAAATAAAGCTGAGCTTCAACCTTCTGCTCCAAATTACCATTTTGAAAAATGCAATAGGCTTTTCAGGCCTACTAAAGGTGTCTGTCTGTGTGCCCCTCCCTGGTGTTGTCCTCAACTAAATAAAGCTGAGCTTCAACCTTCCGGCTCTCATTATGTGGTTTTAAAAAAAAAAATGGTGGTTAGGGCCTACTAACGGCTTCTGCCCCTCCCTGGTGTTGTCCTCAACTAAATAAAGCTGAGCTTCAACCTTCCGGCTCTCATTATGTGGTTTAAAAAAAAAAAATGGTGGTTAGGGCCTACTAACGGCTTCTGCCCCTCCCTGGTGTTGTCCTCAACTAAATAAAGCTGAGCTTCAACCTTCCGGCTCTCATTATGTGGTTTTAAAAAAAAAAATGGTGGTTAGGGCCTACTAACGGCTTCTGCCCCTCCCTGGTGTTGCCCTCAACTAAATAAAGCTGAGCTTCAACCTTCTGCTCCAAATTACCATTTTGAAAAATGCAATAGGCTTTTCAGGCCTACAAAAGGTGTCTGTCTGTGTGCCCCTCCCTGGTGTTGTCCTCAACTAAATAAAGCTGAGCTTCAACCTTCCGGCTCTCATTATGTGGTTTTAAAAAAAAAAATGGTGGTTAGGGCCTACTAACGGCTTCTGCCCCTCCCTGGTGTTGTCCTCAACTAAATAAAGCTGAGCTTCAACCTTCCGGCTCTCATTATGTGGTTTTAAAAAAAAAAATGGTGGTTAGGGCCTACTAACGGCTTCTGCCCCTCCCTGGTGTTGTCCTCAACTAAATAAAGCTGAGCTTCAACCTTCCGGCTCTCATTATGTGGTTTTAAAAAAAAAAATGGTGGTTAGGGCCTACTAACGGCTTCTGCCCCTCCCTGGTGTTGCCCTCAACTAAATAAAGCTGAGCTTCAACCTTCTGCTCCAAATTACCATTTTGAAAAATGCAATAGGCTTTTCAGGCCTACTAAAGGTGTCTGTCTGTGTGCCCCTCCCTGGTGTTGTCCTCAACTAAATAAAGCTGAGCTTCAACCTTCCGGCTCTCATTATGTGGTTTTAAAAAAAAAAATGGTGGTTAGGGCCTACTAACGGCTTCTGCCCCTCCCTGGTGTTGTCCTCAACTAAATAAAGCTGAGCTTCAACCTTCCGGCTCTCATTATGTGGTTTTAAAAAAAAAAATGGTGGTTAGGGCCTACTAACGGCTTCTGCCCCTCCCTGGTGTTGTCCTCAACTAAATAAAGCTGAGCTTCAACCTTCCGGCTCTCATTAAGTGGTTTTAAAAAAAAAAAATGGTGGTTAGGGCCTACTAACGGCTTCTGCCCCTCCCTGGTGTTGTCCTCAACTAAATAAAGCTGAGCTTCAACCTTCCGGCTCTCATTAAGTGGTTTTAAAAAAAAAATGGTGGTTAGGGCCCACTAACGGCTTCTGCCCCTCCCTGGTGTTGCCCTCAACTAAATAAAGCTGAGCTTCAACCTTCTGCTCCAAATTACCATTTTGAAAAATGCAATAGGCTTTTCCGGCCTACTAAAGGTGTCTGTCTGTGTGCCCCTGCCTGGTGTTGCCCTCAACTAAATAAAGCTGAGCTTCAACCTTCTGCTCCAAATTACCATTTTAAAAAATGCAATAGGCTTTTCCGGCCTACTAAAGGTGTCTGCCCCTCCCTGGTGTTGTCCTCAACTGAACAAAGCTGAGCTTCCACATTCTGGCTTTCGCCCTATACTATCAGATATTAAACTGCATTTGGCCTACTAGTGTGGTTAGGCCCTTGAAACAGTGTCTGCTGCTCTTGGGTTTGCTACTCCACTGAACAAAGCAATGCCGCCTGTTTAGTCCTGTTACCAATTTTGAACTGCATGTAGCCTACTTTATTCTTTGGCCCTATATCTGTTTCCTCCTCATCCTGCCCATTGCCCAGCCACTGCTAAATGAGTCTGCTGGTACATTGACCTAGACCACTACATTCCCCTTGTACTCTACACAGCCAGAATCTGTCCCTGCTGAAAGTAAGGTTCCCCTTCCCGCATGTTATACCACCTTACACAGGGACAAAGAGGAAGGTGCAGATGAAAGTGCAGGTTCCTTCATCAGGTGGGGGGGCATACTCGTTGGCGACGTCACTGGCACAGGGCCCCTCAGAGTACGCAAAAGTGTCGCTGCTGGTGGGAGGCGCCCCCGCCATGCAAACACACCGCCGTACTTTGAGGGGCCCTGTGCCAGTGGCAATGCGAACGAGTGGGCCCCCCCCCTGCTTGCTCAGGATCACAGCACTTGCAACTTTTAAATACTTACCTTTCCCTGCAACACCGCCGTGACGTAGTCCGCATTTCCTGGGCCCACGAAAAACTTGAGCCAGCCCTACTCCCCCCACAACTTTCCCCCAATTCCCTATGCCCAACTATTATTATACAGTTAATTAAGATTGGCAAGCTTCAGAAACAAGAATGGATGTTTTTGGCATTAAAATGGGCACTGTAGGTGTTTTCCTGGCCTCCACTCACTGCCGACTATGCTTCCCCATTGACTTGCATTGGGTTTCGTGTTTCGGTCGATCCCCGACTTTTAGCGATAATCGGCCGACTGCACTCGACTCGACTCTGGACAAAATCGGGTTTCCCAAAACCCTACTCGATCTTAAAAAAATGAAAGTCGCTCAACCCTAACCCAAACCATCCAATAAGTATGAAAAAGTCTCGCACTCAACTTAAGCATAAATACGTGAATTTATTTGTAGCACCAGAAACGTTTCAGTCCCAATGGACCTTCATCAGTCACATGCTGTGCCTAGTTTGTATGACAAACTCTTTCTTATGAGAATGGTACACGTGTTGTGCAATGGAGGGCCGCCACACTAAATGTCAGGGGAAACTCTAGAAAGGTTTTTGATATGACTTGAATATAGATGTAATGGGAGTGGGGCGGTAAACACCCGTAGATATAGGGCGTATAAGGGCTTTAGAAGCCGATAGAAGGTGAGGGATTCCTCCAGACTCAGTATCCACCGTTTGTCCCTAGGCTTATACTCAAGTCATTAAGTTTTCCCAGTTTTTTGTGGCAAAATTAGGGGGGTCGGCTTACACTCGGGTCGGCTTATACTCGAGTATATACAGTATTTATTCTTTATTTTTTATATTTGTCATATATGATTTCTAAATTCTGCTTTTTATATACATATTTCACATGAGATCCCTTTACCCCTTTTTTTTGTCATGTATTATGGACTTATGTATAATAATTAATACGAGTGTAGTAATTAGGTCTGTTTATCTGTTATATTTTAGTTCTAACGAAGGCCGATTAGGCCGAAACGTCAACTTTTTTTATGTGGATCTTTCTGTTTTTTTGCATTTGTGCAATAAATATATTATTTATATATGTTATATATATTATTATATTATTATATTTATTTATTTATATAAGGAGTGCCACGTTCTATTTTTCTTCTAGTATATGGACTGGAACCCTACTTTAGCACCCTATAAGAGTGCCACATAAGCTTAATACAAACTAACCTCTCGATATCTCCAGCCACATAATCTCTTTTCTTCCCAAAACCTACTCCTCACCTCCACAATTGTATGTTCCTCATTCAATCGCCTGCAAGACTTCTCCCGAGCATTCCTCATCCTATAGAAATTTGTCACTCAACAAATCCAATTATCCCTTACATTCAGAACTTTCAAGCGGAATTTGAAAACCCATGTCTTCAGAACAGCTTACAGCCTGCAATTACCCCGCTGTCACCTTACCAACACCAGAACTGCTGCAACCCCTGAACCTACTGTCTCCTTCCCCATTATCCTGTAAAATGTAAGGCCACCAGGATAAGGCCCTCTCCCCTCTGTAGCTGTCTGTCACTATTAATTTGTTCATTGTTATTTCTCTTTTTATTATGTTTGTAACCCCTCCTCATGTACAGCATCGTGAAATCAATGATGCTCTAAAAATAAAATAATCCCCCACATGATGTTCCACCCAGTCCTCACCCATGACCTCCTTGCCGGTCTACATACAGCAGAAAGCCGCAGCAGTTAGTACCTGTGTTTCATCATCATCATCAGAAATGTGTTGCGGTAGTCCACTGAGCATTTGCACTACCCCTCCCATGTACTCATCCTCAAACAGAGCAAGTGGTTGGGCATCAGTGCACTCTATCTCTTCCACTTGTGGGGCAGGGCCAGGTGGATGGCCCACAGAAACACATCCAGCAGAGTAATCAAAAAACTGAAGTGACTGCTGCAGGACTTGGTGTTCATACTCCTTGAGTAGACCTATAAATACCCTATAATATTTTTCTGTTTTTTTGTTGGTTCATACTCCTTGTCTGATTTGCAAGGGGGTGAGGTGGAAGACAGATGCCTATGGGCTGTGGGTGCAAAATGTGCACTTTCAGCAGGGGACCAGCTGGGAGGCCATGTGAAGGAACTAAAGGTACTCACAGCCATCCAATTTAATACCACCTCTTCTTGTTCTGGCCTCACTATTCTTCCAGCGGTACTCGGACCTACAAAATTACACAGAATGTTCTATTACCTGCGTGCACCAGAAGAAGGTGTTTCATTTGGGTGTGTATCAGGCACAGATCGATGACAGCCTCTCTCTCCTTGCAGCAGTTATACCACCACCAGCAACAACATGGCCACGTCCCCTATTTGATGCACTCCTCATTTTTTTCACCCCAAAAAAGTGCAGCGTATTACACGGCTTGTATACAGTGAGAGAGTGGTCAGCAGATTATTACACTGCCTATATGCAGAGTACCTCCAAAAAAATTATTTAAAAAAAACAAAACATGAAAACAGTGCTGGCTACTTCTTACTTGTACACCTCTTCCGCCTACACCGCCACCTCCACCTCAGCATCCTACTGCACTTGGACCTCCGCCTCCTGGTTATAATTTTAAATCATTTCACTATCAACATTTGTTTGCAGGGAAATTGTCCTGCTCTTACCCCCATTTAGCTTCCTTTTGAAGCCCTCTAGCCCTTACTCTGATCATTTTACAGCACTGAAGAATGGGTTTCCATTGACTTGAATGGGGTTTTGAGTCCAAGGTCAAGTTCAGGCTCCAAACTGGACTTTTTAGTCCACCTGAACAAAATGAACCCAAACATTCACAGGTTCGCTTAGCACTAATCAGTGTTTTTTTTCCCTCAGCGGAAAAAAAATATGACAAGGTCGAAGCCCTCCTCAAGTATATCATTGATCAATCACATGGAGTCTGCTGCTTTTGGCACCTCTCCCCCATCAATGGAATCTATTTATTATTCACAGACAACTACTTCATGTTCTATATTCAGTAAGGCAGTTGAACACCACATGTTGTCTGGAGTAGTTGTCCAATATATTAGTCCTTTCTCTCCCTATCTCTAATGTTGATCTTTTTGCACTCTGATGTCCTCTCTGTAAGATTTTGTAATTGTAATCTGTAATTTCTTATTGCTCTAAGTGCTCCACGTGAGATGAGGCCTTTTTGGCTGATGAAATCTGTCAGTGTGCAAAATTGTAACGGACATTTTTTTGACAATTCGCACATTGTTCAAAAATGCCAGGATCTGCAAATATTATAAAATGTGATACATAATCAATTTGCATCAAATCAATTTGCTCATAAACAATATTTTAGGACTGTATTGTTTGGAACTACCGTATATGTTAAATTGGATCAACAATATTTTTCTTCTGAAAACCAATAAATTCCCATCAGCTGCCAAAAATAATAGCCATATCCCATCTGTAAAGTAGATTAATGTTACCATCCTTTCTAGATTTTAACAACTGTAACAATTATTTTAGCTGCGTTAAGCACTAGCTTGCTGGGATTTTCTGACATTCTGTCAGTGAGAAATTAAGCTTCCTAGTTAATTGAAATAGGCTTAAATGTAATATGTCACAAGTGTATTTTAATTTTCTTAAAACGTATGAGAACAAAAAAAGAAAAAAAAATCCTACAAAGCAAGTAGAAGATATTCTGTCCACAATAGCTTTTACTGCCTAATTACTGATGGCGTTATCTATTACCTTTGCTATGTTTGAGAATCTTTTGCAATTGTCAGGAATAATTGAATCATTGCTCTGCTCACAATGAAGAATATTTTTTTAAATATGGATTTACATATTGTACGTGATTGTAATGCCAATTGCAAAAGTTCTGCAATTTGGCATTCTTCCTTATTAGAGGCAATTATTATTGCACCAAAGTCTCTCATACAAGGTGTTAGACAGAGTAAATATATTTTGGATATTTAAACAGTCTCCAAATTGTCTGCATTGATAAGACACTGTCAAATGCAAAAGTTTTCCCATGGGCCCCTAAAGGCCCCGTCTCACTTAGCGACGCTAAAGCGATCCCGACAACGATACGACCTGTCAGGGATCGTTGCTGCGTCGCTATGTGGTCGCTGGTGAGATGTCAAACAGTGAGATCTTCCCAACGATCGCTGCTGCAATCTCACTGTTTGACATCTCACCAGCGACCTGTAGCGACCTGTACAACGATGTCACATGGGAGCTATTATGATGATTCAGTGTCTGAGTCGTCAATGAGGTCATTGGTAAGGTGTCAAACACAGCGATGTGTGCTACCCAGCGGGACCTCAACGATCAAAAAAAGGTCCAGGCCATTCCGACACGACCAGCGATCTCACAGCAGGGGCCTGGTCGCTGCTACGTCTCACATAGCGAGATCGCTACTGAGGTCGCTGTTGCATCACAAAACTTGTGACTCAGCAGCGATCTCGCTAGCGATCTCGCTATGTGAGACGGGGGCTTAAGACTCTACTTATGCGCTTTGTGTTCCTTTGAATCTGTGCAATTTCTGAACTCACTCGAACCCCATATTATTATTTTTATTATTATTAATGATATCCATATTATTTGATGGGGAGCTTTCTAAATGTTTGCAATGTTGATCAGATTGCTAAAAAACAACTGCCATACGCCTGCTGCACAGGGTCCTGACAGTTCATAATCAAGATGGAATTTTATGGAAGCTTTTACACCACAATAGGGCAATACAGTCGTGTAAAATTGTTTGCACCTTTTGGGCGTGGCCATGACTGCACATCAGATTCATTTAATGTGCCAGCTTTTTTTACACGTGAAATGGTACACCAGTCCCTCCAGTTTTTTTAATTTCAAATTTGGTAGCTTAAGCAAAATTTCCCCCAAAATTTGTATTTAACTTAAATAAATTAGGCGCAAATGAAAGATACTCTTTTTGCATTAAAACAACTTCTATAATACTCTCAGATCTCCTATTCCTAGGACTCTATACAATACCTTTCAATGCAAACACAACCTTTGTAATGTCAAAATGACCTTCACATACAGTGTTGGAAAAGGTTGTCAACGACCCACCAGTAACCAACTTCAGGGCCCCACTGTGCTTAGTGTGCATGTGCAAGCTCCGTCCTTCTTAAAGGGACAATGCTTGTCATCCTAAAGTGTCCACAGCCAATGGCTGAGAGACACTTATTATTCACGGCACCTTCACATGATGAGAGGTGCCTGAGCAACGTATTCACCTTGTTAGTTGCATGTTTACTAGTTCTCAGATTTCCCATTCTAGTTTAGCTTGCAGTACCTGTCTGTTCTTGCCTGTGCATGCATTTGCTGTGTCCACTCATATACCAGCCGTACCTGCCCATACCTGCCGTGCTCACCTGTATAGCAGCCGTACCTGTATACCAGCTGTACTTGCCGTACCTGTCTGCACCTGGTAGTGCCTGTCTGTATATCAGCTGTAACTGCCTGCATCTGCCAGTGCCTGCCTGTATATCATCCGTACCTGCCTGACCTGAAAGTACCTGCCTGTAAACAAGCTGTACTTCCCGTACCTGCCTGCACCTGAATTTCCCACCTGTATACCAGCTGTTCCCGCCTGCATTGGTCAGTGCCTGTCTGTATTCCAGCTGTCCCCTTCAGCACCTGCCCCTCCTGTGTTCCTGCCTGTACCAGCTGAACTTAACCTTCTAGGCCGTTTCACCTTCCTGCTCCTTTGGGGTCAGCTACCGTGCGTTTGAGGTCCGTCCTGGTGTAGCATCTGATGTCCATCTAAAGCCAAGTCTAACCCTACCATCAGGGGCTCTAGCAAAGGTGTTCACCTAGTTATGCCCCTCCAGGCTCTCCGCGGACCATGGCACAGTGTTTCCACCACCACTCCAATTAAACCCACTTTTCAGCTACATGCAAATGTGACATTATCCTCAGTCACAAATTAATATAGCAATAAACTGAGCAGATTGTTAAATAAATATAGATGCTGCCTTTGTCTGTACATAGTAATTCAAGTATATTGTGCCAAGCACTGCTAATATAAGAGGGTGGTGGCCCACTCTTGCACAGGGGCCCACTGGAGGATTCTCCTGTTCTCCTGTGGACCAGTCCAAGCCTGGTTACAAATGTTACTCAACATTAAAATTAAAATTACAACACATAGAAGGAAAAAAATCACATAATATTGTAACTTACATAATTAATAAATACGTTAATGATATTAAAGTGATGAGAAAATGTAAATACAATTTTCAAAACATCTTGATTTATTCAGCATTGAGAATGTGTGCCACATGCAGAAATACAGAAACTTACACACGATTGAATGCTATGTATGAAGTTAGAAATGGTTTTCTGAAGAATTCTCTGGCACGTTGAATGCATTTGGGCATGCAAACCATCAAGATCTGCTGGTGGCAGCTCCTTTTGCAATTGCTGACCAATGATGTCCCAGATGTGCTCAATGGGAGACAAGACCGGAGAAGCTGCAGGCCTTTATAGCACATTTGAGGAATGCAGGCTATTCACAGCAATATTAGCAACATGTAGCCTGTAGCCTGGCATTGCTATGTTTAAAAACAGCTACAGGGACACTTTGGAGATATGTCTGTTTCACTAGTTTCATGAACAATTCAATGTAATGAGAAACAGGAATGAAGACTAGAGGGATACAGCTACTGGCTATTATGCCTCACACATCATAATCCTTTTTAATAGGACCAGTGTAATGTTCCATCATGAGGGTCTTTTCATGGCAATGCCAGGACGCATATCTCTACTCGTGTTGCGAGCAGCTTATAGGACTAAGCATTCTACCATTGCCTGCGGCATCTTCAGAATGATCTCCCATTGTGCAAATGTGGGATGTCATGTGTTTACAATTGCAAAAGGAGCTGCCAAAGGCAGACATCGATGATTTGTATGTCCAAGTGCATTCAGCATGGCAAGATTCCTCAGACTTTTAAGGGTATGTGCACACGATTACAAACACTGCGGTTTGGACGATGTGTACTTGTGCAGCATCCAACCTGCAGAGTCCAGATGTTACATCATAGTGGATGGGATTTCAAGAAATCCCATGCCCACTATGTGTGCACAGACGCCCGCGGATCACCTGCGGAGACAGACATGCAGCGCATCTTTCCAGACTGCAGCATGTCAATTTATCTTGCAGAGACCGAGCCTCTGCAAGATAAATTTCACCCGTACAATGTTTTGCAGTCAGTAAATCTGCACGGTTCAATGAACACATGCGGATTCACCTGTGTTCAATAGCCAGTCATGTGCTGCTTCCAAAGCGCTGCCAATTCCTGAACGTGTGCACATACCCTAATTACCTCATTGATAGCATGCCTGTTTGAGTAAGTGTGTTTATTTCCAGATGTGATGTTCATAATCAGTGCTGAATAAATTAAAATGCTTTGAAAAAGTTGAGGCGTGGCTTTGTGTAAACAGATGGTAACTGTATTGTCACATACAGTACAATAAATTCAGAGGTTATTTTGCTTTTTCTATTTCTTTTGCTAAGCCGTGAGCTGTAACATCTTCTCTCTAAACAGAAATCCCAAATTATTTATTGTAGTCTATTCCCTGCTCCAGCTTTTATACAGGCTAGGATAGTCTGTTTCATACTATGTGATAGTTGTGTTTAACTATGTGACGTTATAGCTGCTAGGAATTATTGGGAAGCTTGTCCACCACCCCTACCTCTTAAATTCATGTGAGCCTTCTCTGGCTGATGCAATCTTTTGTGTTGTGAAACAGCAGCGGGAATTTTTAGAAATTCATGTGATGCTAATCACACATTATTTGAATTTGTCTGGTCCAGTAAATTTCCTGAAATTCAACATGAATTCAGTTTGCATTGAATCATATTGTCCATCACTAAAAAGTAGGTGTCTCATTGAATTTTTTTCTTCTTAACTAAAATAGCGATTTTTTGCCTTGGGTCTGAATTTATAGGGAGGACTCGTCTGAAGTCTGTATTCATCTGTATTTCTATTCTCATGAACTATTATATTGGTAGTTTACTATTCGCAAGCTTTGAACATCACTCTGGGCTCAGTGATAAGTTGATCTAAGACAGCACCACAGTGTTGATGGTGACACAAGAATGCTGACATTGAACGAGGAGGGTTTGTTGATAATGGTATAGAGACTATTATAAATTGTAAAAGTGATGGTCTTGCCAATTCCTGAGTACAGTGGTTTGTGTAATCTGTACCAGAAGAACCACAAAGCTCTGTGATTGTATACAGCATTCATGTGCACCGCACTTGTTATGTCACCATTGGAGCCTGCCAACGGTGACAGAAAGGCAGCGTTGTACTTGGGGACGATGAGTTTTAGTATGTTTGTTCTTCCTATGTTTCCAACTCTATAATAAAAAAAAATATTCCCTGAAAATATTTTTAATATGAATTTTGCAGTAATGTGCACATTATTAAAATTATTCCTCTATGTCTGAGAAAAATACATTTCTTTCATTTATTTTAAAATCTAAAATTCACATAATGTTATTACTTCACTATGTTCTGATATAATAAAAATGGATTATTGCATTTAATGAGTGAAAGTGCTTATTAAAATATATAAATCAATAAATGAAAAACTCTATACAAAGTCACATTTAGTTCATTGCTGACAAATTCTCTCATTAATATGACAAATTGTAAACCATACTAAATATTAGTTCAAATAAGATATTGTTTTAATTATTCTCGTATCCTATTTAAACTAATGAAACTTCTGTTGTAACACTGAACATTCATTTGGTTGACTTGATGGAGATTGCTCTTTTTATTAATATATTCAATGTTTATGGAAAACGAATCCTTCTTCTGTGTATGTTCTTTCGTCAAGTATATTCTTCAATCAATTGTAATTATTTTTCAAGTAATCTGCCATTAGAAAGGTTACAAAATGTGTGCCTATCCTGAAATTCATAGAATGCATAATATGCTCAAGGACATCCTGTGGTTTTTATAATAATGCTGCTATAGGAACAAACCATTTCAAGGTAATACAGTATACTTTCAATGTATTTTCTAACTACAGTAAAGAGGTAGTGTGCTTTTGTTTTTAGTTATTTATGCCTTCTAATACAAATGTGTGCCCAATGAAATGGCAGCAAAGACCAGGTTGAGGAAGATATGTATGCAAGTTACTTTGACAATAAAATTACAATTGTTAGTGTTCATAATTTTTGTATTACTATTGGCTAAATTGCAAACTTTATTAAACAAAAGGCCCAACTCAGCATGAACACTGAAGTGGAAAAGATATAGTAGCAAAAGATCACAATAAATTACACTTCTGACAGTAAAAAAGTATACATACTTTGGCATGTCAAAGTTTGGGCACCCATGATCAAAATTACTGTTATTGTGAACAGGTAAGCAATTTAAAGGGAACCTGTTACCCCCAAAATCGATGGTGAGGTAAGCTCACCGTCATCAGGGGCTTATCTACAGAATTCTGTAATGCTGTAGATAAGCCGCCAATGTTACCTGAAAGAGAAGAAAAAGAGAAAAAGAGGTTAGATTATACTCACCCAGGGGCGGTCCCGCTCCGATGGGCGTCTCAGGTCCGCTCCGGCGCCTCCCATCTTCATTCCATGATGTCTTCTTCTTGTCTTCACGCCGTGGCTCCGGCGCAGGCGTACTTTGTCTGCCCTGTTGAGGTCAGAGCAAAGTACTGCAGTGCGCAGGCGCCGGAAAGTTCAGAGAGGCCCGGCGCCTGCGCACTGCAGTACTTTGCTCTGCCCTCAACAGGGCAGACAAAGTACGCCTGCGCTGGAGCCGCGGCGTGAAGACCAGAAGAGGACATCATGGAATGAAGATAGGAGGCACCGGAGCGGACCTGAGACACCCATCGGACCGGACCGCAGCGGGACCGCCCCTGGGTGAGTATAATCTAACCTCTTTTTCTCCTCTTTCAGGTAACATCGGGGGCTTATCTACAGCATTCCAGAATGCTGTAGATAAGCCCCTGATGATGGTGGGCTTACCTCACCATCGATTTTGGGGGTGACAGGTTCCCTTTAAAGATGAAATGATCTCTAAAAAGGCTAAAGCTAAAGATTACAGATTTCCTTCCTATTTTAGGCAAAAAAAATAAGTATATATTGACATTTTATATATTTTAAAAATTACAAAAAGAAAAATTAGCTGATGGAAAAGTTTAGGCACCTATGGAGATTTGTGTGCTCGGATAATTTTAACCAAGAATTCAGACCTAATTAGCCTATGGCAAGGTCATGCAAATTTCCAAGCTTTATTAACACCGAGCTTCTCCTAACCTTGTTCCAGAAAGCTGCCGCCATGAGTTCTTCTAAGCAGCTGCCTAACTGAAAATGAAAATGGTAGAGGCTCACAAAGCAGGAGAAGGATAGATGAAGATAGCAAGGTGTTTTCAAGTTGCCCTTTCCTCAGTTCGAAATGTAATTAAGAAATGGCAGTTAACAGGAACAGTGAAGGTCAATATAATGTCTGGAGAATCAAGCAAAATTTCAGTGAGAGCTACTCATAGGATTGCTAGAGAGTCCAATCAGAACCTCCGCTTGACTGCAAAAGACCCTCAGAAAGATTTTGCAGACTCTGGAGTTGTGGTAAATTGTCTCTGAATAGTAGAAAAACTGCACAAATATGGCCTTCATGGAAGAGTCATCAGAAAACCTCTCCTTTGTCCTAACCATAAAATTCAAGGTAAGAAGTATGCAAAAGAACATCTAAACAAGCATGATGCATTTTGGAAACATGAGGTTAAAAGTGAACTTTTTGGCCACAATGATCAAAGGTGTGTGTGGAGGAAAAAGAGTTCAGAATTTCAGGAAAATAACATGTCACCAACCATTAAGCATGAGGGTTGGGGTTGTGTTGCAGCCAATGGAACGGGGAACATTTTATGGGTAGAGGGACAAATTGATTCAATGAAAATTTCAACAAATTCTTGATGCAAACATAAAAATATCTGGGAAAATGCTGAAGTTAAAAAGAAGACGGCTTCAATAAATGTATAATGATCCGAATCACATGTCAAAATCCACAGTAAACTGCCTCAAAAGGTGCAAGCTGAAGGTTTTACAATGGCCTTCAAAGTGCTCTGATCTGAACTTCATTGAAAATCTGTGTCTAGACCTCAAAATAGCAGTATATGTAAGATGAACAATGAATCTCACAGAACTATTGTATAATAATTATCCAAGGAAGAATGGATGAAAATACCTCAATCAAGAAATGAAAGACTCTTGGCTGCCTACAAAAAGCATTTTCCATCTGTGATACTTGCAAAAGGGGGTGCTACTAGGTACTAACTATGCAGGGTGACCAAACATTTGTATTAACCCATTACCTTTTTGTAATTTTTAAAATGTAAAAATGAACAATATTTTTTTTTTGTAAAAGTAAATTTATCTTCTTTAACTTTTGCACTATTAGAGATCATCACTAGATATGAGCAAACTTGTTCTGAAAACATTTGCCAATCTCAAATGTAGCACATTTGGATTCGTCTTCGGTTTCCAGAGCATTTTTTCTCAAAATCAGCAAAATTCATTCATGGATAGTGTCATGATATGTACTTTTGCCCTGTCCTGTATTTGAATAATATGCCATTTAATGTATGTAACTGTTTTCTGGTTTCTATTAGCTGTAATTTATGTATTTTCTTGTGCTGGGAGTTAACCTGTAACAATATGTCTCCTTCCCCCAATACTTGCAGCCCTAAGCTATAATGTAATTAAGCTTTGTCAACACCACTAGTGAAGAATAGCCATTCTTCCTCACAGCAGGTGGCTTGTCAAATGTACATACTAGATAGACTAAGTGGAGCCAACCAGTCTAGAATCTTCTGGTGGACCCAACCATTGAATAGAAGGTGTGACCCCTACCCCCCTTCATGGGCGGATCCCAGGAGCTCAGACAATCCATTCTCATTTTTGAGATCAGATGTGAGTTGATCCTTAAAGGAGAAGGAGTGGGGATTCTTAGCTGAGGCAAGACCCCATGTCCATCTGTGACTGCGGAAGCGAACGGGGCGAGACTTGAGCTGAGGACATATCTCGTCGTTCGTGAGATTCTTTTGGGATCCCTTGGACTCGTGTGGACTATTGCTTTGTTAGCTTGCACAAGGATTATCGGGAGGTGCCCCCGAATCTGTTCCGTTGGACTAATTGTGGACTCTGTAGATCTACCTGCATGTGTTGTTCTAGCGTTCTTGATAATAAATCCATTGAATCATCCCTTGGCCTGTTGTCCCTTCTTGCTCTGCCGTACACCCCATCACAGATAGGTAAATGATCGCGTTTCCACTAATGCTTTTGTTTTTACTGTATTTTTCGGGCTATAAGATGCACTGGACCATAAGACACACCTAGGCTTTAGAGGAGGAAATTAGAAAAAAAATTGAAGCAAAACATGTGGTCAGCTCCCTCATCCCTATCCGGGTATGTATGACCCCCTCATCCCCATCCTGATATGCATGGCCCCCTCATCCCCATCCTGGTATACATGGCCTCCTCATCCCAATCCTGGTATGCATGGCCACTGTTATGACCCCAATGGCAGAGGGTCTCAGGAATAATTGCTAAGTCTGCAAACACAGAAAACCAGCTCATAGGGCAGTGGTAACTGGGCTGACCATATATCTAATCCTAGCACCACAAATACCAGCAGCCGGGGAACGTTCCTACGTTGATCCTAGATGTCTCGCGCCAGCCGGAGAACTACCTAACCCTAGAAGGGAAAAGAAAGACCTTTCTTGCCTCCAGAGAAAATACCCCAAAAGTTGGATAGAAGCCCCCAACAAATAATAACGGTGAGGTAAAAGGAAAAGACAAACATAAGAATGAGCTAGGTATTTAGCAAAGAGAGGCCCACTAGCTAATAGCAGAATATAGAAAGATAACTTATATGGTCAGCAAAAATCCTATCAAAAATATCCACACTGGAAATTCAAGAACCCCCGAACCGTCTAACGGCCCGGGGGGAGAACACCAGCCCCCTAGAGCTTCCAGCAAGGTCAGGAATCACATTTAGTACAAGCTGGACAAAAATGAGAGCAAGCAAATAACCCAAAAAACAAAGAAGCAGGACTTAGCTTAATTTTGCACGAACCAGGACCAGCAGATAGGAGCAAACAGAATGTGTCTGATTACAACGATGCCAGGCACTGGACTAAGGTTCCAGGAGGTTTATATAGCAACACCCCTGAACTAACGACCCAGCTGGGTGCAAACTGAGGGAAGAAAATCCCAGAGTCAAATCACTAGTAACCACAAGAGGGAGCCAAAAAGTCTAATTCACAACAGGCCACCTCATGCCTATTCTGATATGCATTGCCCCCTCATCCCCATCCTGGTATGCATAGCCCTCTCATCCCTATCCTGGTATGCATGGCCTCCTCATCCCTATCCTGGTATGATTGACCCTCATCCCCATCCTGGTATTCATGGTCCCCTCATCCCTATCCTATGCAGGTACCTCAACTCCATCCTGGTATGTATGGCCCCATCCTTATATGATTGGCCCCCATCCCCATCCTGGTATGCATGGCCCCCTTCAGAAAAACATAAAAAAATAAACTATTATACTTACCTTCCTGTACTCCATCTTGTTCCGATGCCAGCAGCTGATTTATGCTTGTAGAAACATCATGCACTGCTAACAAGCTGATTACATTTTTCTATCAATAGTAGTCTATAAAACTGTTGTTTGTGCCATCTGAGTGTGACAGGAATAAATAAAAATTGGAGGTGTTGCATGAGGTACGAGGTCTCCCAGCTAAGAAGGCTTAAGGTACCTTCACACTAAGCGACGCTGCAGCGATATCGACAACGATGCCGATCGCTGCAGCGTCGCTGTGTGGTCGCTGGAGAGCTGTCACAAAGACAGCTCTCCAGCAACCAACGATGCCGAAGTCCCCGGGTAACCAGGGTAAACATCGGGTTGCTAAGTGCAGGGCCGCGCTTAGTAACCTGATGTTTACCCTGGTTACCAGTGTAAATGTAAAAAACAAACGCTACATACTTACATTCGCGTCCCCCAGTGACGTCACCGCTGTGCTTTGCTTTCCGGCCGGCACTGACACATTCAGTGCAGGAAGCTCTGAGCAGCAGCGCGGACGCCGGGGGACGTGACAGACATCAGAGGGTGAGTATGTACTGTTTTTTTTTTACTTTTACAATGGTAACCAGGGTAAATATCGGGTTACTAAGTGCGGCCCTGCGCTTAGTAACCCGATATTTACCCTGGTTACCATTGTAAAACATCGCTGGCATCGTTGCTTTTGCTGTCAAACACGATGATACACGCCGATCTGACGACCAAATAAAGTTCTGAACTTTCAGCAATGACCAGCGATATCACAGCAGGATCCTGATCGCTGCTGCGTGTCAAACACAACGATATCGCTATCCAGGACACTGCAACGTCACGGATCGCTGTCGTTATCGCTGCAAATTCATTTGGTGTGAAGGTACCTTTACACTGCTCCCTCAACCACCAGGTCCTCATAATAACTTCAGTTCCAAGCTGTAAATGCTGGTCCAGGCACTACCTCGTGCATGGTCCATGCTGTGCCATTTGCACATTTCCACTGTG
Organism: Ranitomeya variabilis; assembly: GCF_051348905.1. Taxonomy (NCBI): domain Eukaryota; kingdom Metazoa; phylum Chordata; class Amphibia; order Anura; family Dendrobatidae; genus Ranitomeya; species Ranitomeya variabilis. Next base: position 239,789,483 of record NC_135236.1, on the reverse strand, counting down.
GGTCAATTGATGATACTTTTCCCCTAATATTAGCTGTTTCGGAATGTTTTTGTCACCCCTTAAGGTGTTGTCTATGCATTTGGATTTACCTCCCATTGAATCTAATGGAGTTCCGGTATGTTCGTCGAACCATTTGGCAGAGAGTTCGGCAGATGACGGTCCGTTTGGTGAATCCGAACCAAACCGAACTTTGAAAGGTTTGCTCATCTCTAGAAGCTACCAAATAAAATACATATTACATACTACAAGCTCTAGTTTTCTCCACCTATAAAATCACCTGCTGCAAAGTAGTAATCCCTCCCACCTCATGATCTGCAATAGAAATATTAACATGAATTGTATTATCATTATTATTATTTACTTTTATTTTTAGAGCAGCATTGATTCCATGGTGCTGTACACGATAAGGGGTATATACAAAATACAAATATACATTACAGTCAAGAAACTAACAATAACAAACTGATACAGAAATGAAAGGGGCCCTGCACTTGTGAATTTACTGTCTACAGGATAATGGAAAGCAGGTTAGGCCACCTTCACACGTCTGTTTTTTGTGTCCCTATGTTGTCCGTTTTTTAAGGGTTGCAAATATGGACACACGCACAACAGTTGTATTCAATGGTGGTGTGCACATGTCAGGTTTTTCACACAGTGTGAAAAACCCGCAGACATATCAGTTGTTTTTGCGCAGCAAGGACAAAATGCGTGCCGCACATGTGCACACTGCTGACATCCACGTATCATCAGCATGGGAACAAGCTGTACAGTTCATGGTGTTCCCAGGTGCCGGTGGCTGAAGGCAGCTCTCGTTATTGTCTCCTGATCACCCTGAGATCAGCTAGACCAGATGACAATGATGGGAGTTGTATTCAGCATCGGCTGTGTAAATTGCGTGTAAAATAAAAAAATAATAGAAAGAAATGGCGTGGGCTACCTCGTAATTTTGATAACCAAAAGAGGCAAAGCCCACAGCTGGGGGCTGATGTTACTAATCTGGGAAAGGGAACAATGTCACACACTACTTGCTGTATCCTGGCTGTCCTGTCTACAATCCGTAAGGATCCTAGTGGTGAAGGCTGCAGCCTGGGTTCGGGTCTTGGTGGTTCCAGCAAAGCAGACAGTTCCGGTTGATGTAGACAAAGTGCTTTGAGATAACACGTCAGAGATGGAGGATGAGGAGCAGGAGGGTGTGCAGTAACTGATGTATGAGGTGAAGGAAACCCTGAGAGGAGTAGGGTCAGCAATTGTCAACTCCAACCTTCATAATGTTCATCCAGTGTGTCATCAGGGAAATGTACCTCCCATGCTGATGTGTATGAAAGATTAGCTAATATTGGAGAATAGAGAGTCAAAAACTGGCCTACAGAGTAACATTAAAACATGTTTATTGAAAATTCAACTTACATATAAAAACACACATATCATATATGGAAAAAACCATGTTATAAATAGTGGATTGTGACTATATCCATAAGTGCAACCAATGCACCAGGTTCACGGATCGGGACACAAATACAATGATAATATAAATTAAATGTTGCGGCGGTAAGTACTGGTAGTCTCTGCATATGTATAAATAGGTCTAATGTATGATAGCTAGAGTGCGTATTACCATGGCATAATGGTGCTGACCGTATCCCACTTCATACATAAATGCCCAGCAACATATAAGATGCAAGTAATAAGGTAAAGAGGTTAATTACCCATGGGTGTCCAAAATAGCCCGTCCGGATCCTGGATACGTACCCCAACGCGCGTTTCGCGTTTGTGTGTGACCGCTTCCTCAGGGGGCGTGGCTAATAAGGGATCTCAGTCCAGTTTATATAATGACCAAATCCGGTCATGGGACCAAGAGGTGTGCTAGCGTGAAACGCCGAAAAGACGTCATCGCTGTATCCCAAGCCTCAAATCCAGTAACCAAGTCCCGGTCATGTGAGCGGGTCGGCACCACGCCCACATCACACAACACGGGACCGTCACCAGAAGATAGGCAAGGGGCAGCAGAAGACGTGTTCCGGCGTATAAAGTGACAAGGTGCTTGTAAAATAATTGGTTCCATACAGGTAACCAATAACATAATAAGAGCCAAAACTTATTTGTGCTTGAGTACGATAGTGCGCATGCGTGGACCGCAAATACATAAAAAGAGTGCATCTAAGCCCAATTCATTCCTTTGCCCGACCAGCATCCACAAACTCAAATTAAGGAGCATCATCGGGAAAAATTATATACATAGGGCTGACAAAGTGCAATAACTATATAGATTGATAACAAAAAAAGTGCACTGAAAGTGACTAGTGAGTAACTTGCTTGCTCCACCATATATGGTATAACCAATTACAGCAAAACACATTTAGTTTCGCATACGCACAAAAAAGAAGAACCAAATACACATAAAATATACTAAGGTCATAAACATTGTGAGTCTACATGGGGACCAAAAATAAGAGAATGGGCATGTCGATGTCATGCACATCAATATTAAATAGATTTATAAGCAAATAATCAATCGCATACATCAACAGGACACATTTAGATGGATATCCAACAAAAAGAGAGGAACATAGATTATATTTTATGTGGATAAGATAGTCCATTTTAATTCATTAATCTTCTCCTCTCCCAAGTAGTTGGTAAAATTCTTCATTCTTGTATTCTCCCTCATGTGTCCTCCCAGCATAGATAATCACAAGAAAATGACCAGAAGTATATGCACACTAAAATATCAAACAAAACAGAGATACCAAATTAAAAACTGATGAGCATGTGACAGAGACAAACAGATGAACAATCACCCCGGACAGTTAAATTAGAGAAAGGAGGAAAATCCATGTGCCTCATTCAGGCCCCTAGGCATCATGGTACCGAGAGTATTGATCCAGCGACACTCACGTTGTGCCAAAATACGCTTAACATCACCACCTCTGATGCCACAACATATATGATCAATCCCACGTGCCATGAAAGATTTGGGGTCACAATCATGAAACTGTCTATAATGGCGTGGTATGGTCTTTAATTTTGATGGTTCCTTCTCATTTTTAGCCGCCATTATATCACGCACGTGTTCACGTATACATGTGCCCAATCGGCGAGAAGTGAGCCCAACATATATTTTAGGGCAACTACAGACGGCATAATATATAACCTTCGTGGTATTGCAGGTTATATGGTAGTTGATTGTGAAAGTCCTTCCACTATCGACAGAATCAAAGGTAGCAGTGCGACTGATGTTGGGACATGAGACGCAACTGCCACACGGAAAGCAACCCCTTGGTGGTCCACCAGATCCAAAATTATATCCCATGAATTTAGGGACATAGTGGCTGGACACCAGTAAGTCCTTCAAATTTTTGCTCCTTCTAGCAGTCATTGAAGGATATTCTTTAAGGCACTTGGAGAATAATGGATCACTTCTGAGGATGCCCCAATGTTTTTGGAGACAACTCCTCATCGTGGCCCATTCACCGTTAAAGGTGGAGATGAAACGTACTGTGCCTTGTTGTTCAGACACTTTTCTAAGATTACTTCTAGGACACAACAGTTCATCACGTGACGTGAATTTTGCCCTAAGATACCCTTTTCTTATATTTCTATTGCTGTATCCCCTAGTTTGGAACCTGACCCTAAGATCCGCTGCCTGTGCCTCAAATTTAGTGGCTGAGGAGCAGATCCGCTTCATCCTAAGATGCTGACCAACTGGGATGGCTGAGATGGTGCTACGGGGTAATGATGAGTAAGGCCGAGGTGGATTTTCTTGACATCAAAATTCAATTCGACAGAGAACTTTATCTGCAGACGGATGTTTTCAGAAAGTCCACATCGGTTAACTCCTTGCTGCATGCTGATTCGGGTCACCCCCGTAGCACGGTTGTCTGAAGAACAAGGCACAGTACGTTTCATCTCCACCTTTAACGGTGAATGGGCCACGATGAGGAGTTGTCTCCAAAAACATTGGGGCATCCTCAGAAGTGATCCATTATTCTCCAAGTGCCTTAAAGAATATCCTTCAATGACTGCTAGAAGGAGCAAAAATTTGAAGGACTTACTGGTGTCCAGCCACTATGTCCCTAAATTCATGGGATATAATTTTGGATCTGGTGGACCACCAAGGGGTTGCTTTCCATGTGGCAGTTGCGTCTCATGTCCCAACATCAGTCGCACTGCCACCTTTGATTCTGTCGATAGTGGAAGGACTTTCACAATCAACTACCATATAACCTGCAATACCACGCAGGTTATATATTATGCCGTCTGTAGTTGCCCTAAAATATATGTTGGGCTCACTTCTCGCCGATTGGGCACACGTATACGTGAACACGTGCGTGATATAATGGCGGCTAAAAATGAGAAGGAACCATCAAAATTAAAGACCATACCACGCCATTATAGACAGTTTCATGATTGTGACCCCAAATCTTTCATGGCACGTGGGATTGATCATATATGTTGTGGCATCAGAGGTGGTGATGTTAAGCGTATTTTGGCACAACGTGAGTGTCGCTGGATCAATACTCTCGGTACCATGATGCCTAGGGGCCTGAATGAGGCACATGGATTTTCCTCCTTTCTCTAATTTAACTGTCCGGGTGATTGTTCATCTGTTTGTCTCTGTCACATGCTCATCAGTTTTTAATTTGGTATCTCTGTTTTGTTTGATATTTTAGTGTGCATATACTTCTGGTCATTTTCTTGTGATTATCTATGCTGGGAGGACACATGAGGGAGAATACAAGAATGAAGAATTTTACCAACTACTTGGGAGAGGAGAAGATTAATGAATTAAAATGGACTATCTTATCCACATAAAATGTAATCTATGTTCCTCTCTTTTTGTTGGATATCCATCTAAATGTGCCCTGTTGATGTATGCAATTGATTATTTGCTTATATATCTATTTAATATTGATGTGCATGACATCGACATGCCCATTCTCTTATTTTTGGTCCCCATGTAGACTCACAATGTTTATGACCTTAGTATATTTTATGTGTATTTGGTTCTTCTTTTTTGTGCGTATGCGAAACTAAATGTGTTTTGCTGTAATTGGTCATACCATATATGGTGGAGCAAGCACGTTACTCACTAGTCACTTTCAGTGCACTTTTTTTTGTTATCAATCTATATAGTTATTGCACTTTGTCAGCCCTATGTATATAATTTTTCCCGATGATACTCCTTAATTTGAGTTTGTGGATGCTGGTCGGGCAAAGGAATGAATTGGGCTTAGATGCACTCTTTTTATGTATTTGCGGTCCACGCATGCGCACTATCGTACTCAAGAACAAATAAGTTTTGGCTCTTATTATGTTATTGGTTACCTGTATGGAACCAATTATTTTACAAGCACCTTGTCACTTTATACGCCGGAACACGTCTTCTGCTGCCCCTTGCCTATCTTCTGGTGACAGTCCCGTGTTGTGTGATGTGGGCGTGGCGCCGACCCGCTCACGTGACCGGGACTTGGTTACTGGATTTGAGGCTTGGGATACAGCGATGACATCTTTTCGGCGTTTCACGCTAGCACACCTCTTGGTCACAAAAGAATAAATCCACCAATCCAAAAGTATTAGTTACAAGCAGGGTGTGACTATAGCTAAAATTTAACTTTTAATAAATAGGTCTAAAAACGGTATGGTAAACCAATATAATAAACACACAAAAACGGACTCACAGGGTAATCACATTCTTTGGAATGTAAAACCACAACAATCCCCGAGATTTTACACCACCATTCAATTTAATAATCTCCTAGGGGAAAAGGATTCTCATAAAAATGAGAATCGCAGTACAAAGGCAATCAACCATCGTATACCTTGTATTCCAAATACCTTCTTGTGGAATGGACAAGCAGTAGTGGTGATTGACATATACAAATGGAATGATCTCACCTCAAAGTTCTCTTTTCTTTGCTATGGATAAGACCGCTCACTATTGGTGCTGCATCCGGGAGGGGGGGCACATTCCGGCCACACATCCAACTACCCTCGCTGCCAAAAGGATTTGTGCTTAACCCCAAATTAAAGAAACCATGGTTGTTGTGGTTTTACATTCCAAAGAATGTGATTGCCCTGTGAGTCCGTTTTTGTGTGTTTATTATATTGGTTTACCATACTGTTTTTAGACCTATTTATTAAAAGTTAAATTTTAGCTATATTCACACCCCACACCTCTTGGTCACATGACCGGATTTGGTCATTATATAAACTGGACTGAGATCCCTTATTAGCCACGCCCCCTGAGGAAGCGGTCACACACAAACGCGAAACGCGTGTTGGGGTTCGTATCCAGGATCCGGACGGGCTATTTTGGACACCCATGGGTAATTAACCTCTTTACCTTTTTACTTGCATCTTATATGTTGCTGGGCATTTATGTATGAAGTGGGATACGGTCAGCACCATTATGCCATGGTAATACGCACTCTAGCTATCATACAATAGACCTATTTATACATATGCGGAGACTATCAGTACTTACCGCCACAACATTTAATTTATATTATCATTGTATTTGTGTCTCGATCCGTGAACCTGGTGCATTGGTTGCATTTATGGATATAGTCACAATCCACTATTTATAACATGGTTTTTTCCATATATGATATGTGTGTTTTTATATGTAAGCTGAATTTTCAATAAACATGTTTTAATGTTACTCTTTAGGCCAGTTTTTGACTCTCTATTCTCCAATATTAGCTATTCGTTATTGAGTCGCCTTGTGCATGTAATTTACTGACGATTGTGTTTATATGTGTATGAAAGATGTCAATTCTCAGGGGTTTATTCAAGCTTGTGGGTTTTTTCAACATATTTCCAAATGTCACCCAGTTCTTCTTCAGGAAATGACCACAGGTATGTACAGGTTAGTACAATCTGATAAATCACTACAACTGTATGTCAGATAAGACACTTTTTACACTACTTTCTCCCTAGTGTTTTGACTGGGAAATATAAACAAGCAAATTGTCTTTTAAGAGAGGAATAGGACTTGAACTCTAGTGCCACCTATTGGAAGTAACAGTCATAACAAGTCTTTATTGACCCTTTAACGAGCCTTGAAATATGACATAGGATAAAAGCCAAGTCATAATGTAAATTTGTGGACACGGTTTTTCAGGGTATTGCCCCTCGCCAGTACAACATATGAGATCTGATTTGGCTGGGTGAGACGCTAAGACTGGGATCTAATGGGTAAACTTTCTCCTTGTGGAAAGTGATATGCCAGGTCTAGCATGCCAGTACGAGGAGACTTGAAATGCCTTGCATGCAAGGATTGACACAGGGAAATGTAGCATCTCTGGCCACAAGTGCTTTTCCACGTGTCAATCATTAAGTGGACAATCCCAGTAAAGACATTGGTAAAGGCACGGGTGATGTTCCTGGACACGTGCTGGTCAATGCGTGGAAGCCACACATGGAGAAAAAGTGGTGTCTGGGGAAATCCTCCTGGTCAACAAGCCTAAATGACAACAAGCAGCCTGGAAATGTGCCTGTTTAGCCTTTTGGTGTATGGGTGGTTGGCTGTAAACATTCCCCTTCATTCCAAGGACTGTAGTAGGGACATCTGACTGTTGTGCTGGGATAAGGATTGTTAAGTGCCTAATGATGGTGCCTCAGAATGTGTAAGGACAAGTGCAGAGCAGGAGATTGGTAAGCACCTTGCACAGGTGAACAGGCAGTGGGTCACCCACTGGTGCTAATTGTTTACCAAGACTGTTGGTGCTTAGATGACATGTGCCTGATCAGGCTGGTGGTGATTAGGCTCTTAGTGGTCAGGCTCATGCTGATCTTAGCATGATACAAAATTGATATAGTGGGCCTAGGCAAATTGCATCAAAAATATATTTGTGTTTTAGGTCTGATATACATTGTAAAAGTTAACCTACACTAAGAAAATCCATCAAAACTATCAAGATACACCAATGTTTATAAGGTAATAACATTAATGAAGCATCAAAGATATACACTGCTCAAAAAAATAAAGGGAACACTAAAATCCCACATCCTAGTTATCACTAAATGAAATATTCCTGTTGTAAATCTTTATTCATTACATAGTGGAATGTTTTGAGAACAATAAAACCCAAAAATTATCAACGTAAATCACAACTAATATCCCATGGAGGTCTGGAGTTGGAATGATGTTCAAAATCAAAGTGGAAAATGAAGTTACAGGCTGATCAAACTTCAGTGGAAATGCCTTAAGACAAGGAAATGATGCTCAGTAGTGTATGTGGCCTTCATGTGCCTGTATGATCTCACCACAATGCCTGGGCATGCTCCATGTGAGGCGGTGGATGGACTCCTGAGGGATCTCCTCCCAGACCTGGACTAATGCATCTGCCAACTTCTGGACAGTCTGTGGTGCAACCTGATGTTGGAGGATGGTGCAAGACATAATGTCCCAGATGTGTTCAATTGGATTCAGGTCTAGGGAATGGGCGGGCTAGTCCATAGCTTCAATGCTTTCATCTTGCACAAACTGCAGACACACTCCAGCCACATGAGGTCTGGCATTGTCCTGCATTAGGAGGACCAACTGCACCAGCATATGGTCTCATTAGGGGTCTGAGGATCTCATCGCAGTATCTAATTGCAGTCAGGTTACCTCTGGCGAGCACATGGAGGGCTGTGCAGCCCTCCAAAGAGATGCCATTACACAAAATTACTGACCCACTGCCAAACCGGTCATGCTGAAGGATGTTGCAGGCATCAGATCGCTCTCAACAGTGTCTCCAGACTCTGCCACCTCTGTCACATGTGCTCAGTATGAATCTGCTGTCATCTGTGAAGAGCACAGGGCACCAGTGGCGAATTTACCAATACTGGTGTTCTGTGGCAAATGCCAAGCGTCCTGCATGGTGTTGGGCTGTGAGCACAACCCTATCTGTGGACGTCAGACACTCAGACCATCCTCATGGAGTTGGTTTCTAACCATTTGTACAGACACATGAACATTTGTGGCCTGCTGGAGGTCATTTTGCAGGGCTCTGGCAGTGCTCCTCCCCTTCCTCCTTGCACAAAGGCTGAGTTAGCAGTCCTTCTGTTGGGTTGTTGCCCTCCTATGGCCCCATCCACATCTCCTGGTGTACTGGCCTGTCTCCTGATAGCACCTCCAGCCTCTGGACACTACGATGACAGACACAGCAAACCTTCTTGCCACAGCTCGCATTGATGTGCCATCCTGGATGAGCTGCACAACCTGAGCCACTTGTGTGGGTTTTAGAGTCCGTCTCATGCTACCACGAGGGTGAAAGCACAACCAACATTTAAATGTGACCAAAACATCAGCTAGAAAGCATTGGTTATGAGATGTGGTCTGTGGTCCCCACCTGCAGAACCACTCCTTTATTGAGTGTGTCTTAATAATTGCCAGTAATTTCCATCTGTTGTCTATTCCATTTGCACAACATCATGTGAAATTGATTGTCAAACAGTGTTGCTTCCTAAGTGGACAGTTTGATTTCACAGAAGTTTGATTTACTTGGAGTTATATTCTGTTTTTTAAGTGTTCCCTTTATTTTTTTGAGCAGTGTATATATACAGTACAGACCAAAAGTTTGGACACACCTTCTCATTTAAAGATTTTTTTGTATTTTCATGACTATAAAAATTGTACATTTACACTGAAAGAATCAAAACTATGAATTAGCACATGTGGAATTATATACTTAACAAAAAAGTGTGAAACAACTGAAATTATGTCTTACTAGATGGTGGCCCGATTCTAACGTATCGGGTATTCTAGAATATGCATGTCCACGTAGTATATTGCACAGCCCACGTAGTATATTTCCCAACCACGTAGTATATAGCCCAGCCACGTAGTATGTTGCCCAGCCATGTAGTATGTTGCCCAGCCACGTAGTATATTGCCCAGCCACATAGTATATTGCCCAGAGACGTAGTATATTGCCCAGCGACGTACTATATTGCTCAGCGACGTAGTATATTGCCCAGTTACGTAGTATATTGCCCAGCCACGTAGTATATTGCCCAGCCACGTAGTATATTGCCCAGCGACGTAGTATATTGCCCAGGGACGTAGTATATTGCACACCGATGTAGTATACAGCACAGAGCCACGTAGTATATTGCCCGGCCAAATATGTCACAGGTTAAAAAATAAAAAATAAACATATACTCACCTTCCAATCCAAGGTCCCCTTGTAGTTCTAACATACTCACTATACTTGTAGTTCTGTCGCCTGCGCGGTACGGGCGGCAGCTTCTGGTCCCAGGATGTGATGAAGTCGCGGTCACATGACCGTGATGTCATGGCAGGTCCTTCTTGCGCAGGGGCGCAGGGCCTATGATGACGTTGCGGTCACATGACCGTAATGTCATGGCAGGTCCTTCTCCCACACGGTCCTTGCTACCGGAACCTGTCGCTTGCACGGAGCGGTTACCGGAGGGTCGCGAGGAGCGGGAAAGGCGGCGGAGAGAGAGTATATAATGATTTTTTATTTTTTAAATTATTTTTAACATTAGATCCTTTTACTATTGACGCTGCATAGGCAGCATCAATAGTAAAAACTTGGTCACACAGGGTTAATAGCGGCGGTAACGGAGCGAGTTACCCGCGGCATGACGCGGTCCGTTACCGCTGGCATTAACCCTGTGTGAGCGGTGACTGCAGGGAGTATGGAGCGGGCACTGACTGCAGGGGAGTAGGGAGGGACTTGTAATAATTATAGGGGATAACTCAGGAGACTCTTTGCGTGGAACAAGACAACTACAGGACACAGTTTTATAAGTGGTAAAGTCTATATTATCACACGGAGATTCAAACAGGTTCAGAGAGAAACTCAAGTCCACAACACTTGGTGCAAATAATAAACGCAGCTTAGCAGTCTATAGGAAACTTCAGAGGAAAATGCATTCAAGCAGAAAGTCTATGAAGCATAATTATTCTTGAGGAAACTTGACACGAATAAATCCATGTCTTAGTCCAAACACAGATAGATATGCTTATAAGGCAGTTCAAATCATATCTTTAGCTCAACCAGGGAGGCCTGGTTAATAGTCTCAGGTTATTGCAGAGCAGCACAGCTTACATGTCCAGCAAATACAGATGAAGTAAACACGAGCAGCAGATGAAGGAGGATTACTGGAAACTTGTGTATGCAGCAGGAACTCAGAGCAGAGTAGCAGGATCACCACACAGGTTCACAGGAGCAGGTGTATAGCCAGGGAGTAATCAGAGGTCAGGAGCTGGATGCAAGGCAGAATACTCTAGCACAGACTGAAGGCTGGGGTGGAGTTTTATAGCAGGAAGACACAGTGCACATGAGACCAAAGACACCATCTTAGAAAAGGGCAGTAATGCACAAAAGGTAATAAAAATGTTCAGAGTCCTGACATTACTCCCCCCTTAGAAGTGGCCTCAGGACGATCCTGGACCTGGTTTCTCAGGGAATCTCTGATGAAAACGAGAAATCTTCTGTTGGGCATTGATGTTTTCCACAGGTTCCCAAGAGTCTTCCTCAGAGAGATATCCCTGCCATCTTATCAGATATTGGAGCCGATTCCTGCGAATCCTGGAATCAATAATTTCCTTCACCACAAATTGTTCTTGCCCATCAATCACCACAGGCTGCGGAGGTGGCACAACATGTCCCTGGAAGGTATTAGGAGATACAGGCTTTAGTAAAGATACATGAAAAACTGGGTGTACCTTTATTGTCTTAGGCAGCTTCAGCCTGCAGGCCACAGAGCTCACAATACCGTTGATCTTGAAAAGGCCAATGAATTTATGTCCAAGTTTTTGTGAAGGAACGTTTAACTTCAGATTCTTAGTTGCTATCCACACGGAATCTCCTACCTTAAACATGGGTGCAGGTTTACGGAATCTATCAGCTGATCTCTTATAACGTTCTTGAGCTGTGGCCAGGGATTCCTTCAGAACCTCCAGATTTTGTCTCATCGCAGTCAGCCTTTCCTCCACTGCCGGAAGAGGAGAATTAATTGGAGACCTAGGTAAAATACACCGATGATAACCCAGATTGGCAAAGAAAGGTGTAAATTTAGTGGAGGCGCTCTGAGAATTATTATATGATAATTTGGCTAACGGCAGCAACTCCAACCAATCATCCTGGAGATGGCTGACATAGCATCTTAGATATTGTTCCAGCGTCTGGTTGGTACGCTCAGTCTGACCATTTGTCTGGGGATGGTAAGCAGAAGAGAGACATACATTAATATTGAGTGCAGAGCAAAACCCCTTCCAGAATCTTGAAGTGAACTGTACTCCATGGTCAGAGATGATCTCATCCGGAACCCCATGCAACCGAAAGACATTCTGTATAACCAAGTTCACTGTATCTTTAGCTGAGGGGAGGCCGGTGCACGGAAAGAAATGAGCAGCTTTAGTCAGGCGATCAACTACCACCATGATTGTGTTCATGCCCCCCGATGTAGGCAGCTCCACAATAAAGTCCATTGATATAGACCCCCAAGGGCGGGATGGAACAGGTAATGGTTTTAGAAGACCCGTAGGTGCCACATGAGGAGTCTTGTAAGGGGCACATACCTCGCAAGAGAGAACATAGTCCTTGGTATCCTTCAGGCAAGTTGGCCACCAGAAGAATCGGCTCAGGAACTCTTGTGTCTTCTGTACCCTCCTGTGACCAGCCAACTTGGAGTCATGTACAAACTTGAGGATCTGCAGATGGACGACCTCACGGATGTAGACATGTCGATTTCTGAACCACATGCCACCCTTAAAGACAAGATTAATATCCACAGGTGGATTGGCCAGAAATACATCACCTTCATAGGCCTCCCTGCACTCCTTTCACAAGTCCTAATCGTGGATAACTCCGACGAAATTGGCATCAGATAGAATGGTCTTGGACGGGGCTCCAGGCACGGAATCCGCAGCATGGATTCGGGATAAAGCATGAGCCTTCCCATTACGAGAAACTGGACGGTACGAGATAACAAAGTTAAATTGATTTAAAAATAAGTTCCAACGAGCCTGACGAGGAGAAAGACATCTAGCGGATCTAAGGAACTCTAAATTGCGATGGTCAGTTAGCACTTTGATCTGTTGTGCAGCTCCTTGCAGATGATGCCTCCATTCTTTGAAAGCCGCAATAATAGCCAGCAATTCCTTGCCTCCCACATTGTAATTCTTCTCTGCTGAGGTTAGTCTATGGGAAAAGAAAGCACAAGGATGTAGCAGACCCTTCTCTCCAGATCTTTGGGAGAGAATAGCCCCCAAAGCATTATCAGAAGCGTCCACCTCCACAATAAAAGGATGTGTTGGATCTGGGTGTATCAACAGCGGTGCTGATGTGAAACAGATCTTAAGCTGATCAAAAGCTTTTTGAGCCTGTGATGACCACTTAAAGGGCTTTTCCTTCTTTGTCAAGGAAGTAATGGGACGGACAATATCAGAAAAATTTCGAATGAAGCGTCTGTAGAAATTTGCAAAACCAATAAAACGTTGGACCTCCTTAACGTTCTTGGGTACCGGCCAGTCAAGGATAGCCTGAGTCTTACCAGATTCCATGTTCAGCCCCTGGGGAGAGATATAACCTAAGAACTGTATCTCAGAACGATGGAACTCACATTTCTCTGGCTTAATATACAGATGGTTCTCTTTCAGACGTCTTAAAACAGTTTTGACATGTTCTTCTTGTTCCTGTAGAGAGTGAGAAAAGATTAGTATATCGTCCAAATAGATCACTACAAACTGGTCCAACAAATCTCTGAAAATGTCATTAGCAAGGTGTTGAAACGTTGCAGGGGCGTTACAAAGCCCGAAGGGCATCACAAGAGATTCAAAATGTCCATACCGGCATCTGAATGCAGTCTTCCACTCATCCCCTGGACGAATATGCACCAAATTATAAGCCCCACGAAGATCCAGTTTAGAGAACACCTGAGCATGGCGGACTCTTTCCAGTAATTTGGGAATCAGAGGCAAAGGGTAACTGTTTCGTACGGTTACCTTATTGAGTTCACGACAGTCAACACAGGGTCTCAGGGTCCCATTCTTCTTCTTTACAAAAAAGATAGGTGCCCCTGCTGGTGAGGAAGAAGGACGTATGAAGCCTTTGGCCAGATTTTCATCAATATACTCCCTTAAGGCTTGAAGCTCAGGTGCCGCCAAAGGGTATACGTTACCAAAAGGAATAGCTGCCCCAGGAAGCAGCTCAATGGGACAGTCATAATGCCTGTGTGGAGGAAGCTGATCTGCATTCTTCTTGTCACAGATGTCAGAGAACTCTTTATATGCTGGAGGTAAAGAAAATGCCTGTACATGTGGTTCTGTAGCTGTGGACTCAGGGACAGCTTCTGTTAGTGCTGAGTTGCTCCTTGTTGGAAAGATAATTGTTGTGGATTCTGTTTGCAGGCTCCCTCTGGTGGTTACTGCTGGTACTGGGTGACTTTGGTGGGTTGCGGCCTTTGGTTTCCATCTGTCCATCAGAGGCTGGGTGTTTCCTATTTTACCTGGCCTTTCTGTCATTTCCCTTGCCGGCTATCAATGTGTTCAGATGTGCTCTGTTTGGTTCCTGCCTACCTGCTCCCAGATCTTTCAGGATAAGCTAAGTGCTGATTTTCAGTTGTTTGGTTTTTTGTCCAGCTTGCTTAGAATGTCTCTTGTTAGCTGGTTGCTCTAGTGGACTGAGGTTCTCCCCATGTGCCATGAGTTGGCACATGGGTTCTTGTAATCTCAGGATGTTTTTTTTGATTAGGGTTTTTTGCTGACCGCTCAGTCCCCTTTTGTGTCATTCTGCTTTCTAGTTTTCAGCGGGCCTCTATTTGCTAAAGCTATATACATCATCTCTATGTGTGTGCCTTCCTCTCATTTCACTGTCAATACATGTGGGGGGCAACTATATCTTTGGGGTTAATTCCTCTGGAGGCAAGTGAGGTCTTTGTTTTCTCTGCAGTACTAGTTAGCTCTTAGGCTGGTGCGTGGCGTCTAGAACCAACGTAGGCACGCTCCCTGGCTATCTCTAGTTGCGTTTGTCAGGCGTAGGGCAGCGGTCAGCCCAGGTTCCATCACCCTAGAGCTCGTCCGATATTTATTATACCTTGCTTATCCTGTGCTATCCCTAGCCATTGGGGATTCATGACAGTATAGCCGGCCCACAAAGTGTTAATTGTTTGGGCTGAAGCAGGAGAAAAAGAAGTGTTCAAGGGAAATTTTTTTTTTTTTTTTTTTTCCTTCAGAATTTTGCTGCCTAGCCCTTAATTGCTGTCTAGCTGCTTCTTATCTCCTCTTAACCCTTGAATGGCTCTGATCTTAGCTGTTTATCATGGATGTCCAGAGTTTGGCTTCCAGCCTGAGTAATCTCGCGGCAAAGGTTCAAAACATACAGGATTTCGTTGTTCACACTCCCATGTCTGAACCTAGAATTCCTATTCCAGAGTTTTTTTCTGGAGATAGATCTACCTTCCTGAATTTCAGGAACAATTGTAAATTGTTTCTCTCTTTGAAATCTCGCTCCTCTGGAGACCCTGCTCAACAGGTCAAGATTGTTATATCGTTCCTACGGGGCGACCCTCAGAATTGGGCATTTGCATTGGCACCAGGAGATCCTGCATTGCTCAGTGTGGATGCGTTTTTTCTGGCATTGGGATTGCTCTATGAGGAACCTAACCTAGAGATTCAGGCTGAAAAGGCTTTATTAGCCCTCTCTCAGGGGCATGATGAAGCGGAAATATATTGTCAGAAATTTCGGAAATGGTCGGTGCTTACTCAGTGGAATGAGTGCGCCCTGGCTGCAAACTTCAGAAATGGTCTTTCTGAGGCCATTAAGGATATTATGGTGGCGTTCCCTGCGCCTACAGGTCTGAATGAGTCTATGGCTATGGCCATTCAGATTGATCGGTGTTTACGGGAGCGCAAACCCGTGCACCAGTTGGCGGTGTCTTCTGAACAGGCACCTGAGACTATGCAATGTGATAGAATTCAGTCCAGAAGTGAACGGCAAAATTATAGGCGGAAAAATGGTTTGTGTTTTTATTGTGGTGATTCAGCTCATGTTATATCAGCATGCTCTAAACGCACAAAAAGGGTTGATAAATCTTTTGCCATTGATACTCTGCAGTCTAAGTTCATTTTGTCTGTGACTCTGATTTTTTCACTGTCTTCCATTTCCGTCGATGCCTATGTGGATTCAGGCGCTGCCCTGAGTCTTATGGATTGGTCATTTGCTAAACGCTGCGGTTTTAGTCTAGAGCCTCTGGAAGTTCCTATTCCTCTGAAAGGAATTGATTCTACACCATTGGCTGTGAATAAACCGCAGTATTGGACACAAGTGACCATGCGCATGACTCCCGTTCATCAGGAGGTGATTCGCTTCCTTGTACTGTATAATTTACATGATGTATTAGTGCTTGGTCTGCCATGGTTACAAACTCATAATCCTGTCCTGGACTGGAAAACAATGTCTGTGCTAAGCTGGGGATGTCAGGGGGTTCATGATGATGCACCTCCGATTTCTATCGCTTCATCTACTCCTTCGGAGATCCCTGCATTTTTGTCGGATTATAGGGATGTTTTTGAGGAGCCTAAGCTCAATTCGCTCCCTCCCCATAGAGAGTGTGACTGTGCTATAGAATTGATTCCTGGCAGTAAGTTCCCTAAGGGTCGTTTATTTAATCTGTCACTGCCAGAGCATACTGCTATGCGGAATTATATTAAGGAGTCCTTGGAAAAGGGACATATTCGTCCATCTTCGTCCCCTCTGGGAGCAGGTTTTTTTTTCGTGGCAAAAAAGATGGTTCCCTGAGGCCTTGTATAGATTATCGCCTTCTGAATAAGATTACAGTCAAATACCAGTATCCATTGCCATTATTTACTGATTTGTTTGCTCGCATTAAGGGGGCTAGGTGGTTCACTAAAATAGATCTTCGTGGTGCGTATAATCTGGTGCGGATAAAACAGGGTGATGAGTGGAAAACCGCATTTAATACGCCTGAGGGCCATTTTGAGTATTTGGTAATGCCTTTTGGACTCTCCAATGCTCCGTCAGTCTTTCAGTCCTTTATGCACAATATTTTCCGTGAATATCTGGATAAGTTTATGATTGTGTATTTGGATGATATTTTGGTGTTTTCTGATGACTGGGAGTCTCATGTTCTACAGGTCAGGAAGGTGTTTCAGGTTTTGCGGGCCAATTCTCTGTTTGTGAAGGGCTCAAAGTGTCTCTTCGGAGTCCAGAAGATTTCTTTTTTGGGGTACATTTTTCTCCTTCTACTATTGAGATGGATCCCGTTAAGGTTCAGGCTATTTGTGACTGGACACAACCTACATCTGTTAAGAGCCTTCAGAAGTTCTTGGGGTTTGCTAATTTTTATCGTCGGTTCATTGCTAATTTTTCCAGTATTGTTAAACCTTTGACTGATTTGACTAAAAAGGGTGCTGATGTTGCTGATTGGTCTCCTGCGGCCGTGGAGGCCTTTCGGGAACTTAAGCGCCGGTTTTCTTCTGCTCCTGTGTTGTGTCAACCAGATGTTTCACTTCCCTTCCAGGTGGAGGTTGATGCTTCCGAGATTGGAGCGGGGGCGGTTTTGTCACAGAGAAGTTCTAATGGCTCGGTGATGAAGCCATGTGCTTTCTTCTCTAGAAAATTCTCGCCCGCCGAGCGCAATTATGATGTGGGTAATCGGGAGCTTTTGGCCATGAAGTGGGCATTTGAGGAGTGGCGTCATTGGCTTGAGGGTGCTAAACATCGCGTGGTGGTCTTGACTGATCACAAGAATCTCATTTACCTTGAGTCTGCCAGGCGTTTGAATCCTAGACAGGCTCGTTGGTCGTTATTTTTTTCTCGTTTCAATTTCGTGGTTTCGTACCTGCCAGGTTCAAAGAATGTGAAGGCAGATTATTATGATTTTCCCAATGGCAGGGAAATCAAAAATAACAAACGGACTAGCTTTCGGGTGATGGAAACTAAAGTGACCGTGACCTGAACCTGACACAACACTGGAAGTAGCCGGGGAGTGTTTCCTACGATGCCCTAGACACCACGCGCCAGCCGGAGATCTAACTACCCCTATCAGAGGAATATACAGGCCTGCCTTACCTCCAGAGATGAACCCCAAAAGGAGATAGCAGGCCCCCACAAATATTGACGGTGAGTCAAGAGGAAAAGACATACGTAGGATGAACAGCAGATTTAGCACAGTGAGGTCCGCTTACTAGATAGCAGAAGTACAGGAAAGAGTTACTTCACGGTCAACTTCAAAACACTACTCAAAAACACCATCCTGAAATTACTTTAAAACTCCGGTGACAACTCATGCCACTGGAGTGGCAATTTCAGTCCACGAGAGCTTCCAGCTACAGAGAGTCACATTGCAGATAGCTGGACAAAAAATAGCATTAACTAGGAACAAAATTCAACTTAGCTGAACTGGAACTTGAGGCAGGAGAATGCAACAGAATGCTACTGATACATTGTTGGCCGGCATCAGACCAGCAGCCAAGCAGGCTTAAATAGGAAACTCCCCTAATGGGTGTCAACAGGTGATCAAGGATAGAAGAAGGCAAATAAGTGGCAATACCATAAAACACCACCGGGGGAGCCCACAAACAGAATTCACAACAGTACCCCCCCCTTAAGGAGGGGGCACCGAACCCTCACCAGAACCACCAGGGCGATCTGGATGAGCACTATGGAATGCACGAACCAAATCAGGAGCATGAACATCAGATGCTGTCACCCAAGAATTATCCTCCTGGCCATAGCCTTTCCACTTAACCAGATACTGAAGTTTCCGTCTGGAAACACGGGAGTCCAAGATCTTTTCCACCACATACTCCAACTCACCCTCAACCAGCACAGGAGCAGGAGGATCAGCAGACGGAACAACCGGCACCTCATACCTCCGCAATAATGACCGATGAAAAACATTATGAATAGTAAAAGATGCTGGGAGGTCCAAACGAAAGGACACAGGATTGAGAACCTCCAGAATCCTATAAGGGCCGATAAACCGAGGCTTAAACTTAGGAGACGAGACCTTCATAGGAACAAATCGAGAAGACAACCAAACCAGGTCCCCAACACAAAGACGAGGACCGACACGCCGATGACGATTAGTGAACTGTTGAGTCTTCTCCTGGGACAACTTTAGATTGTCCACAACCTGTCCCCAAATCTGATGCATTCTATCAACCACAGCATCTACTCCAGGACAATCCGAAGACTCCAATTGACCGGACGAAAAGCGAGGGTGAAACCCTGAATTACAAAAAAATGGAGAAACCAAAGTGGCAGAACTGGCCCGATTGTTAAGGGCAAACTCTGCCAATGGCAAAAAATCAAGCCAATCGTCCTGATCAGCGGACACAAAACACCTCAAGTAAGTCTCCAAGGTCTGATTAGTACGCTCAGTCTGGCCATTAGTCTGAGGATGGAACGCAGACGAAAACGACAAGTCGATGCCCATCCTGGCACAGAACGCCCGCCAAAATCTAGACACAAACTGAGTACCCCTGTCAGACACTATATTCTCAGGAATACCATGCAAACGCACAACATTCTGAAAAAATAGAGGGACCAGCTCAGAGGAGGAGGGCAATTTGGGCAAAGGTACCAAGTGAACCATCTTGGAAAAACGGTCACACACCACCCAGATGACGGACATCCTACGAGAAACAGGAAGGTCAGAAATAAAGTCCATAGAGATGTGCGTCCAAGGCCTCTTAGGAATAGGCAAGGGCAACAACAACCCGCTGGCCCGGGAACAGCAGGGCTTAGCCCGAGCACAAACATCACAAGACTGCACAAAAATACGTACATCTCGAGACAAGGAAGGCCACCAGAAGGACCTAGACACCAGATCCCTGGTGCCAAAAATTCCAGGATGACCTGCCAACGCGGAAGAGTGAACCTCCGAAATAACTCTACTGGTCCAGTCATCAGGGACAAACAGTCTACCAGGCGGACAGCGATCAGGCCTATCCACCTGAAACTCCTGCAAAGAGCGCCGCAGGTCTGGGGAGACAGCTGACAATATCACCCCATCCTTCAGGATGCCAGTAGGTTCGGAATCACCAGGCGAGTCAGGCTCAAAACTCCTAGAGAGGGCATCCGCCCTCACATTCTTAGACCCAGGCAGATATGAGACCACAAAGTTAAATCGAGAGAAAAACAACGACCAGCTCGCCTGTCTAGGATTCAGACGCCTGGCTGACTCAAGATAAATTAGATTTTTGTGGTCAGTCAAGACCACCACCTGGTGTCTAGCACCCTCAAGCCAATGACGCCACTCCTCAAATGCCCACTTCATGGCCAAGAGCTCCCGATTTCCAACATCATAATTTCGCTCAGCGGGCGAAAACTTTCGAGAGAAAAACGCACATGGTCTCATCACTGAGCAGTCAGGACCTTTCTGCGACAAAACTGCACCTGCTCCGATCTCGGAAGCATCTACTTCAACCTGGAACGGGAGCGAAACATCAGGCTGGCGCAACACAGGAGCAGAAGAAAAGCGGCGCTTAAGCTCCCGAAAGGCCTCCACAGCCGCAGAGGACCAATTAGCAACATCAGCACCCTTCTTGGTCAAATCAGTCAAAGGTCTAGCAATGGCAGAAAAACCCGCTATGAATCGGCGATAGAAATTAGCAAATCCCAAGAACTTCTGAAGACTCTTTAGAGAAGTAGGTTGTATCCAATCACAAATAGCCTGAACCTTAACAGGGTCCATCTCCATAGATGAAGGGGAAAAAATATATCCCAGAAAGGAAATTCTCTGAACCCCAAAAATACACTTTGAGCCCTTCACAAATAGAGAATTAGCTCGTAAAACCTGAAAAACTCTCCTGACCTGTTGAACATGAGATTCCCAGTCCTCCGAAAAAATCAAAATATCATCCAAATACACAATCATAAATTTATCCAGATATTCACGGAAAATATCGTGCATAAAGGACTGAAAGACGGAAGGGGCATTCGCGAGACCGAAAGGCATTACCAAATACTCAAAATGGCCTTCAGGCGTATTAAATGCGGTCTTCCACTCATCCCCCTGCTTAATCCGCACCAAATTATACGCACCACGTAGATCGATCTTAGTGAACCACTTCGCCCCCTTTATGCGAGCAAAAAGATCAGTCAGTAAAGGTAACGGGTACTGGTATTTAACAGTAATCTTATTCAGAAGTCGATAGTCGATACAAGGTCTCAATGAACCATCCTTTTTACCCACAAAAAAAACCCTGCCCCCAATGGAGACAAAGAGGGGCGAATATGACCCTTTTCCAAAGATTCTCTGATATACTCCCGCATAGCAGTATGTTCAGGTACAGACAAATTAAACAAGTGACCCTTAGGAAATTTACTACCGGGAATCAACTCAATAGCGCAGTCACACTCTCTGTGAGGGGGGAGAGAATCAGTTTTAGGCTCCTGAAAGACATCATAAAAATCTGACAGAAATGCTGGGATCTCAGAGGGAGTAGATGAAGAAATGGGAACCAAGGGTGCATCCCCATGAATCCCCCGACATCCCCAGCTCAGCACAGACATTGATCTCCAGTCCAAGACTGGATTATGAATTTGTAACCATGGTAATCCAAGTACTAATACGTCATGTAGATTATATAACACAAGGAAACGAATAATCTCCTGATGGTCTGGGGAAAGATGCATAGTCACTTGTGTCCAATATTGTGGTTTATTGCTAGCCAAAGGTGTAGAATCAATACCCTTTAAGGGAATAGAAACCTCCAGAGGCTCTAAATCAAACCCACAACGCTTGGCAAAGGACCAATCCATGAGACTCAGAGCGGCGCCAGAATCCACATAAGCATCCACAGTAACAGATGATAAAGTACAAATCAATGTCACGGACAAAAGAAATTTAGACTGCAAGGTACCCATAGAAAAAGATTTATCAACCTTTTTATCAACCTTCTTTATGCGTTTAGAGCATGCTGATATAACATGAGCTGGATCTCCACAATAGAAGCACAACCCATTTTTGCGCCTGTAATTCTGTCGTTCGCCTCTAGACAATACACTATCGCATTGCATATGCTCTGGTGCCTTTTCAGAGGTCACCGCCAAATGATGCACAGGTCTTTGCTCAGAAGATACCGCCATATGGTGCACAGGTTTTTGCTCAGAAGATACCGCCATATGGTGCACAGGTTTTTGCTCAAAAGATACCGCCATATGGTGCACAGATTTTTGCTCAGAAGATACCGCCATATGGTGCACAGATTTGCGCTCCCGTAAACGCCGATCAATCTGGATAGCCAATTTCATGGCATCATTCAGACCTGTAGGCACAGGGAACCCCACCATGACATCCTTCACGGCATCAGAGAGACCTTCTCTGAAATTAGCTGCTAGAGCGCACTCATTCCATTTAGTAAGCACCGACCATTTACGAAATTTCTGGCAGTATATCTCAGCTTCATCTTGCCCTTGGGAAAGAGCTATCAAGGCTTTCTCAGCCAAAATCTCTAAATTAGGTTCTTCATAAAGCAACCCCAAAGCCAGAAAAAACGCATCTACATTTAATAACGCAGGATCCCCTGGCGACAATGCAAATGCCCAACTTTGTGGGTCACCCCGCAATAGAGAAATAACAATTTTAACCTGTTGCGCAGGATCACCAGCAGAGTGAGATTTCAGAGACAAAAACAATTTACAATTCTCTCTGAAATTCAAAAAACGGGATCTGTCTCCAGTAAAAAATTCAGGCATAGGAATCTTAGGTTCAGACATTGGAGCACGTATAACAAAATCTTGTAAGTTCTGGACCTTTGTAGCCAGGTTATTCAGACCTGCAACCAAACTCTGTGGATCCATGATTCAAACAGGTGTAACCAAAGCCATTCAGAGATTAAGAGGAGAGGAAGGAAAAAAAAAAGGCTGAAGACTGCAGTTTAAGCAAGGAGTACAAATAAGCACTAAGGTGCACTTTCCAAACACAGAAGGAAAAAAAAAACCTTTTCATATCCTTTCCTGCTTTAGTGCATAGTTTTAACACATCAGGCCGGCCAAACTATTATGATTTTCCCAATGGCAGGGAAATCAAAAATAACAAACGGACTAGCTTTCGGGTGATGGAAACTAAAGTGACCGTGACCTGAACCTGACACAACACTGGAAGTAGCCGGGGAGTGTTTCCTACGATGCCCTAGACACCACGCGCCAGCCGGAGATCTAACTACCCCTATCAGAGGAATATACAGGCCTGCCTTACCTCCAGAGATGAACCCCAAAAGGAGATAGCAGGCCCCCACAAATATTGACGGTGAGTCAAGAGGAAAAGACATACGTAGGATGAACAGCAGATTTAGCACAGTGAGGTCCGCTTACTAGATAGCAGAAGTACAGGAAAGAGTTACTTCACGGTCAACTTCAAAACACTACTCAAAAACACCATCCTGAAATTACTTTAAAACTCCGGTGACAACTCATGCCACTGGAGTGGCAATTTCAGTCCACGAGAGCTTCCAGCTACAGAGAGTCACATTGCAGATAGCTGGACAAAAAATAGCATTAACTAGGAACAAAATTCAACTTAGCTGAACTGGAACTTGAGGCAGGAGAATGCAACAGAATGCTACTGATACATTGTTGGCCGGCATCAGACCAGCAGCCAAGCAGGCTTAAATAGGAAACTCCCCTAATGTGTGTCAACAGGTGATCAAGGATAGAAGAAGGCAAATAAGTGGCAATACCATAAAACACCACCGGGGGAGCCCACAAACAGAATTCACAACAGCAGATGCTCTTTCCAGGAGTTTTGTGCCTGACTCTCCTGGAGACACTGGGCCTGCTGGTATCCTTAGGGATGGGGTAATATTGTCCGCCGTATCCCCAGACTTGCGACGCGCATTGCAGGAGTTTCAGGTGGATAAACCAGATCCATGTCCACCAGAAAGACTGTTTGTTCCGGATGATTGGACCAGTAGAGTCATCTCCGAGGTCCATTCTTCTGTGTTGGCTGGTCATCCTGGAATATTTGGTACAAGAGACTTGGTGGCCAGGTCTTTTTGGTGGCCTTCCTTGTCTAGGGATGTGCGTACCTTTGTGCAGTCTTGTGAAGTGTGTGCTCGAGCTAAGCCTTGCTGTTCACGGGCTAGTGGGTTGTTGTTATCCTTGCCCATTCCGAAGAGGTCTTGGACGCACATTTCCATGGATTTTATTTCTGATCTCCCGGTTTCACAGAAAATGTCCGTTATCTGGGTTGTGTGTGACCGCTTTTCTAAGATGGTTCATTTGGTGCCCTTGCCTAAGTTGCCCTCCTCCTCTGAGTTGGTTCCTTTGTTTTTTCAGAACGTGGTTCGTTTGCATGGGATTCCGGAGAATATCGTTTCTGACAGGGGATCCCAGTTTGTGTCTAGATTTTGGCGGACGTTTTGTGCCAAGATGGGCATTGATTTGTCTTTCTCGTCTGCATTCCATCCTCAGACGAATGGCCAGACGGAGCGAACTAATCAGACCTTGGAAACTTATTTGAGGTGTTTTGTTTCTGCTGATCAGGATGACTGGGTTGCTTTTTTGCCACTGGCCGAATTTGCTCTTAATAATTGGGCTAGTTCGGCCACATTGGTCTCTCCTTTTTTTTGTAATATGGGGTTTCATCCTCGTTTTTCCTCTGGTCAGGTGGAGTCTTCGGATTGTCCTGGAGTGGACGTGGTGGTGGACAGGCTACTGTTGTGAATTTGCTCTTTGCTCCCTCTAGTGGTTACTAGTTTTTTGACTCTGGTTTTTCTGTCATTCCTTTTATCCGCACCTGGGTCGTTAGTTAGGGGTGTTGCTATATAAGCTCCCTGGACCTTCAGTTCAATGCCTGGCAACGTAGTTATCAGAGCTAGTCTGCTGTGCTCTTGTCTACTGATCCTGGTTCCAGTTATATCAGCTAAGTCTGCCTTTTGCTTTTTGCTATTTGTTTTGGTTTTGTATTTTTGTCCAGCTTGTTCCTAATCTATATCCTGACCTTTGCTGGAAGCTCTAGGGGGCTGGTGTTCTCCCCCCGGACCGTTAGACGGTCACGTCACGGCATCCATGAGAATATTGTGTCAGACAGAGGATCCCAGTTCGTTTCCAGGTTCTGGTGATCCTTTTGTAGTAGGATGGGCATTGATTTGTCGTTTTCGTCTGCTTTCCATCCTCAGACTAATGGACAGACGGAGCGAACCAATCAGACTTTGGAGGCTTATTTGAGGTGTTTTGTCTCTGCTGATCAGGACGATTGGGTGACATTCTTGCCGTTGGCTGAGTTTGCCCTTAATAATCGGGCTAGTTCCGCCACCTTGGTTTCGCCTTTTTTCTGCAACTCTGGTTTCCATCCTCGCTTTTCTTCGGGTCATGTGGAGCCTTCTGACTGTCCTGGGGTGGATTCTGTGGTGGATAGGTTGCAGCAGATCTGGAATCATGTGGTGGACAACTTGAAGTTGTCACAGGAGAAGGCTCAGCGCTTTGCCAACCGCCGCCGCGGTGTGGGTCCCCGACTACGCGTTGGGGATTTGGTATGGCTTTCTTCCCGCTTTGTTCCTATGAAGGTCTCCTCTCCCAAATTTAAACCTCGTTTTATTGGGCCTTACAAGATATTGGAAATCCTTAATCCTGTATCTTTTCGTCTGGATCTTCCTGTGTCGTTTGCTATTCACAATGTATTTCATAGGTCCTTGTTGCGGCGGTACATTGTGCCTGTAGTTCCTTCTGCTGAGCCTCCTGCTCCGGTGTTGGTTGAGGGCGAGTTGGAGTACGTGGTGGAGAAGATCTTGGATTCTCGCCTCTCCAGGCGGAGGCTTCAGTACCTGGTCAAGTGGAAGGGCTATGGTCAGGAGGATAATTCCTGGGTGGTCGCCTCTGATGTTCATGCGGCCGATTTAGTTCGTGCCTTTCATGCCGCTCATCCTGATCGCCCTGGTGGTCGTGGTGAGGGTTCGGTGACCCCTCACTAAGGGGGGGGTACTGTTGTGAATTTGCTCTTTGCTCCCTCTAGTGGTTACTAGTTTTTTGACTCTGGTTTTTCTGTCATTCCTTTTATCCGCACCTGGGTCGTTAGTTAGGGGTGTTGCTATATAAGCTCCCTGGACCTTCAGTTCAATGCCTGGCAACGTAGTTATCAGAGCTAGTCTGCTGTGCTCTTGTCTACTGATCCTGGTTCCAGTTATATCAGCTAAGTCTGCCTTTTGCTTTTTGCTATTTGTTTTGGTTTTGTATTTTTGTCCAGCTTGTTCCTAATCTATATCCTGACCTTTGCTGGAAGCTCTAGGGGGCTGGTGTTCTCCCCCCGGACCGTTAGACGGTTCGGGGGTTCTTGAATTTCCAGTGTGGATTTTGATAGGGTTTTTGTTGACCATATAAGTTACCTTTCTTTATTCTGCTATCAGTAAGCGGGCCTCTCTGTGCTAAACCTGGTTCATTTCTGTGTTTGTCATTTCCTCTTACCTCACCGTCATTATTTGTGGGGGGCTTCTATCCAGCTTTGGGGTCCCCTTCTCTGGAGGCAAGAAAGGTCTTTGTTTTCCTCTACTAGGGGTAGCTAGATTCTCCGGCTGGCGCGTGTCATCTAGAATCAACGTAGGAATGATCCCCGGCTACTTCTAGTGTTGGCGTTAGGAGTAGATATATGGTCAACCCAGTTACCACTGCCCTATGAGCTGGATTTTTGTATTCTGCAGACTTCCACGTTCCTCTGAGACCCTCGCCATTGGGGTCATAACAGTTTGCCAGGCCAGTATTAAATGTTTAATGCATTGCAGAAGAGGGATTATAAGAAAGAAGATTCTGAGTTTTTTTTTTTTTTTTTTTCTTCTTCCCCTTTACCTCAGAGTGGCTATGCTTGCTGCAGACATGAATGTCCAGACCTTGATTACAAGTGTGGACCAGCTGGCTACTCGTGTGCAGGGCATACAAGACTATGTTATCAGAAATCCTAGGTCAGAACCTAAAATACCGATTCCTGAACTGTTTTCCGGAGACAGGTTTAAGTTTAGGAATCTCGTGAATAATTGTAAATTGTTTTTGTCCCTGAGACCCTGTTCATCTGGAGATTCTGCTCAGCAAGTAAAGATTGTTATTTCGTTCTTACGGGGCGACCCTCAGGATTGGGCTTTTTCGCTGGCGCCAGGAGATCCGGCATTGGCTGATCTTGATGCGTTTTTTCTGGCGCTCGGTTTACTTTATGAGGAACCCAATCTTGAGATTCAGGCAGAAAAGGCCTTGCTGGCTATGTCTCAGGGGCAGGACGAGGCTGAAGTGTATTGCCAAAAATTTCGGAAATGGTCCGTGCTGACACATTGGAACGAGTGTGCACTGGCCGCTAATTTTAGAAATGGCCTTTCTGAAGCCATTAAGAATGTTATGGTGGGTTTTCCCATTCCCACAGGTCTGAATGATACTATGGCACTGGCTATTCAAATTGACCGGCGGTTGCGGGAGCGCAAAACCGCAAATTCCCTCATGGTGTTGTCTGAACAGACACCTAATTCGGTGCAATGTGATAGAAAAACCGCAAATTCCCTCATGGTGTTGTCTGAACAGACACCTGATTTAATGCAATGTGATAGAATCCTGACTAGAAATGAGCGGAAAATTCATAGACGCCGGAATGGCTTGTGCTACTACTGTGGTGATTCTACACATGTTATCTCAGCATGCTCTAAACGTATAGCTAAGGTTGTTAGTCCTGTCACCGTTGGTAATTTGCAACCTAAATTTATTCTGTCTGTAACTTTGATTTGCTCACTGTCATCTTATCCTGTCATGGCGTTTGTAGATTCAGGTGCTGCCCTGAGTCTCATGGATCTCTCATTTGCTAAGCGCTGTGGTTTTACTCTTGAACCATTAGAAAATCCTATTCCTCTTAGGGGTATTGATGCTACACCATTGGCAGCAAATAAACCGCAGTATTGGACACAGGTTGCCATGTGCATGACTCCTGAACACCGCGAGGTGATACGTTTCCTGGTTTTACATAAAATGCATGATTTGGTTGTTTTAGGGCTGCCATGGTTACAGACCCATAATCCAGTCCTGGACTGGAAGGCTATGTCAGTCTCAAGTTGGGGCTGTCGTGGTATTCATGGGGATTCCCTGCCTGTGTCTATTGCTTCTTCTACGCCTTCGGAAGTTCCGGAGTATTTGTCTGATTATCAGGATGTCTTCAGTGAGTCTGAGTCCAGTGCACTGCCTCCTCATAGGGACTGTGACTGTGCTATAGATTTGATCCCAGGCAGTAAATTTCCTAAGGGAAGACTGTTTAATCTGTCGGTACCTGAACATACCGCTATGCGTTCATATATCAAGGAGTCTCTGGAGAAAGGACATATTCGTCCGTCTTCTTCCCCTCTTGGTGCGGGATTCTTTTTTGTGGCAAAAAAGGACGGATCTTTGAGACCTTGTATTGATTATCGGCTTTTAAATAAGATCACTGTCAAATTTCAGTATCCTTTACCGCTGTTGTCTGACTTGTTTGCCCGGATTAAGGGTGCCAAGTGGTTCACCAAGATAGACCTTCGTGGTGCGTACAACCTTGTGCGCATTAAGCAAGGTGATGAATGGAAAACCGCATTCAATACGCCCGAAGGTCATTTTGAGTACTTGGTGATGCCTTTTGGGCTCTCCAATGCGCCTTCAGTTTTTCAGTCCTTTATGCATGACATTTTCCGGAAGTATCTGGATAAATTTTTGATTGTTTATCTGGATGATATTTTGGTTTTTTCTGATAATTGGGATTCGCATGTGGAGCAGGTCAGGTTGGTCTTTAAAATTTTGCGTGAAAATTCTTTGTATGTCAAGGGCTCAAAGTGTCTCTTTGGTGTACAGAAGGTTCCCTTTTTGGGGTTCATTTTTTCCCCTTCTGCTGTGGAGATGGACCCAGTCAAGGTCCGAGCTATTCTTGATTGGACTCAGCCCTCGTCGGTTAAGAGTCTTCAGAAGTTCTTGGGCTTCGCTAACTTCTACCGTCGTTTTATCGCTAATTTTTCTAGCATTGTGAAACCTTTGACAGATATGACCAAGAAGGGCTCCGATGTAGCTAACTGGGCTCCTGCTGCCGTGGAGGCTTTCCAGGAGTTGAAACGCCGGTTTACTTCGGCGCCTGTTTTGTGCCAGCCTGACGTCTCACTTCCCTTTCAGGTTGAGGTAGATGCTTCGGAGATTGGGGCAGGGGCCGTTTTGTCGCAGAGAGGCCCTGGTTGCTCTGTTATGAAACCTTGTGCCTTTTTCTCTAGGAAGTTTTCGCCTGCCGAGCGAAATTATGATGTGGGCAATCGGGAGTTGTTGGCCATGAAATGGGCATTTGAGGAGTGGCGTCATTGGCTCGAGGGTGCTAAGCATCGTGTGGTGGTCTTGACTGATCACAAAAATCTGATGTATCTCGAGTCTGCTAAACGCCTTAATCCGAGACAGGCCCGCTGGTCATTGTTTTTCTCCCGCTTTGATTTTGTTGTCTCGTATTTACCAGGTTCAAAGAATGTGAAGGCCGATGCTCTTTCTAGGAGCTTTGTGCCTGATGCTCCTGGAGTCGCGGATCCTGTTGGTATTCTTAAAGATGGAGTTATCTTGTCAGCTATTTCTCCGGATCTGCGACGTGTGTTGCAGAGATTTCAGGCTGATAGGCCTGAGTCTTGTCCACCTGACAGACTGTTTGTCCCGGATAAGTGGACCAGCAGAGTCATTTCCGAGGTTCATTCCTCGGTGTTGGCAGGTCACCCGGGAATTTTTGGCACCAGAGATCTGGTGGCCAGGTCCTTTTGGTGGCCTTCCTTGTCTAGGGATGTGCGGTCATTTGTGCAGTCCTGTGGGACTTGTGCTCGAGCTAAGCCTTGCTGTTCTCGTGCCAGCGGTTTGCTCTTGCCCTTGCCTGTCCCGAAGAGACCTTGGACACATATCTCCATGGATTTCATTTCTGATCTTCCGCTATCTCAGGGCATGTCCGTTATCTGGGTGATATGTGATCGCTTCTCCAAGATGGTCCATTTGGTTCCTTTGCCTAAGCTGCCTTCCTCTTCCGATCTGGTTCCTGTGTTTTTCCAGAACGTGGTTCGTTTGCACGGCATCCCTGAGAATATTGTGTCAGACAGAGGATCCCAGTTCGTTTCCAGGTTCTGGCGATCCTTTTGTAGTAGGATGGGCATTGATTTGTCGTTTTCGTCTGCTTTCCATCCTCAGACTAATGGACAGACGGAGCGAACCAATCAGACTTTGGAGGCTTATTTGAGGTGTTTTGTCTCTGCTGATCAGGACGATTGGGTGACATTCTTGCCGTTGGCTGAGTTTGCCCTTAATAATCGGGCTAGTTCCGCCACCTTGGTTTTGCCTTTTTTCTGCAACTCTGGTTTCCATCCTCGCTTTTCTTCGGGTCATGTGGAGCCTTCTGACTGTCCTGGGGTGGATTCTGTGGTGGATAGGTTGCAGCAGATCTGGAATCATGTGGTGGACAACTTGAAGTTGTCACAGGAGAAGGCTCAGCGCTTTGCCAACCGCCGCCGCGGTGTGGGTCCCCGACTACGCGTTGGGGATTTGGTATGGCTTTCTTCCCGCTTTGTTCCTATGAAGGTCTCCTCTCCCAAATTTAAACCTCGTTTTATTGGGCCTTACAAGATATTGGAAATCCTTAATCCTGTATCTTTTCGTCTGGATCTTCCTGTGTCGTTTGCTATTCACAATGTATTTCATAGGTCCTTGTTGCGGCGGTACATTGTGCCTGTAGTTCCTTCTGCTGAGCCTCCTGCTCCGGTGTTGGTTGAGGGCGAGTTGGAGTACGTGGTGGAGAAGATCTTGGATTCTCGCCTCTCCAGGCGGAGGCTTCAGTACCTGGTCAAGTGGAAGGGCTATGGTCAGGAGGATAATTCCTGGGTGGTCGCCTCTGATGTTCATGCGGCCGATTTAGTTCGTGCCTTTCATGCCGCTCATCCTGATCGCCCTGGTGGTCGTGGTGAGGGTTCGGTGACCCCTCACTAAGGGGGGGGTACTGTTGTGAATTTGCTCTTTGCTCCCTCTAGTGGTTACTAGTTTTTTGACTCTGGTTTTTCTGTCATTCCTTTTATCCGCACCTGGGTCGTTAGTTAGGGGTGTTGCTATATAAGCTCCCTGGACCTTCAGTTCAATGCCTGGCAACGTAGTTATCAGAGCTAGTCTGCTGTGCTCTTGTCTACTGATCCTGGTTCCAGTTATATCAGCTAAGTCTGCCTTTTGCTTTTTGCTATTTGTTTTGGTTTTGTATTTTTGTCCAGCTTGTTCCTAATCTATATCCTGACCTTTGCTGGAAGCTCTAGGGGGCTGGTGTTCTCCCCCCGGACCGTTAGACGGTTCGGGGGTTCTTGAATTTCCAGTGTGGATTTTGATAGGGTTTTTGTTGACCATATAAGTTACCTTTCTTTATTCTGCTATCAGTAAGCGGGCCTCTCTGTGCTAAACCTGGTTCATTTCTGTGTTTGTCATTTCCTCTTACCTCACCGTCATTATTTGTGGGGGGCTTCTATCCAGCTTTGGGGTCCCCTTCTCTGGAGGCAAGAAAGGTCTTTGTTTTCCTCTACTAGGGGTAGCTAGATTCTCCGGCTGGCGCGTGTCATCTAGAATCAACGTAGGAATGATCCCCGGCTACTTCTAGTGTTGGCGTTAGGAGTAGATATATGGTCAACCCAGTTACCACTGCCCTATGAGCTGGATTTTTGTATTCTGCAGACTTCCACGTTCCTCTGAGACCCTCGCCATTGGGGTCATAACAGGCTACATCACATTTGGAATCAGGTGGTGGACAATTTTAAGTTATCTCAGGAGAAGACTCAGCAGTTTGCTAATCGCCGTCGCCGCGTGGGTCCCCGACTTCTTGTTGGGGACTTGGTGTGGTTGTCTTCTCGTTTTGTCCCTATGAAGGTCTCTTCTCCTAAGTTCAAGCCTCGGTTCATCGGTCCTTATAGGATCTCGGAGATTCTTAACCCTGTATCTTTCCGTTTGGATCTCCCAGCATCGTTCGCTATTCATAATGTGTTCCATCGGTCGTTGTTGCGGAGGTATGAGGTGCCTGTTGTTCCTTCGGTCGAGCCTCCTGCTCCGGTGCTGGTGGAGGGAGAATTGGAGTATGTTGTTGAAAAGATCTTGGATTCTCGTGTTTCCAGACGCAAACTCCAGTATTTGGTTAAGTGGAAGGGTTATGGTCAGGAGGACAATTCCTGGGTGGTCGCCTCCGATGTTCATGCGACTGATTTGGTCCGCGCCTTCCATAGAGCTCACCCTGATCGCCCTGGGGGTTCTCGTGAGGGTTCGGTGACCCCTCCTCAAGGGGGGGGGGTACTGTTGTGGATTCTGTTTGCGTGCTCCCTCTGGTGGTTACTGCTGGTACTGGGTGACTTTGGTGGGTTGCGGCCTTTGGTTTCCATCTGTCCATCAGAGGCTGGGTGTTTCCTATTTTACCTGGCCTTTCTGTCATTTCCCTTGCCGGCTATCAATGTGTTCAGATGTGCTCTGTTTGGTTCCTGCCTACCTGCTCCCAGATCTTTCAGGATAAGCTAAGTGCTGATTTTCAGTTGTTTGGTTTTTTGTCCAGCTTGCTTAGAATGTCTCTTGTTAGCTGGTTGCTCTAGTGGACTGAGGTTCTCCCCATGTGCCATGAGTTGGCACATGGGTTCTTGTAATCTCAGGATGGTTTTTTTGATTAGGGTTTTTTGCTGACCGCTCAGTCCCCTTTTGTGTCATTCTGCTTTCTAGTTTTCAGCGGGCCTCTATTTGCTAAAGCTATATACATCATCTCTATGTGTGTGCCTTCCTCTCATTTCACCGTCAATACATGTGGGGGGCAACTATATCTTTGGGGTTAATTCCTCTGGAGGCAAGTGAGGTCTTTGTTTTCTCTGCAGTACTAGTTAGCTCTTAGGCTGGTGCGTGGCGTCTAGAACCAACGTAGGCACGCTCCCTGGCTATCTCTAGTTGCGTTTGTCAGGCGTAGGGCAGCGGTCAGCCCAGGTTCCATCACCCTAGAGCTCGTCCGATATTTATTATACCTTGCTTATCCTGTGCTATCCCTAGCCATTGGGGATTCATGACAGATAATCTCCTTGGTTTGCCAGTTGATAATTGGGTTCTGAGAACGCAACCAAGGAATGCCTAAAATCACAGGAAAATGAGGAGAAGAAATTAGCATGAAAGAAAGTTGCTCCTGATGATTAGGCTCCAACAAAATTTCAAGGGGTATGGTCTGCTGATCCACAGGCCCAGAGATTAAAGGTGACCCATCCACTGTTTCCATGGTAATTGGAGAGGCTCTTTGCTGAATTTCAATACCATGTTCCTTGGCAAATGCAATATCCATGAAATTGCCACCTGCACCAGAGTCAATCATAGCTGCACTGGAAATCCACTGTCCTGAACACAGGATCTTAATAGGGAGAGAACAGTAAGAGTTCTTTTCCTTCAGCTCCTTGGGGGGTGAAGTCATAGAAAGTGAATGGAATACAGCGTTTAAAGGCAGGCTACATTCAGAGATGTCAGATTCATCATCACAATTGTCATACTCCCCTATTGCTGCTAGCACCTTGTTAGGCCGTCTAGGACACTTAGGACAATTGATCAAGAAGTGGTCAGACTGGCCGCAGTAGAAACATAGACTTTCACGAAGGCGATGCTCCCGGCGCTCATTGATCTCGCGCCTCTGAATGGAATCAATTTGCATGGACACCTCCTCCACCTCCTGAGAGGTTTTACCTGCAGGCTCTTTGGAAGGAAGGGAAAAGTTAGAAACACGGTTATATGCAGCAAATTTCTCCTGCCTACGCTCAGTAAGGCAAATGTCTATGCGAACACAATGCTGTATAAATGTCTCTAGCTCTTGTGGTAAATATAATGAACCCAGCACTCAACTTCAATGCAACTTGAGATTTATTGCGTAGTACAGAAAACGTTTCAGTCTCATGCGACCTTCATCAGTTACGTACTTGAAGGTGCCCGGGCACTCACGACGACAAGCGGTGGACACCGCGTCCGGTCCCGGATCTATCAAGCTCCCAGCCTGGATAGGACTAGGGCAGATATTCTCCAGTGACCTCCACTGGACATACTGAGTCCAACTCACCCAGCGATACACAAACCACCTTCAAGTACGTAACTGATGATGGTCGTATGAGACCGAAATGTTTTCTGTACAACGCAATAAATCTCAAGTTGCATTGAAGTTGAGTGCCGGGTTCATTATATTTATGGTATTAAGGTGTGGGAACCTACCCGTGCACCCCCGTAGCAGTGCTCACATTTTTTGTTCACCTCTAGCTCTTGTGGTGACTCAGAGCAGGCTAGTTCATCTTTTACAATACTAGACAGACCCCTTTTAAAAATAGGCAATTGTGCATAACTGTCCCAATTGGTTTCTACCGCTAATCTCCTGAATTCAGTGGCATACTCAATAACAGAACGTTTAGCCTAGCATAAAGACAACAAAGCAGATTCAGCGGTTGCACGGCGATTAGGGTCATTGTTGTGAATTCCGTTCTCGGACTCCCTCCTGTGGTCATGAATGGTACTTTGGTTAGTTCTGCTCTTGGACTCCCTCTGGTGGCTTTGAGCGGAACTGCTGGTCACTGAGGTTGGCTTTGTCAGCTGCTCTCGTTTATTGCTATGCTGGCTTCCCTATTTAACTCCACTCAGATCGTTACTTCATGCCAGCTGTCAATGTTTCAGTATTGGTTCAGATCTCTCTTGGACTTCTCTGAGGACCTGTCTACTCCAGCAGAAGCTAAGTCTTTGCTAGTTCATTTGTTGTTACTGCTTCCTGAATATATTTCTTAGTACTGCTAATTTCTTGTCCAGCTTGCTATCATGATATTCCCTTGCTAGCTGGAAGCTCTGGGGTGCAGAGTGGCACCTCCACACCGTGAGTCGGTGTGGGGAGTCTTTTTGCTTACTCTGCGTGGTTTTTTGTAGTCTTTTGTGCTGACCGCATAGTTCCCTTTTCTATCCTCTGACTATTTAGTGAAGTCTGGCCTCCTTTGCTAAAACCTGTTTCATTCCTGTGTTTGTGACTTTCCTCTTAACTCACAGTCAATATATGTTGGGGGCTGCCTTTACCTTTGGGGAATTTCTCTGAGGCAAGGTTAGGCTTCTATTTCTATCTTTAGGGGTAGTTAGCTCTTAGTCTGTGAAGAGGCGTCTAGGGAGAGTTAGGTACGCTCCACGGCTATTTCTAGTGTGTATGATAGGAGTAGGGTTTGCGGTCAGCAGAGTTCCCACTTTCCCAGAGCTTGTTCAATTTACTAGTTTACTCATCAGGTCATTCCGGGTGCTCCTAACCATCAGGTCCATAACAGTACAGCTGGCCCACAAAGTGTTAATGCATCTCAAAAGAGGGATAAGAGAAGTTCTGAACCCATTTTTTTTTCTTTGCAGTGTGTGTTTCTCTTTTCCCCTTAATCTCTGGGTGGTTCAGGACTCAGGTGTAGATATGGATATTCAAGGTCTGTCCTCTGGTGTGGATCATCTCACTGCAAGAGTACAAAGCATTCAAGATTATGTAGTTCAGAATCCGATGTTAGAGCCTAGAATTCCAATTCCTGATTTGTTTTCTGGGGATAGATCTAAGTTTCTGAATTTCAAAAATAATTGTAAACTGTTTCTTGCTTTGAAACCCCGCTCCTCTGGTGACCCCAGTCAGCAAGTAAAAATTATTATTTCTTTGTTGCGTGGCGACCCTCAAGACTGGGCATTCTCCCTTGCGCCAGGAGATCCTGCATTGCTTAATGTAGATGCGTTTTTTCTGGCGCTTGGATTGCTTTATGACGAACCAAATTCAGTGGATGAGGCAGAGAAAATCTTGCTAGCTTTGTGTCAGGGTCAGGATGAAGCGGAGATATATTGTCAGAAGTTTAGAAAATGGTCTGTGCTTACTCAATGGAATGAGTGTGCCCTGGCAGCAATTTTTAGAAAGGGTCTTTCTGAAGCCCTTAAGGATGTTATGGTGGGATTCCCCACGCCTGCTGGTCTGAATGAATCAATGTCCTTGGCCATCCAAATTGATCGGCGTTTGCATTAGCGCAAAATTGTGCACCATTTGGCGGTGTCCTCTGAGCAGAGGCCTGAGCTTATGCAATGTGATAGAACTTTGACCAGAACTGAACGGCAAGAACACAGAAGTCAGAATAGGCTGTGTTTTTACTGTGGTGACCCCACTCATGCTATCTCTGATTGCCCTAAGCGCACTAAACGGTTCGCTAGGTCTGTCACCATTGGTACTGTACAGCCTAAATTTCTTTTGTCTGTTACTCTGATTTGCTCTTTGTCATCCTACTTGGTTATGGCATTTGTGGATTCAGGCACTGCCCTGAATTTGATGGACTTGGAGTTTGCCAGGCGCTGTGGTTTTTTCTTGGAGCCTTTGCAGTATCCTATTCCATTAAGGGGAATTGATGCCACGCCGTTGGCCAAGAATAAACCTCAGTACTGGACTCAGTTGACCATGTGCATGGCTCCTGCACATCAGGAAGATATTCGCTTTTTGGTGTTGCATAATTTGCATGATGTGGTCGTGTTGGGTTTGCCTTGGCTACAGGTTCATAATCCAGTATTGGATTGCAAATCAATGTCTGTGTCTAGTTGGGGTTGTCAAGGGGTACATGGCAATGTTCCGTTGGTGTCAATTTCTGATCCACTCCTTCTGAAGTCCCTGAGTTTCTGTCGGATTACCAGGATTTATTTGATGAGCCCAAATCCAGTGTCCTACCCCCTCATAGGGATTGTGATTGTGCTATAAATTTGATTCCTGGTAGTAAGTTTCCTAAGGGCCGACTTTTCAATTTATCTGTGCCAGAGCACGCCGCTATGCGGAGTTATATAAAGGAGTCCTTGGAGAAAGGGCATATTCGCCTGTCTTCATCACCGTTGGGAGCAGGGTTCTTTTTTGTGGCCAAGAAGGATGGTTCTCTGAGACCCTGTATAGATTACCGCCTTCTCAATAAGATCACGGTCAAATTTCAGTACCCTTTGCCTCTGCTGTCTGATTTGTTTGCTCGGATTAAGGGGGCTAGTTGGTTCACCAAGATAGATCTTCGAGGGGCGTATAACCTTGTGCGTATTAAACAGGGCGATGAATGGAAAACAGCATTTAATACGCCCGAGGGCCATTTTGAGTACCTGGTAATGCCATTCGGGCTTTCAAATGCTCCATCTGTGTTTCAATCCTTTATGCATGACATCTTCTGAAAGTATCTGGATAGATTCATGATTGTATATTTGGATGATATTTTGGTCGTTTCGGATGATTGGGAGTCTCATGTGAAACAGGTCAGAATGGTATTCCAGGTCCTTCGTGCTAATTCCTTGTTTGTGAAGGGGTCTAAATGTCTCTTCGGAGTTCAGAAGGTTTCCTTTTTGGGCTTCATTTTTTCCCCTTCTACTATCGAGATGGACCCTGTTAAAGTTCAGGCCATTTATGATTGGACTCAACCTACATCTGTGAAGAGCCTCCAGAAATTCCTGGGCTTTGCTAATTTTTACCGTCGCTTCATCGCTAATTTTTCTAGTGTGGTTAAACCTTTGACTGATTTGACAAAGAAAGGTGCTGATGTGGTGAATTGGTCCCCTGCGGCCATTGAGGCTTTTCAGGAGCTGAAACGTCGTTTTTCTTCGGCCCCTGTGTTGCGTCAGCCAGATGTTTCGCTCCCTTTTCAGGTCGAGGTTGATGCTTCTGAGATTGGAGCAGGGGCTGTTTTGTCTCAAAGAAGTTCTGATGGCTCTGTGATGAAGCCATGTGCCTTCTTTTCTAGAAAGTTTTCGCCTGCTGAGCGTAATTATGATGTTGGCAATCGGGAGCTGCTAGCTATGAAGTGGGCATTCGAGGAGTGGCGACGTTGGCTTGAGGGAGCCAAGCACCGCGTGGTGGTCTTGACGGATCACAAAAATCTGACTTATCTCGAGTCTGCCAAGCGGTTGAATCCTAGACAGGCTCGATGGTCGCTGTTTTTCTCCCATTTCGATTTTGTGGTCTCATACCTTCCAGGTTCTAAGAATATGAAGGCGGATGCCCTTTCTAGGAGTTTTGTGCCTGATTCTCCGGGAGTCCCTGAGCCGGCTGGTATTCTCAAAGAGGGGGTAATTCTGTCTGCCATCTCCCCTGATTTGCGGCGGGTGCTGCAGGAGTTTCAGGCTGATAGACCTGACCATTGTCCAGCGGAGAAACTATTTGTCCCTGATAGATGGACTAGCAGAGTTATTTCTGAGGTTCATTGCTCAGTGTTGGCTGGTCATCCTGGGATTTTTGGGACCAGAGATTTGGTGGCTAGGTCCTTTTGGTGGCCTTCCTTGTCTCGGGATGTGCGTTCTTTTGTGCAGTCCTGTGGGACTTCTGCTCGGGCTAAGCCCTGCTGTTCTCGTGCCAGTGGGTTGCTTTTGCCCTTGCCATTCCCGAAAAGGCCTTGGACGCATGTTTCCATGGATTTTATTTCACATCTTCCTGTCTCTCAAAGGATGTCTGTCATCTGGGTGGTTTGTGATTGCTTTTCTAAGATGGTCCATTTGGTACCCTTGCCTAAATTACCTTCCTCCTCTGATTTGGTGCCATTATTTTTTCAACATGTGGTCCGTTTGCATGGCATTCCGGAGAACATTGTGTCGGACAGAGGTTCCCAGTTTGTCTCTAGGTTTTGGCGGTCCTTTTGTGCTAAGATGGGCATTGATTTGTCTTTTTCTTCGGCTTTCCATTCTCAAACAAATGGCCAAACCGAACGAACCAACCAGACTTTGGAAACCTATCTGAGATGCTTTGTTTCTGCTGATCAGGATGATTGGGTGACCTTCTTGCCATTGGCTGAGTTCGCCCTTAATAATCGGGCTAGTTTGGCTACTTTGGTTTCGCCTTTTTTTTGCAATTCTGGTTTTCATCCTCGTTTTTCTTCGGGGCAGGTTGAGCCTTCTGACTTTCCTGGTGTGGATTCTGTGGTGGACAGGTTGCAGCAAATTTGGACTCACGTAGTGGACAATCTGACGTTGTCCCAGGAGAAGGCTCAACGTTTCGCTAACCGCCGTCGTTGTGTTGGTCCCCGACTTCGTGTTGGGTATTTGGTTTGGTTGTCTTCTCGCTATGTTCCTATGAAGGTTTCTTCTCCTAAGTTTAAGCCTCATTTCATTGGTCCTTATAAGATTTCTGAAATTCTCAACCCTGTGTCATTTCGTTTGGTCCTTCCAGCTTCTTTTGCCATCCATAATGTGTTCCATAGGTCGTTGTTGCGGAGGTACGTGGCGCCTATGGTTCCCTCTGTTGATCCTCCTGCCCCGGTGTTGGTTGAGGGGGAGTTGGAGTATGTGGTGGAAAAAATTTTGGATTCTCGTATTTCGAGACGGAAGCTTCAGTACCTGGTTAAGTGGAAGGGCTATGGTCAGGAGGATAATTCCTGGGTTGTTGCCTCCGATGTCCACGCTGCCGATTTAGTTCGTGCCTTTCATTTGGCTCGTCCTGATCGGCTTGGAGGCCCTGGTGAGGGTGCGGTGACCCCTCCTCAAGGGGGGGTACTGTTGTGAATTCCGTTCTCGGAGTGGCACCTCCACACCGTGAGTCGGTGTGGGGAGTCTTTTTGCTTACTCTGCGTGGTTTTTTGTAGTCTTTTGTGCTGACCGCATAGTTCCCTTTTCTATCCTCTGACTATTTAGTGAAGTCTGGCCTCCTTTGCTAAAACCTGTTTCATTCCTGTGTTTGTGACTTTCCTCTTAACTCACAGTCAATATATGTGGGGGCTGCCTTTACCTTTGGGGAATTTCTCTGAGGCAAGGTTAGGCTTCTATTTCTATCTTTAGGGGTAGTTAGCTCTTAGGCTGTGAAGAGGCGTCTAGGGAGAGTTAGGTACGCTCCACGGCTATTTCTAGTGTGTATGATAGGAGTAGGGTTTGTGGTCAGCAGAGTTCCCACTTTCCCAGAGCTTGTTCAATTTACTAGTTTACTCATCAGGTCATTCCGGGTGCTCCTAACCACCAGGTCCATAACAGGTCATCAAACATTAATGCCATAGCAGCCAAGAAATCATCCAAGTTATTTAACTGTGGGTCACGAGACTCAATCATCGGATTCGCCCAGGCGAGCGCTTGTGGTCACTAGCATTATTACACACAATACTTTGGATCTATCAGTAGGAAAACGGTCAGCATGCACATCAAAATATAGCATACATTGATTCACAAAGCCACAAAATTTGTCGCGATCACCATTAAATCTGAATAGGGGCAACTTTGGTGGGCTAGCTGGTGGCGATTGCCCAGAGGGTAAAGTCACTTGTGCAGCTATTTGCGTGCTTATGTCCTGAAAAGCCCGTCCATACTGGGACTCTATGCCAGCAGGTTTGTTTTCTTGGGCTGCCATGTGGTTGCTTAAGTCCTGCAAAGTTTGTTCAAACACTTGTTGATTGTGTTCAAAGCTTCCAAACTTCTTTTTCAGACCTTCCACATCTTTCTGCAGTGATCTAATTATGGAAAACACCTGCTCTAATCAGCTTTCTGCCGTCATTGTTCCAGCAGTCTCCTTTTTTATGGCTAGAGTATCCTGTAATAATTATAGGGGATAACTCAGGAGACTCTTTACGTGGAACAAGACAACTACAGGACACAGTTTTATAAGTGGTAAAGTCTTTATTATCACACGGTGATTCAAACAGGTGCAGAGAGAAACTCAAGTCCACAACACTTGGTGCAAATAATAAACGCAGCTTAGCAGTCTATAGGAAACTTCAGAGGAAAATGCAATCAAGCACAAAGTCTATGAAGCATAACTATTCTTGAGGAAACTTGACACGAATAAATCCTTGTCTTAGTCCAAACACAGATAGATATGCTTATAAGGCAGTTCAAATCATATCTTTAGCTCAACCAGGGAGGCCTGGTTAATAGTCTCAGGTTATTGCAGAGCAGCACAGCTTACATGTCCAGCAAATGCAGATGAAGTAAACACGAGCAGCAGATGAAGGAGGATTACTGGAAACTTGTGTATGCAGCAGGAACTCAGAGCAGAGTAGCAGGATCACCACACAGGTTCACAGGAGCAGGTGTATAGCCAGGGAGTAATCAGAGGTCAGGAGCTGGATGCAAGGCAGAATACTCTAGCACAGACTGAAGGCTGGGGTGGAGTTTTATAGCAGGAAGACACAGTGCACATGAGACCAAAGACGCCATCTTGGAAAAGGGCAGTAATGCACAAAAGGTAATAAAAATGTTCAGAGTCCTGACAGGACTAATCGGACTGTGGCCATCGCTGATTGGTCGTGGCAGCCATGACAGGCAGCTGGTGAGACCAATCAGT
Source organism: Ranitomeya variabilis (assembly GCF_051348905.1). Lineage (NCBI taxonomy): Eukaryota > Metazoa > Chordata > Amphibia > Anura > Dendrobatidae > Ranitomeya > Ranitomeya variabilis. The sequence continues at coordinate 239,748,275 of NC_135236.1, read as the reverse complement.
GAATGAATAACCGTGACGGAAGTTGAGGACAGACAGAAGGACAGACAGAAAGACTGAAGTGACCTTTAGACAATTATATAGTAGATATTCTAGGTTTTTCAAAGTAGCCACATTTTGCTTTGATGACTGCTTTGCACACTCTTGGCATTCTCTTGACAAGCTTCAAGAGGAAGTCACCGGGAATTGTCTTCCAACAATCTTGAAGGAGTTGCCAGAGATGCTTAACACTTGTTGGCCCTTTTGCCTTCACTCTGCGGTCCAGCTCACCCCAAACCATCTCCATTGGGTTCAGGTCTGGTGACTGTGGAGGCCAGGTCATCTGGCGTAGCACCACATCACTCTCCTTCTTGGTCAAATAGCCCTTACACAGCCTGGAGGTGTGTTTGGGGTCATTGTCCTGTTGAAAAATAAATGATGGTCCAACTAAACGCAAACCGGATGGAATAGCATGCCGCTGCAAGATGCTGTGGTAGCCATGTTGGTTCAGTATGCCTTCAATTTTGAATAAATCCCCAACAGTGTCACCAGCAAAGCACCCCCACACCATCACACCTCCTCCTCCATGCTTCATGGTGAGAACCAGGCATGTAGAGTCCATCCATTCACCTTTTCTGCGTCGCACAAAGGCACGGTAGTTGGAACCAAATCTCAAATTTGGACTCATCAGACCAAAGTACAGATTTCCACTGGTCTAATGTCCATTCCTTGTGTTTTTTAGCCCAAACAGGTCTCTTATGCTTGTTGCCTGTCCTTAGCAGTGGTTTCCTAGCAGCTATTTTACCATGAAGGCCTGCTACACAAAGTCTCCTCTTAACAGTTGTTGTAGAGATGTGTCTGCTACTAGAACTCTGTGTGGCATTGACCTGGTCTCTAATATCTGAGCTGCTGTTAACCTGCGATTTCTGAGGCTTGAGACTCGGATAAACTTATCCTCAGAAGCAGAGGTGACTCTTGGTCTTCCTTTCCTGGGGCGGTCCTCATGGGAGCCAGTTTCTTTGTAGTGCTTGATGGTTTGGCCACTGCACTTGGGGACACTTTCAAAGTTTTCCCAATTTTTCGGACTGACTGACCTTCATTTCTTAATTTCGTAATGATGGCCACTCGTTTTTCTTTACTTAGCTGCTTTTTTCTTCCCATAGAATTTGTATTTACAGTTTATTCAGTAGGACTATCAGCTGTGTACCCACCAGACTTCTGCACAACACAACTGATGTCTCAACCCCATTGATAAGGCAGAAGGCAGAAGGCCCCTTGCCCAAGATCAATTTTTTTGATCGCTTTCTATTATGATTTTTGGGAGGTAGAATGAACAAAAACTGGCAATTCAGGAATTGTTTTTTGTTTTTGTTTTTTTAATATAGATCTGCTTGTGGTAAAATTGATAAGGCAGCTTTATTCTTCAGGTCAATACGATTATAGCATTCGTATAGCATCTGACAGACAGGGAAGGAGGCAGATCAGGTCTTGTTCTTAGCAGGCACTGATAAGACACCTTCCCTGTAGGACCATATGGCCATATTGTAGCTGGGGGTCACTATGGAAATTGCATTCTGCTGATGGAAGCAAACAGGGAGCTCACTCCCTGTGTGATCTCCTCAATGTGGCTATTGATAGTGGCATCAGAGGGGTTAAAAGCCCGCGTTTGGTGTTGGCACCGATCATGGGCGTTGCTGCAGGTTTTCAGCTCTCACGCCGATCACGGCTCTGTACATGTACTGCGTATGTCGGGAAGGGGTTAAAGGTAGCTCATCATCTGATACTACCCAAAACGCATGTAGCATAAAACAGTATCTGGCTGCATGACTGCAGGAATATTTGATATTTTTCTCTGAAAGGCTTAGTCATTTCAGAGAAGATATAATTTACGGATACGGTCACACTATACTTGGTCATGATTTTAAATCTGTATTTATAAGCCAAAATCAGGTGAGAAACAATTAGAGAAAAAGTATTACAGAAACTCAAGAACCACTTCTGCATTTTGCCCCACTTCTGGTTTTGGCTTGCAAATACTGACCAAATATTGATAGTGAGACCATTGCCTTAAAAAAAAAGAAATGAAAAAGCAGCACTCATCCGATCCTTTGATGCTAAAAGTCATTCAATTCCTTCTAAAGGACATATTCATAAATTGCGATTGTGCAGGTACAGGGGAAGTTTCAGCAAGGGGAGACAAAAGACATACACGTCCATATGTTTGGGCAGTGTGAATCATCTAAAAGGTCCCTTTAAATCATGTCAGCTAAAGCAAAAGTCCCTTTAAATGAAAATTAAAAAAAAATTCATCAAACCCATAATAATTTCAAAAGACATATACAAGGAAAGGGACGTACAGATCAAATCATAAAATCAGAGATAACTAAAGTAATATGAGGTTTTGTTAATCATAATCAGTTTTACCTGTAATCTGCTTCATTGAGCAATAGTTTTTTGGTTTATATTGCATCTTTTGTTTTCACTATATAAACTCAACAGTGAAAAATGTAGAAAATTTGTACATATATTAATAATAAATACTGTATATCATGTCAGCTTTCCATGAGTACATAGATATAGCATAAATAAAAAACTAGTCAAGACTGAGAATTTGACAAGCAGCTGTAGCATGAATTGTAATTTGGAAAGAAAACCACAGTATCATACTCCTGGGTGTTAATTTACTTTATAGCCAGATATTTCAGACTGACGTTCAACTGCGTAAATTAAATTATATATAAAGTAACATACCTTTGAGTATCAAACTCTAATCTTGCTTATGAAAAATGTAAGGGCAGTAAACATTTGGGTGGGCAGCCTACATGTTTATTATCAGAGTTCGTTTTGTTGTCTGGGAGAGTGATCAGCAGTTAAAAAATGGACTGTTATTGTCTTGGAAATATTGTATACTGCATATCTGTGCTGTGCTGCATGATTATTGTATTGCACTTTTGGTCTTGGGTTGCTGGCATACCATGGTGTTCAGTGGTACCATAATGCCCCATTTCCATAGCTTTTACCAAGAACCTTTTGGGGATGATTCCTTAAAGTGTTTACACCAGTTTTCTGGTGTAAAACAGTTTGATAAATTGCATCATTTGAAAAGAAGAAACAAAAGGATTTGTACAAGACTCCAGCCGCAAAAGATCTGTGATTAATTCTCGAAGATGTTTCGAACAACCACCATATCAAATTCCTTCAAAAACTGTATGCTCGCGAACCTTGATGCATTGATGCGTTATTATTAATTGTTTTGAAGGCAAAGAAAAAAGGATGGACACACCAAATACTAATTTTATTTAAATTTCTCTTTTAGTCATTCCCTTTGCATTTTGATATAATAAAAATAAACAATTATCAATTATATTTTTTAAGCATTCTTACTGTGCAGCATTTTTTCCAAACTTGCGTAAAACTTTGCATACTACTACTATATGTTCATTCACTTTACATTTTGATAATTGATAAAATTAAACTTAGTACTTATATTTTTACAGCATTCGTATTTTGCAACATTTTTCCCAAACCTGCCTAAAACTTTGCATAGTGCTTCATGTCTTTTTACCATAAGCTCGTCTAAATCTTTGTCCAGTGGTTACAAAAATTATAAATGGTGCTGATGTAGTTTGTGCGTCTGAATCTGAAAAATTGTCCCTGTATAGGGTTTATGATTGTCTCATTGATCTGGTGCTAAATTCCCTCCTGCCCAATAGTAATATAAATATTAATTTGGGTCAAATGTCAGGCCGTGAAATATTATATAGCCAGTCTGAAAAAACGGTTCATTAGAACTTCCACATAACCAGTAGGGGCAGATTTATTTTTTGTTGCTGATAGTGGACTCAGACCATGTTTGGATTACTGGGAATTTAACAAAATTATTGTAAAGAATCAGTATCCTCTGACGCTCCAGCATTCCTGATTTTAATAACCAGTTGTTGGGATCATATTAGTTCACCCAGCTTTATTTCAGGGGAGTATATAGCTTTGGCTGTAGACAGCATTTAATCCACTCCAGGCTAAATAAAGTCCCAGCTTTATAAAATGTTGTTACTGATATATTCAGACAAATAAATAGTCAATATGTGGCTATTTAAATGACATATTGGTTGATTCACCTGATTTTCACTTATCTGACATCTACAGATTGTACTCCAAAGACTCAGACAATTTTTTATTTGCTAAACTTTAAATGTGTGTTTTCCTCGTTCAGGAAGTTAATTTGCTGGGGCATATTTTCTCCTCCAAAGTTTTCCGACTGGACCCCTAAAAAGGTCCAAACTATTAAAGATTGGATAAAAACCCAAATCTCTGAAGGCTTTGAAACATTTCCAAGGGTTTGCAAACTACCATTGTAACTGAAACATTTTTCAAAGATTTTCAAGAATTTTACTGGTAACTGGAAAGCCAGAAGCAATCCATGCCTTCACTGAGTTGAAAGAACTCTTCACATCAAACCTGCAATTCGTCCAGCCTGGCTTAGAGTGTCCTTTTATAATGAAGGTTGATGACTCAGAGGTTGGTGCAGAACAGTGTGAGTGCAATGCCCACCAGGGCCGTGGGGTACTCGGAACCAGGCCTGACAGTTCTTTGGGGAAGTCACGGGCTGTGACCCGTCTCCGTGGCCATGGGCGTGCAGTAAAAATGCAAAGGGAAAAGTTATATAGGATTGATTCGTGACGCCACCCATTGTGTTCGGCAAGGGATGGCAGACGCTGTGGTTCAGGTCCACTGAGGCCGATGGTGACGCAGCAAAGGCGTTTCAGCTCTCCATGGGTAGAGCGGGCCCCAGGGCAGGATATAGGGTAAAATAGGCGATGAGTAATATTGCAGTACTGGGCTGGTGACACAGTAAATAATTCTGAGGACACAACAAGGTGCAGTTTTCTCACTTTAATCACAGTCCCCAGGTTACAATCACCAGCTGGGTGTTGTGTCATCCGGGTCTGTGGTCCAGCCAGCTCTCGAGTAATTTGGGGTGCACTTCTTTGGGACCCCCTTCATGTGTACCTTTCCAGGTCGTCTCGCTCTGCGCTGGCTCTCACCCTCCTGCCCTGCACCTTACACACAGTGTCCCAAGCCAGCAGCCTCAGGTCCTGTCAGGCGACGTCCTCTTGGTCCCTTGACCCTATTTGGCTGCCTTTTTAGCAATTATGTGTAGATTTGGCCATGGCACATACAGACACCACAGCCTCCGGTGTGCTAGCTGAGTCCTACAGTCTCTCCACTAGTCTGGGGCCAGTCCCCACTACGGCGTGGATTTGGGTGTCACGGGTGGATTTTTCACTTCCCTGGCCCTAGGACCCCTTTCTCTCTGGAGCTCCTCTCAGACACGTCTGCACTACTCTCAGTCCTCTCACTCACTCACTAACTAACACCTCCCATTTCCATAACACTTTACTCCCAACTGTCACTCTACCTCCAGGTGTCACGGGAGACCTAGGTAGGAAAGAGCTAATAACCCAGGCCCCTGCGATTTCCCTCAGACTAGGGAAACCCTGACTGACCCTCTCCCAGAGTTTACACTGATGGTGTGCATGTCTGGGCCTCCACCCTCGCCCTATCTCCTGTTTCAACCCTAGGCTGAAACCACCACCCTCCCACCAGTGAAGAGACCACTCTCCAATACACACACTTAGCACAGACAAGGATAACGGAAAAATAAGCACCACGCCGCAGTCACTCAGGAATACACTATAAATGCAAAGGGCAAAACAAATACAAATATGGGAAGGAGAAAATAAGACAAAGGGAAATACACCACCAGCAACGATACTCCAACTACTTAGCTCACGACTCCAGACCGAGATAACCACGCACAAGACAGAAGCTATAATCGGTGACACCCAATGTTCAGGAGAACTATTTAAAGGCAGTGGGCATGGCCCAGCTTCCAATCCAAGCACCAGGTAAATTAACCCTGGACCAGCTAGATAAAATCTAGCCGACGCCAATGAGCGCATAGTGGACAAAAGCGGAATTACCGCTGTCTGTCGGACGACCTGGTCTGAACAGCGTCCAACATGACACCAAATCTCCTACCCTTATCTACTTCCTCCACCCACACCCTCTACCTAGTTCCCCCTCCAGCCTGAGATGGGTCCCTTCCTAAATAGGGTCCGCCCAGATCACCTGGCCTGGAGTGGTGTGGTGTTGGATGCTAGTGTGTGGGTACCGGGTAGTGCCCCTCTCCTTAGCACTCCCCAGCTGAGATACAGTACCTCTGTGGTGACTGGACCCTCAGGGGTGCCAGGGGTGCCACATGAGCAGATGCATGGGATGCAGTGACGGACAGGAGGCAGAGCAAGCGTTAACAAGTTTAATAACGGGAATACTCCACGCAGGGAGGTAAAGGGTTAAACAGGGGATTAAACAGTTCAAATAGCAAAGGATATTGTGAGGTGAAGAACCACAGTTCAGATAATGGCAGTCCTGATAAAAGTCAGTGGTTCCTAAGTCCATGAAGTGAATAGTTCCAACAACTGCTGGTGCAGTGTCTTTTCCAATGGGATCCTGTGGGCAACATTGCCCCGTCTTCTGGCGGCAGCAGTCGGTCTCCGGTATCTTCCGCTACCATCAGTCCATATGCCGCAGTGGCTGACAAGTGTGTGGGCCCCAGTACTGTGTGAGCCCAACATGGCTCTGCAAATATACACTGGCATTGTCAGGGTCTCCCATTAGCGGGTAAAGTGGGTTATGCAAGTACACTATGTTCCAAATTATTATGCAAATGATATTTTTCTCGGACTCCAAAACATCCTAACAGGCCAAGTTACATGTTAACATAGGAACCTTTCTTTGATATTACCTTCACAATTCTTGCATCCATTGAACTTGTAAGTTTTTGGAGAGCTTCTGCTTGTATTTCTTTGCATGAAGGCAGAATAGCCTCCCAGAGCTGCTGTTTTCATGTGAACTGCCTCCCACCCTCATAGATCTTTTGCTTGATGATCCTCCAAAGGTTCTCTATAGGGTTGAGGACAGGGGAAGATGGTGGCCACACCATGAGTTTATCTCCTTTTATGCCCATAGCAGCCAATGATTCATAGGTATTCTTTGCAGCATGAGATGGTGCATTGTCATGCATGAAGATGATTTTGCTCCTCAAGGTATGTTTCTGCTTTTTATACCATGGAAGAAAGTTGTTAGTCAGAAACTCTATATACTTTGCAGAGATCATTTTAACATCTTCAGGAACTTTAAAGGGCCCTACCAGCTGTTCCCCATGACTCCATCCCTAAACATGACTCCTTCACATCCTTGCTGACGTTGCAGCCTTGTTGGGACATGGTGGCCATCCACCAATCATCCACTACTCCATCCATCTGGACCATCCAGGGTTGCTCAACACTCATCAGTAAACAAGACTGTTTGAAAATTAGTCTTCATGTATGTCTGGGCCCACTACAACCGTTTCTGCTTGTGAACACTGTTTAGGGGTGGCAGAATAGTAGGTTTATGAACCAAAGCAAGCCTTTGAAGGATTCTACACCTTGAGGTTCGAGGGACTCCAGAGGCATCAGCGCCTTCAAATATCTGTTTGCTGGTTTGTAATGGCTTTTTAGCAACTGCTCTCTTTATCCGATGAACTTGCCTGGCAGAAACCTTCCTCATTATGCCTTTATCAGCAGGAACACGACTGTGCTCAGATTCAGCCACAAATCTCTTAACAGAAAGATGATCACGCTTAAATTTTCAACAAATATCTAATGTTTTCATCCCTTGACCAAGGCATTGCACTATTTGATGCTTTTCGGCAGCAGAGAGATCCTTTTTCTTTCCCATGTTACTTGAAAACTGTGGCCTGCTTAATAATGTGGAACATCATTTTTAAGTAGTTTTCCTTTAATTAGAATCACCTGGAAAACTAATTATCACATTTGTTTAAGATTGATTTCAGTGATCCATTGAGCCCTGAGACACAATGCCATCATGAGTTTATTTGAAAAACAAAACAATTAAATCGATTTGACACTTAAATCCAATTTGCATAATAACTTGGAACACAGTGTATATCCAGTACTCGGTTCTCTCTTTGAGGCATATGCGCGGTACTCACGGTCATGAAGCACACGGCACCTTGATCTCTGTCAGCTACTAGGCGTGCTGCACTCTTCTATCTATGCTGCGTGATGCCTGCTCCTGCCAAGACTGAAGCGCCGACAATCACTGGCACACTGCTTCTCCGGCAGGGTGCTGCACCTGATCTCTCTCTGGCAGCACGCACACAATACTCATTAGCCCGGAGCATTTCACACCTCGCTCCGTGGTGACCAAAGGGAACCCTGCACGTCTCTCCTCCCAGTCTTGGATGGAGGTGCTTGGGTGCGGGTCTGCGCTGTAAAGATGCTCAGGGGCCGCAGCACTCACTGGTGCCTGCTGCGCACTATCTGTTCCCACTAAGTCTTTTTCTGAGCCACTGCTGAGCATACGGCACCCCTCAGTGCAGCGGTCCCTCTCTCTGAACTGCTGCAGGATGCCTGGCTTCTCTCCTAGCAGCGGTCCCTCTGTAAACGGTGGGGCCCTGTTGCAGCGCCGGTCTTTGCGCTGCCCTCCATTCACGCCAAACTTCTCTGCTGCGCGCACTTTATCCTTTTATCTCCCAACCCCCTTAGGACAGGAGGAAGGTCCCGCTCACTATTGCTTGCCCCGGGAACACGAGATATAGCCTCGACATTTCCAGCCTCGGCAAGCAGGTACTCGCCTGCTGGAATTCGCCTTACATTAGCATAAGGTAAACCGACTCTCACTCAACACAGTCTATGTGCCTAGTTTTTGCAAAAAATTTCACTTGCTGAAAGAAACTGCGATATTGGCAATTGTGAATTATTGGCAATAAACTGAGCCTTCAAGGAATGGTGTGAAGAAAGTGATAAACATCATTACTGTCATCACAGACCACAAAAATCTGTGGGTAAATTAAACGTGTTCTGGTCTAACGTCAGAGAGAACTCTAGGAAGGCACAAGGGGCCCAAACTTTAGAGATGTAGTTGTAGTTATTCACAAAAAAATATGAAGCTTAAAACACCCTACTCTTAAAAACACCCTAGGCCTCTTTCACACATCAGTTTTTTGCCATCAGTCACAATCAGTCAAATGTTGCTGCTGGATAAACTTGTATTAGCGACGGATTGTGACGGATGGCCTTCCGTTTCATCGTAAAGTCTTTGTCCGTCAGTCTGAGACAACGGACAAAGTAACATTTTTTGTGTACGTCGAAAAGTCGAACAGCGATGGATCCTGCGACGTCCGTCGTTGGCTATAATGGAAGCCTATGTGTGCAGGATCGGTCGCTGTCGGTCAAAAGACGGAATCCTGCGACGGATTCTGTTTTTTTAAACTGAGCATGCCTGGAAGAATTTCTATTCCTTTAATTTAACTCATTTTTCCATTCAGGGTCTCTCTCTCTCTCTCTCTCATTCTGTTCCTTTAAATTCCTGTAGCAGCTGCTTTGACGGATCCGTAAAAAAAACAGATCCAGAGCATCAGTTTTTTACAATCAGCACAGGATCCGTCTTTTGAACACTTTGACGGATTGTGACTGATTCTAAAAAACTGATGTGTGAAAAAGGCCTTAGAATTTGAAGTGCACCAATACACTGAATTGGTTATAGTCCAAGGAGAGATCTGGGGTTCTATTAAAGGGAATCTTTCACCCCAAAATTCACCTATAAGCTAAGGCCACTGGCATCAGGGGCTTAGCTACAGTATTGTGTAATGCTGTAAATAAGCCCCCCAATGTAACCTGCCAGATAACAAAAGCAGGTTATATTATACGCTTTCCTTATCTTGCATTTTACATAGGGGGCTTATCTACAGCATTACAGAATGCTGTAGATAAGCCCCTGTTGCCGGTGACCACAGCTTATAGGCAAATTTTGGGGTGACAGATTCCCTTTAACCACTCTCAATGCTGGCAGCTAGTAATGAAATTTGAATTCACCAATTCATGTGGATTTGTTGCAAAGTTATTTGTTGCAAAGTGAATGTTCCCTATTACGCTCTGAAATCTCTCAGACAGAAGATGTTCAAATTTTATCATAGAAGCTTATGTTGTGTGATGCATTTGTTTCTTGCTAGACATGTTGGACACTTTCTCTTTCATTACCACCTCTTCATTGGCTTTACCACCTTATTGCCTCATGATAGATCATCACAGAATGGGACAGGTTCTAAGGATCTGAGCCTGCCCACACCGTGCAGATGCCGACTGTGTTAGGCTAGGTTCACATTGCGTTTAGTACAATCCGTTTAACGGATCCGTTAAACGCATGTGCAGAAATGAGCCAAATTTGGTGAAAATTTGGCTTCACGTTAACGCTTGCGTTAACGCACATGACTGCGTTTATGTCATTCTGATGTCCTTTCATAAAGCATCCATTTGTCTGCCTTCAGGCACTGTCAATAAAGTTGTTCTCCTTTTTTTTTGCTCTTTTGTCACCGTTGGGTGTGTATGGATAACATTCTCCATTTTGAAAGCATTGAGTGAACTTCTGCAAGCAAGATGTTTGTGTTTGAGCTTGTTCGATTTCGCTTGATGCAGTTGCGACTTTGGCAGAGAAGGTGTATTTCTCAAAGGAGATATTGGATCCATGAAGTGAATTTTTTAAGGAATACATATGGTGCTTTTCACACCCTGTATGTTCAGCTTCGGGATCATCCCTTTAAATTTCAATGTTATCATCGAATGTCCATTGAAACGTTTGATATTCTGCTATCACATGTGAAGGATGAGATACATCATCAGCGCAGCACTTTCCATGATAGTATTTGTGCGGAGCAACGTTTAGTGGTGACTCTGAGGTAATTATCCTTTTTTTAACATTGTTCTATTGACAAAGACAGGATGTAATTTATCGTGGAGCTTGTCTTTTAATTATGTTCACTTTGGCAATTGTCCGATGCCATTTTAACTTGTCTTTATTTTAGGTGTCCTTTAAAATCTTTACAATATGTCCATAGTGCTAATTTATTTTTTTTTTTTGTGATTGTCGACAGATATCTGGCTACCGGAGAATTTTTTGCGTCACTGCATTTTCTATTTCGACTGGAGAAATCAACCATTTGCCAACTAGTTCGTGAAACTTGTGATGCCATTTGGAACAACTTACAACCACTTGTGCTACCAACCCCAACAACAAAAATGTGGCTATCGATTTCCAAACATTTTGAGGATGTGGCTAGTTTCCCCAATTGTATTGGTGCCGTGGATGGCAAGCACATTCGGATTCAGAAACCAGTGCATAGTGGATCCCTATACTTTAACTATAAGAAATACTTTTCCATTGTATTGATGGCTATTGCGGATGCTAGATACCATTTTGTTGCTGTGGATATTGGTGCATATGGACGGACTAACGATTCCAGTGTTTTCAAAGAGTCCAACATGTGGAAATGTTTTTACAGCAACAACTTCAACATACCCTCAGCACGACCACTTCCAGGGACCGAAGGCCCAAGTTTGCCCTATGTTTTAGTTGGGGATGAGGCGTTCCAACTCAGACACAATCTCCTAAAACTGTACTCAAGCCGTAGTCTAAACTCCACAAGACGCATTTTTAATTATCGCTTGAGCCGGGCAAGACGTTATGTGGAGTGTGCCTTTGGTATTTTGACCGCAAAATGGCGTATCTTACTGACTTGCATGCAACTGCAACCTGAAAATGTGGACCGTGTATTGAAGGCATGCATCTGCCTGCACAATTTTGTTTCCAGACATGAACCCCAGGGATAAACAAAAACATACACGAGTAACTTCGGTACAAAAAATTTTTACACAAACATTTTAAGCGCAGTGATTGCCAAAGTTTGGTGATTGTTTTAAATAGTAGTTACAGACTGTGATATTGCGCGGGTGTATTGTCTGCCCAACTGTACGTTGGACTGCTACATTGCCTTTGCTTTTCCATAATTGGTTCACCCTGGCCTCTGTATTGTGGTTTGTATGACGGCATGTCCATGGTTCTTGGTCTCGAGGAAGTGGGTTCCTAAGAGCCCAAAAATTCCTCAACTAGGTCATTTAATCTTTGCCTAAACATTACATTCCTGTGTGGCGGTATCTTTTGGACTACAGGCACATATGACAAAAGCAGGAGCTTCCACTCATTGGTTGCCTATACTGATTCACGGGATTGCAATTCCGTAATTTCCCACCTTAGATCTCTGTGTTCACTGCGACACAGATCCTCTAACCGTTGGAGTCCATCTACAATTATGGCATCGACTTCATCTTTGGCAGATGATCACTTGCGTCCGCGGTGTGCTTGCAAACGGGCACTGACAACAGGAGCCACAGTACTACTGTCCATTGATCGTGGCTCGCTCAGGCCAGACACATCTTCAGCGCCCGTCTGTTGGCTTGTTTCCTGTCGAGATGGCTCTGGTTCCTCTGCCTCTGGAGGAAGAGCGGTACTGCATATCGTTCTATATAAAAAAAAAATATATTATTTAAGAGATTTTAATTAAATACGTGTTCGTCTCTCACACCGAAGCTTTTTACTTATGAGTGCTGGGACATCGTTTTCTGTAGAAACAACAATTGCTAATATGAACATAAAGGGTGACACGTTTGCCACCAGATCCACTGGGGGTGTTTTGGCTGCTGCGGAAGTCCCGTACAAATCGATCTCTAATGGATCTCCACCGGGTATGGACAGCTTTGGCTGCAAAGAAAAAAAGCAAAAAAAAAATTATTTGACAGCTTGCAATCTTTACGTTTTGCAAGTTAAGTTCAGCAATAATTACCAATTTTTTTCTTAGAGGATGCGGACTTATCCAAATATCGTGGTTCCAACTGGCATATTATTTTCTCCCAAAACTTCCAGTTTTTAATAATATTATTGTGGGAGCTGTCACTTTGATCCCATATGGACGGATTCGCTTCCACTAGTGTTATTATTTTCTCATTTTTAATGTCCAAGGGCTCATTGTCAACCGCAATGTTCCTTCTTTTTTTGGCGGGCTGCTTGGACTATGTAAACACAAAACGTTATATTAAAATGTATACGTTCATTTTTGGTTGCATACCTTTATCTCATCACCAAAACTACATTATTATGAGGGACAGTTATCCTAATTTTTTTCATTTTTTTTCATTTTTACCACTTTTAACTTTTTATAAATAATATTGCAATGTTTAATCGTTTATTTTTGTTGGTTGTCCTTGTACTGTTTGGTTTATGTTATGATATGTATGTAGTTTTTTAACCAGGGTTTTAAACGTTTGTTGTGTTATGTTTGTTTTGTATATTTGATTTTTTTATAAAAAAAAAAAAAGGAACCAAATTAGTATTTTTCTTGTTCAAAAAGGAACACTTTGCGTGATATTTACCGCTTCTAGGTGAGGTGAAGATAGACGGCGAGGCTGATTTTTTTTGTTCCTTTTTCAACAACCTACGGTGTAGTAAAAAAAAAAAAAATTACAATTCTTGTATCAATTCATTTATGTGTAAAAAGACACAGAATGTGTGGCATGTACCTTCTTGGACACTTTTGCAACTTTTTTGGGGGGTGGCCTGGCAGGTTCGGGATCAGAAGATTCCTATTTGCAATAAAAACATGACTACACATGATTACCTCAATACACTAGACTGGCACACAACATATATTGTGGCTTTTTAAATCGAAAGCATACCGATTGCGATGAGAAGACTGCAGACACGCTGCTGCTGCTTGATCCCTCACTATCTGACATCTGTCTACAAACAAAACAATACATTTAGTACACACACATCCGATGGCCACTACACATTCACATTATGTATACAGAAATATATAATACATCGAATTGTACTTACATTGCCTTTGAGCGCTCACAAGATCACACACTGTGTTGCTGACGTTTTCAGCAGAGTATATTTATGCTCCAAAATGGCTGAAATCATATTTCCTGTCACATGACCGCATGGACTAGCTTCATTAACGCAATCCAACGCATGGTTTCATTTGGACATTTTGCTTGATTTGCGTCTGGCTGCGTTAGCAATAGACTTCAATGGCAGAATTAACGCTTCCGTTACTCTTGCGTTAGCTTGACCGGACCCGAAAACACTGCAGGCTGCGTTGGAAGGTGCATCATAAAAAAACGGAATGTTGCTAATGCATGCCAATTTTGACATGCGTTACGATGCGTCATACAAATGCAAGTCTATGGGTGCGTTACAATGTCTGTTACATTGCGTTTTGCCTTCTTAAAAACGTGTCCGTTAGATGGACTGCCCTAGCGCAATGTGAACCCAGCCTTAGATAGCCGGCATCTGCCTCTAACAGCAAAAATTGGTGGTAGCATCAATCATTTGTGTTAACATATTAAATGCCAATATCAATCACTGAAAGTAGCATTTAGGCTTTGTGATCCTGCCCAGGCATGAAGTTATTGCAGGAAGCTAAAGGGTTGCCTTTGCAGCTAGATGCCTGCTGAAGGTCATGTTGTACCAGTGGCTATTTCTGTGACCATGATACGACTATATACTGCAATAATATTCGCAAGTATAAATGATCCACATCAAAACACCAAAAAACGGAGTAAAGGTCCATTTAAAAATTTAACAAACTTTTATTCAAGAAACAGATATAAACACAGGTATATAAACATGTACATTATATGTATGAGGACAAGGTGATATGAAGGGCTCAGTGAGAGCAGGGAGACCACCTCATCCATAAAACATGTATGGTTGATATGGGGAATGGACCATGGGAAAATTACTGCTATATCAATGCAAAATGCTAATCATAAAGTGCTAGTGCTTATGCATTTCACATCATCCCAATATAAGGCACGGTGTTAATGAAAAGAGTAAGAAAAATTCAATTGTCAGAAAAATTTATAATAGGGAGAAAATCCCAGTCAGCACACCAATGCATATATTGAGAGTAAAAAGTCTATAAACTAATCCAAGTCTTTACCCATAATGTCACACCAGGATGAATCAGTCAACAAAATATTTTTTTAAGAAGGTTCAGATTTTCTTTTCCAGCCAATAAAATAATAAATAAATTAGGCAAGCTTATTGACCTGGACAGTCATGTTGCATGGTCTTTTTCACTGCATAATTAACTCTGCAAAATCAAACCCCCCAAAATTTTGGCAGAATTTCAATTTTTTTATCACCACTTCATGGCACTTAGAATTTCATTCCTACTTTTCAGTACATTATAAAATTAACCCCTTTACCCCCAAGGGTGGTTTGCACGTTAATGACCAGGCCAATTTTTACAATTCTGACCACTGTCCATTTATGAGGTTACAACTTTGGAACGCTTCAACGGATCCCGGTGACTCTGACACTGTTTTCTCGGGACATATTGTACTTCATGATAGTGGTAAAATGTCTTTGATATTACCTGCGTTTAATTGTGAAAAAATGGAAATTTGGAGAAAATTTTGAAAATTTCGCAATTTTCCAACTTTGAATTTTTTATGCAATTAAATCACAGAGATATGCCACACAAAATACTTAATAAGTAACATTTCCCACATGTCAATTTCTCATTTTTACAACACCATTTTTTTTTAGGGACCACATCTCATTTGAAGTCATTTTGAGGGGTCTATATGATAGAAAATAACCAAGTGTGACACCATTCTAAAAACTGCACCCCTCAAGGTGCTCAAAACCACATTCAAGAAGTTTATTAACCCTTCTGGTGTTTCACAGGAATTTTTGGAATGTTTAAATAAAAATGAACATTTAACTTTTTTTCACAAAAATTTACTTCAGCTCCAAAAAAGTTGTTGTACAATTTGTCCTAAGAACGCCGATACCCCATATGGGGGGGTAAACCACTGTTTGGGCGCATGGCAGAGCTTGGAAGCGAAGGAGCGCCATTTGACTTTTCAATGCAAAATTGACTGGAATTGAGATGGGACGCCATGTTGCGTTTGGAGAGCCCCTGATGTGCCTAAACATTGAACCCCCCCACAAGTGACACCATTTTGGAAAGTAGACCCCCTAAGGAACTTATCTAGATGTGTGGTGAGCACTTTGACCCATTAAGTGATTCACAGAAGTTTATAATGCAGAGCCGTAAAAATAAAAAATCATATTTTTTCACAAAAATGATCTTTTTGCCCCCAATTTTTTATTTTCCCAAGGGTAAGAGAAAAAATTTGACCCCAAAAGTTGTTGTCCAATTTGTCCTGAGTATGCTGATACCCCATATGTGGGGGTAAACCACTGTTTGGGTGCATGGGAGAGCTCGGAAGGGAAGGAGCGCCATTTGACTTTTCAATGCAAAATTGACAGGAATTGAGATAGGACGCAATGTTGCATTTGGAGAGCCACTGATGTGCCTAAACATTGAAACCCCCCACAAGTGACACCATTTTGGAAAGTAGACCCCCTAAGGAACTCATCTAGATGTGTTGTGAGAGCTTTGAACCCCCAAGTGTTTCACTACAGTTTATAACGCAGATCCGTGAAAATAAAAATTCTTTTTTTTTCCACAAAAATTTTTTTTAGCCCCCAGTTTTGTATTTTTCCAAGGGTAACAGTTGAAATTGGACCCCAAAAGTTGTTGTCTAATTTGTCCTGAGTACGCTGATACCCTATATGTGGGGGGAACCACTGTTTGAGCGCATGGCAGAGCTCGGAAGGGAAGGAGCGTCATTTGGAATGCAGACTTAGATAGATTGGTCTGCAGGCGTCACATTGCGTTTGCAGAGCCCCTAATGTACCTAAACAGTAGAAACCCCCAACAAGTGACCCCATATTGGAAACTAGACCCCCCAAGGAACTTATTCAGATGTGTTGTGAGAACTTTGAACCCCCAAGTGTTTCACTGCAGTTTATAGCGCAGAACCGTGAAAATAAAAAATCTTCTTTTTCCACAAAAATTATTTTTTAGCCCCCAGTTTTGTATTTTCCCAAGGGTAACAGGAGAAATTGGACCCCAAAAGTTGTTGACCAATGTGTCCTGAGTACGCTGATACCCCATATGTTGGGGTAAACCCCTGTTTGGGCACACGGGAAGGCTCAGAAGGGAAGAAGCACTGTTTTACTTTTTCAATGCAGAATTGGCTGGAATTGAGATTGGATGCCATTTCGCGTTTCGAGAGCCCCTGATGTGCCTAAACAGTGGAAACCCCCCAATTATAACTGAAACACTAATCCAAACACATCCCTAACCCTAATCCCAACGGTAACCCTAACCACACCCCTAACCCTCACACACCCCTAACCCTAATCCCAACCCTATTCCCAACCGTAAATGTAATCCAAACCCTAACCCTAACTTTAGCCCCAACCCTAACCATAACTTTAGCCCCAACCCTAACTGTAGCCTTAACCCTAGCCCCAACCCTAACCCTAGCCCTTACCCTAACCCTAACCCTAGCCCTAACCCTAACCCTAGCCCTAAACCTAACCCTAACCCTAGCCCTAGCCCTAACCCTAGCTCTAGCCCTAACCCTAGCCCTAACCCTAACCCTAGCCCTAACCCTAATCCTAATGGAAAAATGGAAATAAATACATTTTTTTAATTTTTTAATTTTTTGCTAAGGGGGTGATGAAGGGGGGTTTGATTTACTTTTATAGTGGGTTTTTTAGCGGATTTTTATGATTGGCAGCCGTCACACACTGAAAGACGCTTTTTATTGCAAAAATTTTTTTTTGCGTTACCACATTTTGAGAGCTATAATTTTTCCATATTTTGGTCCACAGAGTCATGTCAGGTCCTGTTTTTTGCGGGACAAGTTGACGTTTTCATTGATAACATTTTCGGGCACGTGACATTTTTTGATCGCTTTTTATTCTGATTTTTGTGAGGCAGAATGACCAAAAACCAGCTGTTCCGCGTTTGGTAAAATGGATAAAGCAGTTTTATTCTTCGGGTCAGTACGATTACAGCGATACCTCATTTATATCTTTTTTTATGTTTTAGCGCTTTTATACGATAAAAAATATTTTATAGAAAAAATAATTATTTTTGCATCGCTTTATTCTGAGGACTATAACTTTTTTATTTTTTCTTTGATGACGTTGTATGGTGGCTTGTTTTTTGTGGGACAAGATGATGTTTTCAGCAGTACCATGGTTATTTATATCCGTCTTTTTGATTGCGTGTTATTCCAGTTTTTGTTTGGCGATATGATAATAAAGCATTGTTTTTTGCCTCGTTTTTTTTTATGGTGTTCACTGAAGGGGTTAACTAGTGGGACAGTTTTATAGGTCAGGTCGTTATGGACGCGGCGACACTAAATATGTGTACTTTTATTGTTTTTTTTTATTTAGATAAAGAAATATAATTATAGGAACAATATATATATATATTTTTTTATTTTTTTTACACTTGTGAATATTTTTTTTTTACACCATAACATTGCCCCAGGGGGGCATCATGTTATAGTGTAAGATCGCTGATCTGACACTTTGCTGTGCACTGTGTCAGATCGAAGATCTGACGTGCACAGCTCCAGGCTTCCCAGCGCCTGCTCTGAGCAGGCGCTGTGAAGCCACCTCCCTGCAGGACCCGGATGCCACGGCCATTTTGGATCCGGGCCTGCTGCAGGGAGGAGGAGGTAAGAGACCCTCGGAGCAACTCGATCACATCGCGTTGCTCCGGGGGTCTCAGGGAAGCACGCAGGGAGCCCCCTCCCTGCACGATGCTTCCCTATACCACTGGAACACTGCGATCATGTTTGATCGCAGTGTGCCGGGGGTTAATGTGCACATAGTGCCGGATGTCAGCTGCGATAGTCAGCTGACACCCAGCCGCGATCGGCCGCGCTCCCCCCGTGAGTACGGCCGATTGCATATAAAGTACTATCCCGTCGGTGGTCATACGGGCCCACCCCACGTCGCCGGGATAGTACGTCTAATGTCAGAAAGAGGTTAATAGTGTCTTTAAAAACTGCATGTTTTTTCATGAAAAAACATAAAATAATACCCTCATATTTGTCAACGAAAAATGAAAAAGGTATGGCTCTTGGAAGAAGGTGATGATGATAACATGAAAGTAAAGAATGAAGAAGTCACCATCACATTGAAGAGATCCTGTCAGCACTGACAGCTCTGCAATACTGATTACATTTGTTAGGTGTCGAATTCCCGCCTCTGCACAGGGGGAATCTCGAGCCATCTCCGTTGCGGTCTCCCATTCTTCTCCAGCCACAGTGGAGACTCCGGTCCCAGCGTCTATCTCAGGCTGATACTGGATGACTGGTTATTACTGCCCTTCCAGGCTCTGTCCTTGTAGCCAACAATGTTCAGCAGCGAGCAGGTCTTTGTGGGACTAAGTCCTGCTTTTCATATACTGAGCATGACCAGGGTAAGATCTCTCGTTGGAGATCAAGGGTCACATGCTTAGATACTGCAGCAAATCTCATTGGTCCTCTAGGAAAGTCCTGAAGGTGCTCAACTTCTGTGGCAGCCTCCCATTGGTCCTTCTGGGAAGGTCCTGTACTTGCTGCAGCTATAAAAGGTTTGCATGACCGCACGGCCATGCGCTAGTGTACACTTGAAATTGTGTGTGTGTTGATGTGTGAAAGTCGCTCATTAATGATTCCCTCCCTTGTGTGTGACTGCTTGCGTAAGGTGGATGTTTGCTATCTAGTGCCCGACAGAGCCATTAGTACTAAACACACGATACAGCGTCAATTGCTGTGACCGCCAGTGCGGTGCCGTGTGCTATTAGAGCGCTTTCCTATCCCAAGTCTGGGTGGTTAGTGGCGTCCGCCAAAGAGGCACAGCACGCACTCTTGTGCATTTAAATTATATTTTCAGTTACTCTGACACTCCAGTTGTGGTGTCGAGTGCAAGTGGTCTGAACGTACTCTAATCCTGTGTCTTGGGATAGAGTCCTGAGACTCCTTGCTTGTGCTCTTGGTGCGGTACCGCGGCCCTGTGACGCAACAGGGATTGCTTCCTTCACACAGGGAGAAGCCAGCCCGTGTGTGTATCCACATTGTAGCGCCATATAGTCCGTCATTACTCAGCAGCAGGTTCCATCTCTGCACGGTGGACCCCGGGCTGCGAACGCACCTTATACCATCTCTCTTATAATTCGGTGCGTTCCTGAAGCCCTAACACCATTGATACCTTTGGTGAAAAAAATCTGTTTTGTGGTTTTTCTTTAATCACCATTTAAAGTTTTCTGCTAATTAGATTTTGGTGCAAAGGGGCTGGGCTGTATTCTGGGTCTCCTCCTCCCTGCCTGTGATTACCTAGTATCTTACTCTGCCTCCTTTGTTTGAAGAGGATATTTCAAACAGGGGAGGCAGATCCCTGAAAAATCAATGACCTGTTATTTACAGACCGGATGCAGGGCGTGGTAAGGAAATCTTCAAATGGTGAATAAAGAAGAACCTCAAAGTGTATTTCTTCAACGAATGTATCAATGTAATTTGTATTTAATCGCCATTACAGCCATATCTTTACTTTATATTACAAAATTGTGTTGACAGTAGTGTTGAGCGATACCGTCCGATACTTGAAAGTATCGGTATCGGAAAGTATCGGCCGATACCGGCAAAGTATCGGATCTAATCCGATACCGATACCCGATACCAATACAAGTCAATGGGACACCAAGTATCGGACGGTATCCTGTATGGTTTCCCAGGGTCTGAAGGAGAGGAAACTCTCCTTCAGGCCCTGGGATCCATATCAATGTGTAAAATAAAGAATTAAAATTAAAAATAGGGATATACTCACCTCTCCGGCGGCTCCTGGACTTTACCGCCGTAACCAGGAGCCGTTGTACCTAAGAATGCGCGCTTGAAGGGCCTTAGATGAGGTCACTGCGCTCTGATTGGTCCGTAGCAGTCGCGTGACCGCTACGCGACCAATCACAAAGCCGTGACGTCACCTAAGGTCTTTCAAGCGCTTGAAATACCTTAGAAGACGTCCGCAGCTTCTGATTGGTCACGTAGCGGTCGCGTGACCGCTACGCGACCAATCACAAAGCCGTGATGTCACCTAAAGTCTTTCAAGCGCTTGAAAGACCTTAGGTGATGTCACGGCTTTGTGATTGGTCGCGTAGCGGTCACGCGACCGCTACGGACCAATCAGAGCGCAGTGACCTCATCTAAGGCCCTTCAAGCGCGCATTCTTAGGTACAACGGCTCCCGGTTACGGCGGCAAAGTCCAGGAGCCGCCGGAGAGGTGAGTATATCCCTATTTTTTATTTTAATTCTTTATTTTACACATTGATATTAATCCCGATACCGATTCCCGATACCACAAAAGTATCGGATCTCGGTATCGGAATTCCGATATGGCAAGTATCGGCCGATACCTGATACTTGCGGTATCGAAATGCTCAACACAAGTTGACAGGTTATCCTTAAATGGAACCTGAAAGAAAATATATGCTGGCCGAACCACGAGCAGCATATATCAGACACTGCAGGATCTCAGCAATGTATGTTTGATTTCAAAACTCTGTGGCCGGGGAGCCAAACCACATGGGTGACTAGTCAAAAAAGCCAGTCTCCTTTTGAGTCATGGATAGCTTCTTGCATGCGTGTATAAGGAGAGACCTCTCAGTCAATCTCAGCAGTTGGGGAGAAAACACCAGGGAACAGCCGTTTGGACTGCCCATGGTTCAAACAGCATGTGTCTGCTTTCAGGTTATCTTTAACCCCTTTCACGACCACAAGTTTTTCAAAATTTTTTTCCCCTTCTTCCTAGAGCCATAACATTTTTGTTTTTTGGTCAATATGGCCATGTGAGGACTTTTTTTTTGCGGGATAAGTTGTACTTTTGAAAGACACCATAGGTTTTAACATATCGTGTACTGGAAAACAGGTAAAAAATTCCAAGTCCAGTGAAAAGGCAAAAAAGTAAAAAAAGTGCAATTCCACAGTTGTTGTTTTTTTTTTACCATGAGGAGAAATGCTCACTTGCTCTGAGCGCCGGCTACCAGGCGATGCTCATAGCAATCTGGCAATGACAACCATAGAGGCCTGCTTCAGACCTCTGGTTGTCATGCCGACATGGCGAGATTTATGACGTGCTTCCAGTAAGTGTGAGTTAAATGCTGCTGTCAGAAATTGACAGCGGCATTTAAATAGTTAACAGCCGTGGGTGGTACGCGGCTGTTGTGGGCACATGTCAGCTGTATATATCAGCTGACATGTACCTGGAAAGGTGTGGGCTCTGATGCAAACAGGGGGAGTTTGACATCAGTGTAGTCTTACGTCCAATGTCAGAAAGGTGTTATGGGTTTTACAGAATAATTTTCACCACGATTTCGGTGTAATTTTTGCATATATTGCTTAGTGTCAGCTAAAAAGCGCTTCAAGAAGTATTTTAATATGTGGACATAATTTAAAAAAAAAAACAAGTTTATTTTATTTTTGGGTGCTGGGTCCTATGACAGCAATGAGCTGATCCATATCTCTAGTTTTCTAGTTTTTAAGTTTGAGTAACCAGGCATATCCTTGCCTTCCACAAAGTGAGGGACACCCTTTGTAGCCCCTCTGTACTCTGGAGTCTATTTTACAGGGCCCTTATATAAATCTATACTCAATTTCAACATTTTGAAATAGAATATATGAAAATGTTTTGTTTTTTTACTGAACCAAAGTGCACATTTCAGACAGCTGTGATGCTTCTTAACTGGATTGAAATAAAAGTATTTATTAAGGAAAATCCGTTTCTTTTAGTCTTTTTCCAGCTATACTTCTTCCTGGCACCATGCAAAAGAATATTTAGAAAATTACAGCCAAATTTTCAGAATCTCCTCCCCCCAAAAATCTGATGTTTATTGCTTTTTAAAGTCTGATGTTCAGTTGGCCCAATGATTAAATTAACATTTCTTTAAAGCTGGGAGAGGAAAACATTACACGTCTTAAAAATCTAGAGCTTAGATTTGCAGTGGCTAAGTGATAGAGAATATTGCACAGCTTTGGTCTCTTGGCATAATGCACTATGGCATTATGGAGTTGTTTTCATCTTCCCCTCAGTTATTAATACGAGCCATGGAGAAAATTGTCTATGCAATAAAGAGCAGATAATGTTTTGAACTTCAAATTTGCAAGCTTTGTGGAATTTTACCACAAAAATATATTTGCAGTAAATCGATTTGTAATACTGTAAAGTAGTGATGAGTGAACGTGCTCAGTGACACTCTGATATCACTCGAGTATCTGGGTGCTCAGAAGTGCTTGGCACTCGTGGAGCATTGAGTGGTACTCAGATTGAATGCTCAAATTCCCACCCTGCCTGTTTGGCATCTGTTACATAGCCTATAAACATGTGGGAATTGCCAGTCACTGTAATGCTGTAGCCATCTTGGTAGTGGCATTACTGGGATTGTCTATCTGAATTACCTCATCAGAGGTTATAAAAGGATGAGCGCTGCGACTGATGCAAATACACAGCTCAGGGACAGTTCTGATTGGAGGAAGAGAGTAGTTATCCAGTCGTGTTATGCACAGTTTTAGGAATCAGAGTCCTCTACTGGTGATACTTTGCTAAACCATCATACTAAAAGTCCTTTTTAGGGCTAATCTTGTGCTTTGCTGTTTTTATGCGATACATTTTGCATTTAGCCTTGGGACAGCTGCTGGAGAAGGGAGTGCGGTAAATACAGCCTCTAGGCAGGGCTTAGGTCTTTGCAGTCAATTGCTAAACATAGAGCTGCTGCAGGTGACCACGTGTTTTTGGTGAAAAAATTGACTATATTGTCATTCATACAGTTTAACCTGCTTTGTGTGAAATTACAGTGGTTTAACATTTTTTTAGAAACTGCTTTGCCTGCAATAGGTGACCACATTTTTTTTGTGTGAAATTACTGTGGTTTGAAATGTTAAAAAAACCTCTTGGCCTGCTACAGGTTACCACATTTTTTATATTACAAAACATTTAGTTTCAATTAATCAAAAAAACTTGGTTCCCAGAAACCTAGCAATTAGAAAATGGATAAGGCGTGTGGTAAAAAGTGAAAGTGGAAGTGTTGATGATGGTGCACGCAGATGTCAAGGATGTGGGGCAGGTGCAACTGTGTCTGTTGCTGAAGCACAAACAACATGCCCATCCACAACACATAGCTTCCTGTCCCACTTTGCAGGGAGTCACAGTACACCACTTCCGAAGCCACACTAGTGTGAATTGGTAGTCAGTTGGATAGCAGATAATCATCTCAACATGCTTGTCAGGACCACCCAGTCTTTAGGCCCCGTCTCACATAGCGAGATCGCTAGCGAGATCGCTGCTGAGTCACTAGTTTTGTGACGCAACAGCGACCTCAGTAGCGATCTCACTATGTGTGACACGTACCAGCGATCAGGCCCCTGCTGTGAGATCGCTGGTCGTGTCGGAATGGCCTGGACCTTTTTTTGGTCGTTGAGGTCCCGCTGACATCGCTGAATCGGTGTGTGTGACACCGATCCAGCGATGTCTTCACTGGTAACCAGGGTAAACATCGGGTTACTAAGCGCAGGGCTGCGCTTAGTTACCCAATGTTTACCCTGGTTACCAAAAAAAACAAACAGTACATACTCGCCTTTCGGTGTCCAGGTCCCTCGCCGTCTGCTTCCTGCTCTGACTGAGTGCGGCCGTACAGTGAGAGCAGAGCACAGCACCGCTGACGTCACTGCTGTGCTCTGCTCTCAGTGTACGGTGGCACTGTCAGAGCAGGAAGCAGACGGCAAGGGACCTGGACACCGAAAGGCGAGTATGTACTGTTTGTTTTTTTTGGTAACCAGGGTAAACATCGGGTTACTAAGCGCGGCCCTGCGCTTAGTAACCCGATGTTTACCCTGGTTACCCGGGTGCTGCAGGGGGACTTCGGCATCGTTGAAGAGTTTCAACGATGCCGAAGTCGTTCCCCTGATCGTTGGTCGCTGGGGAGAGCGGTCTGTGTGACAGCTCCCCAGCGACCACACAACGACTTACCAACGATCACGGCCAGGTCGTATCGCTGGTCGTGATCGTTGGTAAATCGCTATGTGAGACGGGGCCTTTTCACACTGTCCAGTCTCACCAGCCAAAAGTCTGGATCACTTAGGAGACCAGTGATAACAAACTAGGACACTCCAAGGACATATTTACATCATCATTTCTTAATTGAGGCCTCTCACCCTGCATGTTCCAAGAGGGACAAGAGATGATGGTAGGGAATGGCAATTTTTGTTTAAGAAGGTAGATGATGATGAAACACAATTGCCGCTAAGTCAGGTCGTTGTTTAGTCACTGAGTCAGAAGGACCAGGTTGCAGCATTGGAAGATGAGGTGGTGGATGACAAAGTCATTGACCCAACTTGGGAATCTGACATGCAGAGCGGGGTCAATAGCGCTGAGATTGAGAGATCGGAAGCATCAAAACAGGCAGGAAGTGGCAGTATGGTGACCAGTGGAAGCAGGTGGGCAACTGTTCTGCAGGCCACCGCCACTCCTAAAATTCTGCATCAAAGAGTTAGGTGTTCCTCAGTCTGGGACTTTTTTAAAGAATGTTCTGAGACCAAAAAAATGGTAATTTGCAACCTGTGCCATGCCAAGATCAGCAAGGGCCTGACCACTAAGAGCCTAATCACCACCAGCATCATCAGGCACAGGTCATCTAAGCACCTGACTCGGTGGGCTGAACACCTCGGTCCACAATTGGTGCCAGTGGGTGACACCACTGCCTCTTACCCTGTGCTAGGTGCTTGCCAATCCCCTTCCCATGACCATGGCACAGATGCCTCCCACTCTGCACCTGTCCTTGCACATTCTGAGGCACCATCAGCAGGCACTTACAAATCCTTACCCCAGCACAACGTTGAGCTATTCCTACCCCAAATCTTGGAACGATAAAGAAAGTTCTCAGCCACCTATCCAGAGGCCCAAACACTAAATGAGCACATTTCCAGGCTGCTTGCAGTGGAAATGTTGCTGATTATGCTTGTTGACATGGAGAATTTCTGCTGACTCATGGCAGTAACTGTTCCTTGGCACTTGTTCCCCAGCCTCCACTTTTTCTCCCAGTGTGACATCCCCGCATTGTACCAGCACGCATCCAGGAACATCACCTGTGGCCTTACTAACGCACTTACTAGAAATGTCCACTTAACGACTGACATGTCCACAAGCACTTATGGCTAAGGATACTATATTTCCCTGATGACACACTGGGTAAACATTGTGGAAGCTGGGGCCAATTCCCACCCTGGCATGGCACATGTGCTACCAATACAGAGGATTGCTGACCCTCCTCCTACACCAGTACCTGCATCCCTTCTGCTCCTCCTCATCCTACATTTCTGAGTTGGTATCGCAGAGCATGTTGTCCACATTAGCCGGAAGACCTGCAGCAATGCCTTAGCAAAGCGACAAAATGCTCTGCTGAAGCAAAATGGTCTACGAGACAAACTTCACACCGTGGCAGAGTTATTGAAGCAAATAACAGACCAGATAGATGAGTAGGCTCTCGTCACTGAACCAACAACCAGGCATGGTCATGTGTGATAACAGACGCAACCTGATGGCGGCTGTGAAGCTTGACATGCTCATACATGTTAGATTCTTGGCCCACAAGCTCAGCTTGGTAGTCCAGCTGTTTCTGAAAACCTACCCAGATTTGCCAGAGCATGTGGTCAAGGTTGGCCGCGTCAGCGCCCATTTCCCAAGTCAGCTACAGGTACTGTCGCTCTGGCAATGCTGCAGCAGTGCATGCAAATGCCAGCTCAGCAACTGGAGTGCAATGTGACTACGCACTGGAATTCCACACTGTACATGCTGTGAGCGAGGTTTTGTGAGCAGCAGGGGCCAGATGTTGAATACACATCTGTCGGTATTTTGATCAGCCTCCGCACATAACTGAAGAGTGGGCATGGATGTCTAACATTTTTGTGCTTCTCCAAGACTTTGAGGACTCCACAAAGATGGTGAGTGTTGATGACACCATTATCAGGGGAGCAATCCCGTTTCTTTGCCTACTTAAACAGTCACTGTTCACAATTAAACATGAATTCGGCACTCCCAATTCAGATGCAAGAAAAATAGAAATAATTTTATTGGTATGGGTACATCCACTGTTTGACGTTTTGGTCAACACTAGGCCCTCATCAGAGCAACAAAATGCAAAAAAATTAACACTAAGGTTTTGTAAATTTTGTATTGTGGTCACAATCCTTGTATTTAATTTCTACGTTATGATGTTTAAAAAAAATTTTTTTTTTCATTTTTTGCATTTTGCAGTTCTGATGAAAGCCTAGAGTTGGCCAAAACATCAGTGGATGTACCCTTACTAATAACATTATTATTATTTTCTTGCATCTGAATTGGGAGTGCCGAATTCATAAGTTTCAGTATTATTGGAGTAGCATCCTATTTGTGCACCCCCGAATATTGGAGTGATGCACAGCCCTTTTTGTACACAATTAAACATGAGCCATTCCATGCTGACCAGGTGGAGATGGAGGAAGACATGAGACGGGCAAATACTACCCAGACTAGCCTCATCTTATCTGCTCAGTGCGGATTGGGTAACAATGAGGAGGTAAAGGCCGAGGAGGAGGGATAGGAGCTGATTGCAACAGAGGCTTGTACCCACACAACCTTTGTCCCATTTCTCCTGCGTGGATGTGCTGAGGAGGGGAATGAGGAGAAAGAGAGGGAGGAGGAGGAATAGGAGATGGAAAGTTGTCATCATGGTGGAGACAGGTAAGTGTTGGCTATAAGGAGCTTGGCATATAAGGCCAACTTTATGTACCATTGCCTTTCCCATCACCCTCATGTTATACTGATCTTAGTAAGAAACGAGTACTGGTTGTTCACCCTGCTAGACACACGCTACAAGGAGAACCTTGAATCTTTCCTTTCTGGGGTGGAGAGGTCTACTAAAATGGTGCTTTACCAGAAGGCCATTGTGGAAAATATGTTGAAAAATTTGTCATCAGACAATGCTAGCTGCAGGGGGCAAGCTTTTTTGCACAACTAAGGAGGAGAGACAAAGGAAACAGACACCAGGTACAGCAGAGGCAGGAGTGCACTGTCAAATGACTGTGCCAATTTCATGACACCCTCCCAGTGTCCATATCCTGACGACCAGGTATTTTTGACAAGGAGGAAAAAGTTTTTAAAGATGGTCAAGCAATACCTGGCAGACAAAACCAGCGTACTCCCTAATTCCTCTGCAACCTTCAAATATTGGATCTCAAAACTGGACACTTGGCATAAGCTGTCCCTCTATACCTTGGAGGTGTTGTGCTGCCTTGCCACTAGCGTCTTATCTGAGACACGAAAATGCCCTACATTATAGACAAGGAGGACCTCATGCAAGCAAACACCTATGTAAATAAAAAAAATGCTCCAACTATGGCTTGTACAATAAGTAAGTAATTTTTACTATTAGACCACACAATTTAAAAATGTATTAAAAAAAGCGATTGGGGATGAAAATAGACCATACAGAAAATGGAACAAGCAAACACTGGACAAAAAATTGGATTGTGTCAGGGAATTGTAACTTCCTGCAGAATAAACTTTTAATTGCTATAGGAAAATATATAAGATAGGTAGGTAACAATAATATTCTAAGTAGATAAAGTGCAGAGTGCAGATAATTATAGTACAATAGGTACAGAAAATATTCATACCCTTTTAAATTTTTCACTCTAGCCATAATCGTATTGATGAACAGAATGATACTATGAGATGGTTGTTAGCATAAAATATACACCATAAAAATAATTCACAAAACATTTTCAGAATTGAGTTTTTTTCACAATTTCTCACCACTTGGAATTTTTTCCAATTTTCCAGAACACTATGTGGTGTAATAAATTATGTTGTTCAAAAATACAACTCAAAAAGTCCCGCAAAAAACAAACCCTCAATGTGGACAGAAAAATAATAGTTATGGTTCTGGGAAGAAGGGGAGAAATAAATGGATATTTTCCATGTTGTGAAGAGGTTAATTACTGCTCTTAAAGAGCAGGCCTCTGTTTTTTCAACTTATCCTTTCAGCCACTAGAATTCCAACCATATTGGTTTAAGGAATATGGCCTGTTAAGAGATCAGATTCCACCTACCAATGACAAAACATTCAACCTAAGCTTGAACTCAAAAGGTAAAGCACGACCGCGTTTTATTTCAGAATTCAATAGTAGACATGAAAATAAGTACTGAGATAGGAGATGGCACTTGCTATTTCAAAGATTCTATCTAGATAGAAGAGAGACGAGTAAGGAGGAGCCATGCTTGTAGCTCTTCCCTTCTCCCGTATACACAGAATTGTAAAAGCACTGCCATCTTCTATCTCAGTGATGGAAAAGTCTGTCTTCACTGAATACAGATTTTTACATCAGCATTGTGAATTTTAATAAAGACTGATCAATTTTGGCAGAGAAAAAAAGCTAATTTTTCTGATCACACATCATACAAAGTTGTTTATTTTCCTGCATACTATTGCTTTATGAAATAAAAATTAAAATTATGGTTATGCTTTAAGTTAATTTAACTCCTTCGTGACATATGACGTATATACACATCATATGTCATGTCCCTGATTTTAATGTGGACTTACATGCTAAGCCCACATCTTTCCCTGTAAATAATGACTGTTTTAATGAGTCATCATGAGCCTTTAACAGGTGCAGGTGGAGTGGTGCTCCACCTGTGGCAGTGAATCAGTTTAATTCATCTGTATGTAACACACGCCGGCCAGAAGCGCATCAGTCATCTCAACAATCGGCACCTCTGTCACGTGATTGTGGGCACTGAAAGGTTGTCATGACAGCCAGGAGTCATTGCTATACTACTGTGAATGCTGGCCCATAGCCATCATTCATAGGAGATTGTGATTTCTGATATTCATAGCAGTGCTGATGCATTGCTATGTACATCACAGGTAATCGGACCATCAATGCTTCAAATTCCCTAAGGGGAATATTAAATAAATTAAAAAGTACAAAAAAAAGTTTTTAAAAATGTGAAAAAAATAATCACAAAAGATTAAATCCTCCCCTTTTTGTCTCATTAAAAGTAAAACAATTAATAAAAAATATCCACATTTGGTATCACTGCCTTTAGAACTGTCTGTTATATCAAAATCTAAAATAAATTAATCTGGTAAACAGAGCAACAATAAAAAAAATCAAAACTCCAGTCTTGTTTTCGTTGACCGTCGCAAAATTGCAGTAAAATACAATAAGAGGTGATCCAAACATTGTATCTACCCCAAAATAGTACAGTAAAAGCGATATCTCAGAGCTCAAAAAAGTGCCCCTACCCATGCCTCATATCTTGAAAAATTAAAACCTTATGTGTTAGGTGTCAAGTGCCCGCATCCGCACAGGGGGAATCTGAAATCATGTCCACTGCGGTCTCCCATTCTTCTCCAGCTACAGTGGAACCTGCTCAGGGGAGACATCGGTCCCAGTGTCTGGCTCAAGCTGATACTGTGTGACTGGTTACTGCTGTCTTTCCAGGCTCTATCTTTGTAGCCAGCACTGATCAGCAGTGAGCAGGCCTTTCTGGGACGAAGTCCTGCTTTTCCCATACTGAGCATGCCCACGGGATGACCTCCCATTGGAGGTCGGGGGTCACATGCTCAGGTCCTGTTGCAGCCATTACTCAGCAGCAAGTGTCATCTCTGCACGATGGACCCCAGACTATCAACGCACCTCATATT
Organism: Ranitomeya variabilis; assembly: GCF_051348905.1. Taxonomy (NCBI): domain Eukaryota; kingdom Metazoa; phylum Chordata; class Amphibia; order Anura; family Dendrobatidae; genus Ranitomeya; species Ranitomeya variabilis. The sequence goes on along the minus strand of NC_135236.1, from coordinate 239,717,737 downwards.
CTCTATTACTATTATTTGGTGCGTTCTGCCAGTCCTAACATTACACTGGTCTGGCTGGTAATGGCGGACGAACAGCGATTACAATGGTACATCCAGCAGCTGGAGGGTAGGTTGGCAGCTCTTGAGTGCACAACCTCGGCTGTGGATGTTACTGCAGTCACTGTTCAGGCTGCTAGCGTGGCTGCAGCCAGTCTGTCCACTGCCATCCCTGCTTCGACATTATCTCGTCTCTCTTTTCTGGACAAGTTTGCTGGAGACAGTAAGCTGTGTCGGGGATTCGTGAGCCAGTGCGCTATACATCTTGAGCTCCTGGCTGCACGTTTTGCCATGGAATGGGGTAGAGTGGGATTTATTATATCCCTTCTGTCGGGCAAGGCATTGGAGTGGGCAACACCGCTGTGGGAGCATGGCGATCATGTGGTGCAGAGTGCTCCCAGGTTCCTGGACACTCTGAAACAGGTCTTTATGGAACCTCGCATCACCCATGATTCGGCGCTTCAACTGTTGGCATTGACACAGGGTTCGTCTTTGGTCAGCCATTTTGCCATCCACTTCCAGACATTAGCATCTGAGCTGGAGTGGCCGGATAAAGTCCTGATTCCAGTGTTTTGGAGAGGACTGGCTGACAATATAAAGGACGGCTTGGCCACTAGGGAGATTCCTGCTACACTGGAGGAGTTAATAACTTTATCCACTCGCATAGACCTCCGTTTTAACGAGCGAAGGTTTGAGCGAGCCCAGTGTAGACAGAGGCTTTGGTTGGTGCCTATCTTCGCCAAACCTCTGGAGTCACCTGTCCAGGCGTCCGGGCCCTATGAGGCCATGGATGTATCTCGAGCAGGTCCTAAGTCTCGGGCTGCACGAAAACCCATGGTCTGTAGTGTCTGCCAGCAGTTGGGACATTATTCCAGGAATTGTCCACAGCGGCAGGGAAACGACCGTGTCTAGTAACTGTAGGAGGAGGTTCACTAGACACAGCAGCGTTTTCCTCCAAATTGTCCTTCAAGGGGACAATTACTTTTGGCCCTTCCACTTTTATGGTTGAGCTTTGTGTGGCTTCCGGGGTGGAGGGAAATTTCATGTCTTCTTCCTTTACCCAATGGCACACAATACCCCTGGTTATGCGGGCCAAACCAGTGACCGTAAGAGTGGTTAATGGGTCGGCACTGCCTTCACAGATTACACATCAGACTATTCCCTTTACACTATCAATGTCTCCATCCCATCAGGAAATCATTTCCCTTCTCGTCATTCGTGAGGGAATAGACGAGATTCTTCTAGGGATAGCTTGGTTGCGTTACCACTCCCCTCACATTGAGTGGTCATCAGGGAGAATTCTGGGATGGAGTAAATCTTGTGAAGGTAGATGTCAGAGGGAGGGCGTTCAGGTTGCCACTACGGAGATACCCGCAGATCTTAGTCCTCTACCCAAACACTACTGGTTTTATGCGGATGTTTTCTCCAAGAGAGCTGCGGAGACTCTTCCGCCTCACCGCTCCTATGACTGTCCTATTGACCTCTTGCCAGGGGTAGAGCCTCCTCGGGGACATGTCTATCCCCTGCTTCTCCCGGAGACGAAGGCAATGTCACAATATATCCAGGAGAATCTGGCAAGAGGATTCATTTGGAAGTCAGTGTCACCTGCGGGGGCGGGGTTCTTCTTCATGCAGAAGAGCGGAGAATTACATCCATGCATAGACTACAGAGGTCTTAACACCATTACCGTTAAGAACAAGTACCCTCTCCCTCTGATATCAGAGCTCTTCGATAGGGTCCGGGGAGCAAGGGTATTTACTAAGCTAGATCTGCGGGGTGCTTACAACCTGATTCGCATCCGTGAGGGGGACGAGTGGAAGACAGCTTTTAATACAAAAGATGGGCACTATGAATATCTGGTGATGTCCTTTGGGCTCTGTAATGCCCCATCCATCTTCCAAGACTTTGTGAACGATACCTTCTGGGATATGCTCTCCACCTCGGTGGTAGTCTATCTGGATGATATTCTCATCTTCTCTCCAGATATTGATTCCCACCAGAGAGATGTTTGCAGAGTCTTCGACCTCCTACGGGCAAACTCCCTTTATGCCAAGTTGGAGAAGTGTGTGTTTCAGCAGGAGTCCTTGCCTTTTTTGGGCTATATCATCTCAGCCCAGGGATTAGCTATGGATCCTGCCAAGCTACAAGTAGTGATGGACTGGCAGGAACCATGTTCTCTCAAAGTGGTACAGCGCTTCATGGGGTTCATTAATTATTATAGTTAGTTCATTCCCCACTTCTCAACTTTGGTAGCTCCCTTGGTAGCCCTCACCAAGAAGGGACAAATCCCAAATTGTGGTCAGAGGAGGTCTCCAAATCCTTCCTATCTGTTAAGTCCCACATTGCTAGCGCTCCCATTCTACATCGTCCCGATGTAGATAAGCCATTTATTATTGAGGTGGATGCCTCATCTGTCGGAGCTGGAGCGGTCCTCTTCCAAAAGGACGCTCAAGGTCGGAAGCATCCTTGCTTCTTTTTCTCCAAGACTTTTACTCCAGCGGAGAAGAATTATTCCATTGGGGACAGGGAGTTGTTAGCAATGAAGTTGGCTTTTTCAGAATGGAGACTCCTTCTGGAAGTGGCTCGCTTTCCCTTCCAAGTCTACACTGACCACAAGAATTTGGTATATTTGCAAACAGCCCAGCAGCTGAATTCTTGCCAAGCCAGATGGTCCCTGTTCTTCTCCCGGTTCCACTTCACCCTTCATTTCCTATCTGGGGAAAAGAACATTCATGCAGATGCTCTCTCCCGCTCCGTGGTGTCATCAGAGGAGGAGGAGCCTCAGCTAATTGTTCCCTCTGAGAGTCTGAGAACTGTGGCTCCGGTGTCACTAGAGTCTGTGCCTCCGGGCAAGAATTTTGTGCCATCCAATTTGTGACAGGATGTTCTCTCTTGGGCTCACTCGTCCAGGATGTGTGGACATTTTGGGATCAAAAGGACATCTGAGCTTCAGGCAAGGACGTACTGGTGGCCCCATATGGCCCGTGACGTTAGGGACTATATTCAGGCGTGCGTCTCCTTCGCCAAGAATAGGTCTCCTTGACAATGGCCTGCTGGGTTACTCTACCCCCTACCGGTGGCTGATAGGCCCTGGGAGATGGTAGGGATGGACTTTGTGGTAGGCTTACCCAAGTCCCGTGGCTGCACCGTTATTTGGGCAGTTACCGACCATTTCTCTAAAATGGTGCATTTGGTGCATCTCCTACAGTTACCTTCTGCACGAGCCTTGGTGGCGTTGTTTGTCAAACATGTCTACCATTTACACGGTATGCCTGACAAGATCGTCAGTGACCAGGGTACCCAGTTTGTCTCGGTTCTGGAGAGAGCTTTGTTGCCTACTTAGCATTGAGGTGAATCTCTCTTCAGCGTACCATCCGGAGACGAATGGGTTGGTAGAGAGGGCCAACCAGACCCTGGTCACATATCTACGACATTTTGTCTCAGCCCGGCAGGATGACTTGGCATCCCTGCTACCTTGGGCAGAGTTTTCCTTGAACAACACCGTAGCTGACTCCACTGGGAAGACTCCATTCCTTGTTAATTATGGCCAGCATCCGTGGGTTCCTGAGCCCATGCCCGTGTCTTCTGCCAACTCTAGGGTGGTGTCATGAATCCCAATGGCTAGGGATAGCACAGGACAAGCAAGGTACAAATATATAACGGACGAGCTCTAGGGTGATGGAACCTGGGCTGACCGCTGCCCTACGCCTGACAAACGCAACTAGAGATAGCCAGGGAGCGTGCCTACGTTGGTTCTAGACGCCACGCACCAGCCTAAGAGCTAACTAGCACTGCAGAGAAAATAAAGACCTCACTTGCCTCCAGAGGAATGAACCCCAAAAGGTATAGTTGCCCCCCACATGTATTGACGGTGAAATGAGAGGAAGGCACACACATAGAGATGATATATATAGGTTCAGCAAATAGAGGCCCGCTGTAAACTAGAAAGCAGAACGATACAAAAGGGGTCTGAGCGGTCAGCAAAAAACCCTAATCAAAAAACCATCCTGAGATTACAAGAACCCATGTGCCAACTCATGGCACATGGGGAGAACCTCAGTCCACTAGAGCTACCAGCTAGCATAGAGACATAATAAGCAAGCTGGACAAAAAACCAAACAACTGAAAATCAGCACTTAGCTTATCCTGAAAGATCTGGGAGCAGGTAGGCAGGAACAAAACAGAGCACATCTGAATACATTGATAGCCGGCAAGGGAATGACAGAAAGGCCAGGTAAAATAGGAAACACCCAGCCTCTGATGGACAGGTGGAAACCAAAGGCCGCAACCCACCAAAGTCACCCAGTACCAGCAGTAACCACCAGAGGGAGCCCACAAACAGAATCCACAACAGGGTGGCAGACTGGGCAGTGGAAGCACAGGACATCTGGGACCTTACACAGGATGCTCTCCGGGCTTCCAAAGAGAGAATGAGGGTCTCTGCTGATGCACAACGGTGCCCAGCTCCGACCTTTGCTCCTGGTGACTTAGTGTGGCTCTCCGCCCACAATATCAGGCTGCGAGTTGAGTCCACTAAGTCCACTAAGTTTGCACCTCGCTACTTAGGGCCTTTCAAAGTTCTGGAACAGGTTAACCCTGTCGTCTATCGTCTGGCTCTTCCTCCATGCCTGGGTATCACGACACCTTACTTGTGTCCCTCTGAAAGCCCGTTCACATGTCCCAGTTTTCTGAGTCATCTGCCAGAACATCGGGTTCGTCCATTGACCATTATGAGGTGAACGCTATCTTGGGGTACAAGGTGGTATGTGGCAAAAAGTTCTATCTGGTGGACTGGAAGGGTCACGGCCCAGAGGACAGAACCTGGGAGCACATTCGGGCTCTGCTGCTCATTGCAGCCTTTGAACATAGCGAGGCCCAGGGGGTAATGTTAGGTGTCGAGTTCCCACCTCCGCACAGGGAGAATCTCAAACCATGTCCACTGCGGTCTCCCATTCTTCTCCAGCCACAGTGGAGCCTGCTCAGTGGAGACGTCGGTCCCAGCGTCTGGCTCAAGCTGATACTATGCGACTGGTTACTGCTCCCTTTCCAGGCTCTATCTTTGTAGCCAGCCAGCACTGATCAGCAGTGAGCAGGCCTTTATGGGACTAAGTTCTGCTTTTCCTATACTGAGCATGCCCACGGGACGACCTCCTATTGGAGGTTGGGGGCCACATGCTCAGGTCCTGTTGCAGCTCCTATTGGACCATCAGGAAGGTCCCGTAGCACTACTGCTATAAAAGGTTTGCATGGCCGCACGGCCATACCGCTAGTGTATACTTGAAAACGTGTGTGTGTGTAGATGTGTGACTGTCGCTCCTTAATCATTCCCCTTCCTAGTGTTGTTGACTGCTCGCGAATGGTGAATGCTATGTAGCGCCCGATAGTGCTACCTGCACACCAAGCACACGTTACAATGCCTTTGCAGTGCCCGCTTTTACGGCACCATGCGCAATTAGTGCGCTGTCCTGACAGCCTGTCAGTGTAGGTTCCCGCTTGGACTCAGCATCTGACTCATTGAGTCCTCAGGCGTGGGCTCAAAAGCCACCGAGGGTCAGAGTGGGTCCAATCACCAGTTTAGTGGGGATGATTCATATGGATCCCACTAGTGGCTTTCAGCTGCACCCTGTTACTACTAACAGGTTGTAGCGTATTTGTGGCGACTCTGTGAAGCAACAGAGTTCACTTCTATTCACACTGGGTGAGGTCTAACCCACGTATGAGCAAGCGTCCATTCGCCATTACTCAGCAGCAGGTGACATCTCTGCACGGTGGACCCAGGACTGCATAAGCACCTCATATTCTCTATTACTATTATTTGGTGCGTTCCACCAGTCCTAACATTATGTGTCTTTGAAAATGGAGGCAAAGCAATATTTTTTCATGTAAATTTCTGATTTTATTTTCACCACTTAAATAAAAAATAAATTACACGTTTAGTGTTTACATACTCGTATTGACCTGGAGAATCATATCAACAGGTCAGTTTAACCATATCGGGAAATGGAAAGAAAAAAAAATCACAATTGTGGAATGACACTTATTTTGCAATTTTCACCACACCACATTTTTCCGTGTTTTCCAGTACACTATATAGTAAAATGAATGGTTTCATTCAAAAGTACAACTTGTCCCACAAAAACAAGCCCACATATGGCAATATTGACAGAAAAATTAAATAGTAATGGTTCTTGTAAGAAGTAGAGGAAAAACTAAAAGTAAAAACGAAAAAATAGAACGTGGCCTGGGGGTGAATAGGTTAATAAAGTGTTGCACATGGCTTTGTCAGTTTAGCATGACAGTAGAGAAAGGTTTCTGTGAAGTGATTGCTCTGTGATAATCCAGCATCATTCACAACTGGTGAACATGGTTTAAATGTAATAAGGATGAAGTTGTAAATCAAATACCATTTGCATTTTAAAAGCTAAATAGTTCTTACAAAGAAGTAATAGAGCTCTTTAGGAAAAGCTATTATAGGCCCTGTAATAAATAGCTTGCCATATTCATCAAGTCTAATTGTACCGCAATGCTAATCTGCTTCTGCACTCCCAATACTTAATAATAAGACAGCTTTCTCTTCTGGTAATTTAATGTATAATATCTTTATAGCAGTATTGCTTTAATTTCATTTTGGTTTAGTAGCAGTCCCGGCGCAGGTGTCAGATGTCCCTACCCCAGTCCTTGGAATGCATAAATACGCCCAACCACAGGCCACAATACTAAACAGCCACATTTCCAGACTGCTTGACCTGGAAATGTTGTCACTTAGGCTTGTGGAGATGGAAGCTTTCTGCAACCTCATGGCGGCAGCAGTCCCTCGGTACTCAGACCCCAGCCACTACTATTTCTCCCAGTGTGCTGTCCACACCTTACATAAGCACATGCAGCGCCCCAGAGTCCTGGTCGTTGCAGTACTGTGGCTCCGCCACTATGGGGAGCTATGGTGCGTCTGATGGCACTGAAGGAGTTCATCTGATCAGGTATCACAGACACCAATACATTTCACAGTCGGGCCTCCGGGGGGAGCTAAGGGTGCTATTAATTAGGCCACTCCCCACCATAGTGGGTAAACTGGGGGTCAGGCAGGAAGTTAGATCAGAAAGCTGACTGGGTTGGAACCAGGCAACACCTTGTGGCAGAGGGTGTTGTAGGGGAAGATACAGTAGGGTCTCTGTCAGGGGTGGGATCCTGACAGAGGCTTGGCAAGAAGAACGAACGTAACGGGACCGTGCCTGCTCCGGGTAGCGGCGGTGCCCAAGAAAGGATTAGAAGAGAGATAGATTGTGCTGAGTGAGAAACGAGATCACGCAAAGGAGAAATACCAGTAGGAGTCGTGCTGTAAGATCGAAGCAACATCCTGCTGAGGCGCACTACCGGTGGCCGGAACGCCGAGGAAGTATCATAACATTCAGCTTCAAGCAATACTTCAAACAGCGGCAGGGCAGTCAGTCTAAGGCGGGCTGTCTAACTCAAATCACCTATGCAGTCTTGGGGGGCAACTTGTGGAGAGGGGCGGCTCTAGGGTCCCGGAAGAGCTCCGAGCCTACCCGTCAAACGGGTGCCGTCCCAACCAGAACATCAGGGAGGGACGGAGGATTAGCAGAACATCATCTAATCGAGTTGTGAGGGAACTTAAGAAACAGACACAACAGTTGTGGGGACTTTCCGTAAGCACAGCAGGGAAGGACCACAACACATAGCGCTAGGGGGAAGGCACAGATTTCCTCCTGTGAAGAGAACTCTGGAGGTGCCATTGGACCGGCCGGACTTGCGCAGCCTGGTGGACCGTATTCTGGACTGAGGACCCAGAGATCTTCAGTAAAGAGGTAAAGAGACTGCAACCTGGTGTCCTCGTTATTTACCGCGACCTGCACCCCACAACTGCACCATTATCACCACCATCCACATCCATCATATCATTTGCTGTATGCCCCTCAGCAGGGTCACGGACCGGGCCTAGCCACCGTGACAACCCCAGAGCAGAGACTCAGAGGCCCGGTACCGGGTACCCCTTGGCCCCGCGGCAGTGGGGGCGCTACACACATGTCCCATAACATCAGCCGTGCCCTGACCAACACTTGAACTGAGAAGGTCCACCTACCCATGGACACGTGGACAAGTGCTTGTGGCCAGGAATGCTACATTTCCCTGATGGCACAATGGGCAAACATTGTGCAAGCCGAGACTCAGTCGGTCCTTGGGACGGAACATCTGCTACCGATTCTGAGGATTGTGGGCCCTGGTTCAATCAGGGTTTCCCCCACCTTCTACAGCTGTTCCTGCCCCTACTCCTCGCCCTCCATCTCTGAAACGTCAACATCAGTCGCCTGTGCTGCAGCCATTCAACATGCTTTATTAAACTGGTGAACTTAAATAGGAAACTGGAAGTACAGTAAAAAGTTCAATAAGGACCCCAAGCTTTCCCGTACAGGTTCGCTCATCCCTACACTGTACATATCTGAGCATTCTCTTATGTTTATTGTGATAGCCATTGTTACACAATAGACAAAGTTGAACTACAAATTAAAGACCGCAACTTCAGGCAAATCTAATAGTAAAATGTGCCATAGTGTTTAATAAATTTGAATTGTTTTCTCTGCACATCTTTAATTAGAGTGTATTGGTCATAAAGCAAGAGGACTTTTTTTTCTTCAAAAGAAGCCAATAAGACATGAGAACATTAGGACAATAAGAAAATAAAACACGTCACTGAGTGGATGTTGATTAGATAATTCTATGGGCAAAATGTGTTGGCCTTATGGTTCTTCCCACTGTAGGCTAAATTTAGAGATCATGTCCCAAAAATATGTATTATCAATCATAGATGGTCAAAGCATTACCACTGTTAGCTGTGCTCAAGTAAAACACAACCTTTCATTATCCATTGCACATTGCGAAAAAAAAAACAGATTATAAGAATCGCCCTTAAGGTGATTTAGGTTTTTTTTATAAAATTTTCTGACGTCTACCTTACAAGAAAGATAATTAAAAAACAGCATATTAGTATGAAGCACAGAGTCATGGCATCAAACGTTATTCAAGATTGGAACAAAAAGTAAAGGCTAATTTGCTTTGTTAATGGATGCTCAAGGGCTCAAAGCTAAGATTGCCAATTTAAACTACTGTTCTTTTCCGTGTCACATGTACCACATTTATAATAACACATGAAGGCAAGATTATGCTCCTCAATTCATTGTCTTAGATTTAAGAAATTATTTATGGACTGAATGTAGTTAGATATTAGGTTTTGACTGTGTAATCATGCGTAAGGGAAAAGATTATTACTCATTTGTCACATGTATGGAAGGCTGTGAATTATATATGCATATTTTATCAATATAATATTTGACATTAGCAGCTGGCCAATGAAACTTATAGTAAGAATACAATTAATAAATCGCTTACCTAGAATATATTTACATAAAAATGAGCAGTGATGTACTTTCTTATCAGACTAGGCACTGTTATGCCATGTGCTTGAGAATGTGAGGATCCCCGCAGTAATGAAGCCATCAACAATCTATCAATTATCTTTTGGACAGGTGGTAACTTGATATTTTGATTCAAACCTTTTAAGTTATGGCCAAAATCTTTAATTTGCTTGAATTTGGCTGGGGCTACATTTCTACTTTGTCAATGACACATATCGCATGTAGCGATGGGTGAACCCTTGAATGTTTGGGTCTGGCGGGTTTAGCAAAACATTTTAAAAAAAGTTTTGTTTGGGTACCAGAACGGTATAAAAAATCAACCCCACACCTGGACCAAATTCAAGTGAATGAGGGGCCCAAAAATCCAGTGTTTCCCACGCTGTCATCTGTGTGACAGCGAGATAAACACTGGCTATGATCAGCGGTGAGTTCATTACCGCCGGTCAGAGCTCTGCGGTTCCCACGCTGTCATACAGATGACAGTGTGTGAGCCAGCAGTTGTTACCACTGATCACATGCATCGACTGATGAGAGTACTACTCTCATCATCATATGACCTTTCCAGGTCTGAGAGTGCCAGCCCCCAGCTGTCTGCTTTAGCTTGAGTGGTTGTCAAAAACGGGGGGGACACCATTTCATTCTTTAGATTTATTTAAGTTATTAAAAAAAAAGCATAGTACCCCTCTATTTTTGATTACCAGCCAATATAATGCTGACAGCTGAAGGCTGTAGCCCACAGCTGTTGGTTTTGCCTGTGCTAGTTAACAAAAATAAAGAGAAACACAATTTTTAAATTTAATTTATTATGCAGGCACCAGCTGATGAACACTCTCATCATCGTACTCCTGCTCTTGCTGCTAACAGCGAGACCGGTTGTACGATGATGAAAGAATTACTTTCATCATCCGACGCTTGTGCCCAGCGGTAACTTTTTTTCTGCCTGTGACAGCTGCTGGCTCACAGTCTGTCATCTGTTTGACAGTGTGGGAACTGTAGCGCTCTGACTGGCAGTAACAAACTTACCGCCGATCGGAGTGGCATGGCCAAAGATTGGTAAGTGTAGCTCATACATTACACGTAATACAGGTGAGTAAGGTCGCATTACGATTCGGAGGGTTTTAAGACCATGGCAAACAAGTAGCAAAAAATCTGACTTGGTCTAATTTGCTTGTTGCGATACCCTAGGGGTTGTCATAGTGCGATTAGTATGCAATTGTCACTACGTAATGTTCGTCCCTGTTCCCTCCTCTCCTCCAGTATTGGTCTTTCAATAAATATTTAAAGTTTGATTAATAGTGGGGACAATGGATCATTGATTTTTCTTTGTGCTTAATAATAAAACTTTGCATACAGTATATATTATATTTAGCCGCATTGCTGTGTTCTGATAGTATCATAACATACTCTATTGACCGTGCTACTGTTTCCGATAATACTGTTACCCATAATATAGTTGTTACTTGTACATGTACTTATAGATAGATTTTCTTTCTGCGTTTGTCAAATAAATAGTGTTGGTTAAGTACAACTGTCTCCGCCACATCCAAGTAACCTGCTTACAGCTACACAAAAAGAAAATTAATGTGAGCGTTTAGATCCTATATATATATATATAATGTAAAAAAAATTACAACACTGCTTATCCCTTTCATCTACATACATATAAATATTTTATAGAGCATTGTTGCCAAACATTTAAGGGCTCCTTTAACCCCTTCGTCCATGCGCCGTATTAGTACTGCGCTGCCGGCATTGCATTTGTGCCAGCCGCAGTACTAGTACGGCGCACCGATCACCGCGGTCTTGCGCTGAGCGCCACGTGATCAGCTGCGGGTGTCAGCTGTATATGACAGCTGACACCCCGCAGCAATGCCCACGATTGGCGCTAGCGCCGATCACGGGCATTTAACCCCTCTGATGCCGCTGTCAGTAGTGACAGGGGCATAGAGGGGGATCGCGCAGGGATGGGGGCTTCCTGCGCTCTCCCACCGGAGCAATGCGATGAGATCGAGTGGCTCCAGTGATCCGGAAGGAGTCCCTGGATCCAAGATGGCCGCGGGACTCCTTCCGGGTCATGAAATGACCTGGCTAGCCGGCGCCTGCTAAGAGCTGCTGAGAGCAGGCGCCGGAAAGCCTCCTGAACTTGCCTGTCAGATCGCTGATCTGACAGAGTGCTATGCACACTGTCAGATCAACGATCTGATGTAATACAGTGATGTCCCACCCTGGGACAATGGTAGAAAGTAAAAAAAAAAAATAGAATGTATAAAAAAAAAAAAAAAAAAATCCCCAAATAAAGAAAAAAAAAACATTTATTTATGTAAATTAAAAAAAAACAATAAAAGTACACATATTTAGTATCGCTGCGTCCGTAACTATTCCACTAGTTAACCCCTTCAGTGAACACCGCAAAAATAAAAAATAAAAAACAAGGCAAAAAAACAACGCTTTATTATCATACAGGCGAACAAAAAGTGGAATAACACGCGTTCAAAAAGACAGATATAAATAACCATGGTACCGCTGAAAATGTCATCTTGTCCCTCAAAAGAAAAGCCATGATACAGCATCATTAGCAGAAAAATATAAAAGTTATAGCTCTCAGAATAAAGCGATGCAAAAACAATTATTTTTTTTATATAAAATAGTTTTTATTGTGTAAAAGCGCCAAAACATAAAAAAATTACATAAATGAGGTATCGCTGTAATCGTACTGACCTGAAGAATAAATCTTCTTTATCAATTTTACCACACGTGGAATGGTATAAACGCCCCCCCTAAAAGAATTTCAGGAATTGCTGGTTTTTGTTCATTCTGCCTCCCAAAAATCGGAATAAAAAGCGATCAAAAAATGTCATGCGCCCGAAAATGGTACCAATAAAAATGTCAACTCGTCCCGCAAGAAACAAGATCTCACATGACTCTGTGGGACAAAATATGGATAAATTATAGCTCTCAAAATGTGGTGATGCAAAAACTATTTTTTGCAATAAAAAGCGTCTTTTAGTGTGTGATGGCTGCCAACCATAAAAATCCACCAAAAAAACGCTATAAAAGTAAATCAAACCCCCCTTCATCACCCCCTTAGTTAGGGAAAAATAATAAAATTTTTAAAAAATGTATTTATTTCCATTTTTCCATTAGGGTTAGGGTTAGGGCTAGGGTTAGGACTAGGGTTAGGGCTAGGGTTAGGGTTAGGGTTGGGGTTAGGGCTAGGGTTAGTGCCGGGGTTAGGGTTGGGGTTACGGTTTCAGTTAGAATTGGGGAGTTTCCACTGTTTAGGAACATCAGGGGCTCTCCAAACGCGACATGGCGTCCGATCTCAATTCCAGCCAATTATGCTTTGAAAAACTAAAACAGTGTTCCTTCCCTTCCGAGTTCTCCTGTGCGCCAAACAGTGGTTCCCCCCAACATATGGGGAATCAGCGTTCTCAGGACAAGTTGGACAACAACTTTTGGGGTCCAATTTGTCCTGTTACCCTTGGGAAAATAAAATGTGGGGGCTAAAATATCATTTTCGTGGAAAAAAAAATATTTTTTATTTTCACGGCTCTGCGTTATAAACTGTAGTGAAACACTTGTTGGTTCAAAGTTCTCACAACACATCTAGATAAGTTCCATGGGGGGTCTAGTTTCCAATATGGGGTCACTTGTGGGGGGTTTCTACTGTTTAGGTACATCAGGGGCTCTGCAAATGCAACATGACGCCTGCAGACCAATCCATCTAAGTCTGCATTTCAAACGGCGCTCCTTCCCTTCCGAGCTCTGCCATGTGCCCAATCAATGGTTTACCCCAACATGTGGGGTATCGGCGTATTCAGGACAAATTGTACAACGACTTTTTTGGTCCAATTTCTCCTGTTACCCTTGGTAAAATAAAACAAATTGGATGTGAAGTAAACATTTTGTGAAAAAAAAGTTAAATGTTCAATTTTTTTTAAACATTCCAAAAATTCCTGTGAAGCACCTGAAGGGTTAATAAACTTTTTGAATGTGGTTTTGAGTACCTTGAGGGGTGCAGTTTTTAGAATGGTGTCACTTTTGGGCATTTTCTGTCATATAGACCCCTCAAAGTCACTTCAAGTGTGAGGTCGTCCGTAAAAAAAATGGTTTTGCAAATTTTGTTGCAAAAATGAGAAATCGCTGGTCAACTTTTAACCCTTATAACTCCCTAACAAAAAAAAAAATTATGTTTCCAAAATTGTGCTGATGTAAAGCAGACATGTGGGAAATGTTGTTTATTAACTATATTATGTGTTATAACTCTCTAATTTAAGGGCATAAAAACTAAAAGTTTGAAAATTGCTAACTTTTCATAATTTTCGACAAATTTTTGTTTTTTTTCACAAATAAATGCAAGTCATATCGAAGAAGTTTTGCAACTATCATGAAGTACAATATGTCACGAGAAAACAATGTCAGAATCACCAGGGTCCGTTGAAGCGTTTCAGAGTTATGACCTCATAAATTGACAGTGGTCAGAATTGTAAAAATTGGCCCTGTCACTTAGGTGAAAACAGGCTTCGGGGTGAAGGGGTTAATGTAATGAGGTCATAATGTTAACAGGTTTGTCCAGCCTTAGGCTTTAAGTCTGCAGTCACTCTATGTGACTGCAGACTTGTGAATCAATACCGGATGCCCGACATGCTGTGCAGACTCTTTGGGGCCGATGCCCAGAGCAGACACTCATTTGCATATTCCTGGCTACATTCCGATTTGTCACGATAGGCCTAGCTCAATACAATGCATTGAGTGAGGCCGCACACATATAGTTAACAGGTGACCGCATGTATGCAAATCGCATACTTGCGTTCACATGTCTGCCACTCCTTGCACCAGAGCATACTGCAGCCTTAGTAGCCTATAGCTCGACAACACTCTTTAACTCCTGTCAAAATTATATAAATTTCAGGATACAGTAAACATATGGCAATATCATTTCTTTCAAAATTAAGTTTTATGTAAGGTGTTAATTAACCCCTTAACGACCGCCGATACACCTTTTAACGGCGGCCGCTAAGGGTACTTAAACCACAGCGCCGTTAATTAACGGCGCTGTGGAAAAAGTGAATAGCGCCCCCCAGTGTCGGATTTTCTCTGGGGTCTCGGTTACCGGGGGTAGCCGAGACCCCAGAGAACATGATTCGGGGGTTTTTTACTGACCCCCGAGTTGCGATCGCTGGTAATTAACCGTTTACCGGCGATTGCAAAAAAAAAACCAAAACGCGATTTCCCATTTAATTTCTTTGTCCTCCGATGTGATCGCACATCAGACGACAGAGAAATGGGGTCCCCGGTCGCCCCCGATTCCCCCCCGATACTCACCTGTCTCCCCCGGTGCTCCTCGTGGCTCCCCATGGGCGCCGCCATCTTAAAAATGGTGGGCGCACGCGCAGTGCACCCGCCGGCCGGCACCTGGGAGATCTTTGGGGTCTCGGCTGCTGGGGGTAGCCGAGACCCCAAAGAACATGATCGGGGTCGGTTTTTACCGACCCCTGTTTTGCGATCGCCGGTAATTAACTGTTTACCGGCGACCGCAAAAAAAAAAAAAAAAAAAAAAGTGATGTGTAATTCTCTGTCCTCTGATGTGATCGCACATCAGAGGACAGAGAAATAGGGGGATTCGGGGACCCTATCATACTTACCGGTGTCCCTGGGTCCTCCTGTGTCTTCTCCTGGCCGCCGGCTTCTTCCTATGAAAAGAAAATGGTGGGCGCATGCGCAGTGCGCCCGCTCTCTGCTGCCATCTGCCGGCCGGCAGGAGAGAAGAGTTGGGGCTAAAGCTAGGGTTAGGGTTAGGGCTAGGGTTAGGGCTAGGGTTAAGGTTAGGGCTAGGGTTAGGGTTAAGGCTAGGGTTAGGGTTAGGGCTAGGGTTGGGGCTAAATTTAGGGTTAGGGTTGGAGCTAAATTTAGGGTTAGGGTTGGGGCTAAATTTAGGGTTAGGGCTGGGGCTAAATTTAGGGTTAGGGTTAGGGTTGGGGCTAAAGTTAGGGCTATAGTTAGAGTTGGGGCTAAAGTTAGGACTAGGGTTGTGGCTAAAGTTAGGGTTAGGGTTAGGATTAGGGTTTGGATTAGGGTTGGCATTAGGGTTACGTTTGGGATTACGGTTAGGTTTGGGATTAGGGTTAAGGGTAGGGTTGCGATTAGGGGTGTATTGGGATTAGGGTTAGGTTTGAGGTTAGGGTTGAGATTAGGATTAGGGGTGTGTTGGATTTAGGGTTCTGATTAGGGTTATGGTTGTTTTGAGGTTAGGGTTGCGATTATCCTTAGGGTTGTGATTAGGATTATGGATCGGGTTGGCATTAGGGTTAGGCCTCTTTCACACTTCAGTCTTTTGGCGTCAGTCTGAAACCGCCATTTTCATCAAATAGCGGATCTGCCATTTTTTTGGCGGTTCCGCTATTTTCCCATAGACATGCATTAGCGACGGATTGTGGCGGATGGTCGTCCGTTCCATCCGCCATGTGACGGATCCGTCGAGATTTGGCAGACGTCATCTAGACATTGACGGCCATTGTAACGTTTTTTGTCTGCGCTGAAATGGCGGTTCGTGACGGATCCGTCGCGTTTGTCATTCCATAGAATGGCCGCCTATGGGCGACGGATCCGTCGTTACCGTCATTTTGGCGGATCCATCGCCCCAATCCGCTTTTTCAATTGCGCATGCTCCAAAAAGTAGATACTTTTCCCAGACAACCCCCAAGTAACGGATCCGTCAAAAAAACGGATCCGTTAGAACCGTTTTCTCAACAATTCTGACGGATCCGTCACTATGTCGGAGCTGACTGACGCCAAACAACTGAAGTGTGAAAGAAGCCTTAGGGGTGTGTTGGGGTTAGGGTTGGAGTTAGATTTGGGGGGTTTCCACTGTTTAGATACATCAGGGGGTCTCTAAACGCCACAGCCAATTTTGCGCTCAAAAAGTCAAATGGTGCTCCCTCCCTTCCGAGCTCTGCCGTGCACCCAAACAGTGGTTTACCCCCACATATGGGGCATCATCGTACTCGGGATAAATTGGACAACAACTTTTGGGGTCCAATTTCTCCTGTTACCCTTGTGAAAATAAAAACTTGGGGGCTAAAAAATCTTTTTTGTGGAAAAATTTTTTTTATTTTATTTTCACAACTCTGCATTATAAACGTCTGTGAAGCACTTGGGCATTCAAAGTTCTCACCACACATCTAGATAAGTTCCTTGGGGGCTCTAGTTTCCAAAATGGGGTCACTTGTTGGGGGTTTCTACTGTTTAGGTACATCAGGGTCTCTGCAAACGCAACATAATGCCCGCAGACCATGCTATCAAAGTCTGCATTCCAAAATGGGGTTCCTTCCCTTCCGAGCTCTGCCATGCGCTCAAACAGTGGTCCCCACCACACATGGGGTATCAGTGTACTCAGCACAAATTGGACAACAACTATTGGGATCCAATTTCTCTTGTTACCCTTGTCAAAATAAAAATTTGGGGGCTCAAAAATCTTTTTTGTGGAAATTTTTTTTTTATTTTTATTGTCATGACTCTGCATTATAAACTTCTGTGAAGCACTTGGGCATTCAAAGTTCTCACCACACATCTAGATAAGTTCCCTGGGGGGTCTAGTTTCCAAAATGGGGTCACTTGTGGGTGGTTTCTACTGTTAAGGCACATCAGGGGCTCTGCAAATGCAACATAACGCCCGCAGACCATTCTATCAAAGTCTGCATTCCAAAACGGCGCTCCTTCCCTTCCGAGCTCTGCCGTGCACCCAAACAGTGGTCCCCCCCCACACATGGGGTATCAGTGTACTCAGGACAAATTGTACAACAACTCTTGGGGTCTAATTTCTCTTGTTCCCTTGTGAAAATAAAAACTTGGGGGCTAAAAAATCTTTTTTGTGGAAAAAAAAAATATTTTTTATTTTCACGACTCTGCATTATAAACTTCTGTGAAGCAGTTGGGCATTCAAAGTTCTCACCACACATCTAGATAAGTTCCTTGGGGGGTCTAGTTTCCAAAATGGGGTCACTTGTGGGGGGTTTCTACTGTTTAGGTACATCAAGGGCTCTGCAAACGCAACATAACGCCTGCAGACCGTTCTATCAAAGTCTGCATTCCAAAACGGCGCTCCTTCCCTTCCGAGCTCTGCCATGCACCCAAACAGTGGTTTACCCCAACATATGGGGTATCAGCCTACTCAGCATAAATTGCACAATAAATTTTGGGGTCCAATTTCTCCTGTTACCCTTGAGAAAATAAAAAATTGCAGGCTAAAAAATCATTTTTGAGGAAAAAAAAAGGATTTTTTATTTTCACGGCTCTACTTTATAAATTTCTGTGAAAAACTTGGGGGTTTAAAGTGCTCACCACACATCTAGATAAGTTCCTTAGTTTAGGCACATCAGGGGCTCTCCAAACGCGACATGGTGTCCGATCTCAATTCCAGCCAATTCTACATTGAAAAAGTAAAACGGCACTCCTTCTCTTCCAAGCTCTGCAGTGCGCCCAAACAGTTGTTTACCCCCACATATGGGGTATCGCAATACTCAGGAGAAATTGCTCAACAACTATTGTGGTCTAATTTCTCCTGTTACCCTTGTGAAAATAAAAATTTTGGGGCAAAAAGATCATTTTTGTAGAAAAAATGCGATTTTTTATTTTCACGGCTCTACGTTATAAACTTCTGAGAAGCACCTGGGGGTTTAAAGTGCTCACCACACATCTAGTTAAGTTCCTTAAGGGGTCTAGTTTCCAAAATGGGGTCACTTGTGGGGGCTTCTACTGTTTAGGCACATCAGGGGCTCTCCAAATGCGACATGGCGTCCAATCTCAATTCCAGCCAATTCTACATTGAAAAAGTAAAACGGCACTCCTTCTCTTCCAAGCTCTGCGGTGCGCCCAAACAGTGGTTTACCCCCACATATGGGGTATCAACATACTCAGGAGAAATTGCACAACAACTTTTGTGGTCTAATTTCTCCTGTTACCCTTGTGAAAATAAGAATTTGTGGGCGAAAAGATCATTTTTGTGTAAACAAATGCAATTTTTTATTTTCACGGCTCTACTTTATAAACTTCTGTGAAGCACTTGAGGGCTCAAAGTGCTCACCACACATCTAGATAAGTTCCTTAAGGGGTCTAGTTTCCAAAATGTGGTCACTTGTGGGGGGTTTCCACTGTTTAGGCACATCAGGGGCTCTCTAAACGTGACATGGCATCCGATCTCAATTCCAGCCAATTCTGCATTGAAAAACTCAAACGGTGCTCCTTCTATTCCAAGCTCTGCGGTGCGCCCAAACAGTGGTTTACCCCCACATATGGGGTATCGGCGTATTCAGGAGAAATTGCTCAACAACATTTATGGTTAAATTTCTGTTTTTACACTTGTGAAAATAAAAAAAATGGTTCTGAAGCAAAATGTTTGCAAAAGAAAGTTAAATGTTCATTTTTGCCTTCCACATTGTTTCAGTTCCTGTGAAGCACGTAAAGGGTTAATAAACTTCTTGAATGTGGTTTTGAGCACCTTTAGGGGTGCAGTTTTTAGAATGGTGTCACACTTGGTTATTTTCTATCATATTGACCCCTCAAAATGACTTCAAATGTGATGTGGGCCCTAAAAAAAAAAATGGTGTTGTAAAAATGAGAAATTGCTGGTCAACTTTTAACCCTTATAACTCCCTAACAAAAAAAAATTTTGGTTCCAAAATTGTGCTGATGCAAAGTAGACATGTGGGAAATGTTATTTATTAACTATTTTTTGTGACATATCTCTCTGATTTAAGGGCATAAAAATCCAAAGTTTGAAAATTGCTAAATTTTAAAATTTTTAGCCATATTTCCATTTTTTTCATAAATAATCGCAAGTAATATCGAAGAAATGTTACCACTAACATGAAGCACAATATGTCTCGAAAAAACAATCTCAGAATCAGCAGGATCCGCTGAAGCGTTCCAGAGTTATAACCTCATAAAGTGACAGTGGTCAGAATTGTAAAAATTGGCCTGGTCATTAAGTACCAAATTGGCTCTGTCACTAAGGGGTTAAACCTTTTCAAGAGAAGTGAAAATATTTAGCTAAAAATATATTTCAATAAAAAGTTGTCATGATTTTAACATCACGTCTCTCCTACTATTAGAAAATAGATGGAGAATGAGGCATGTTTGTTATATAATGCTATTTATGTGTTGGAACTTCCTGGGAATTTTCTACTGTAATGTGATAATATCAGCATTTTCTATTCAATAAGACTTGACTCATAGAAACACAGACTATTTTTTTTTAAATGTGGTATATAGAAGTATGCCATAAGTCATTCTGGACATTAAATCGATCAGCAGAATTTAGAATCAATAGTAATTTACTGATAACATTACCAGAAAAGGAGGACAGATAACTTGTGGGGAGGACGACAATTTGGAAAAGCAGTTGCAATAGCAAAGATATTGCCAGCGCATATCTGGATCAATACTAGAGACAGAACCTAATAGACTATATTGACATTTTAGGATACACATGATACTTCTATAATATTGTTCATGAATTGACAATATCATGTGAGATACCCAAATATGAGTAAAAGGGATTTTTAGGGTTTTAGTAAATGAGTCAACTATCTCTAGGTGCATATTTTCAGTTTACTCTATTAGAACTAAAACATAGCCTAAGAAGATCTTATTGATGACTTTAATGTCCACCATGATTTTCTGAACAATATGGTCCATTATCTAATTGTAGAAGAAAAATTATTGTTTAAAACCAGTATGTAGACCTAGCCATACTTTTACGAGACTGTTGTATGTTGCAATGCCGGGGTAAATTCACACATGGCACACGCTTTTTTTGTGTAGAATTTTTTTTGCTTTTCCCATTAATCTGAAAGGGGCCTCCAATAACTCTTATGGTTGTTGTAGAAAATGTTACAAGAAATTTCTGCAATAAACCTGTTATGCATGTCCTATACTGTAAAAATAGGTGAAAGCTGATAGAAAGTTTAGAGATTTGTGCTGCTTTTAGAGTGAACTCACAGTGACAATTCCATACCGACAGCGGTCGCTGACTGCTGATCTGCACTGCCAGAGATATAGGGACCCATTTCATCAATCCCCACTCTCTGATAGCTGTAAACAGTCAGTCAATCTTGAACTGCATAAAAAATAAATAATAGAATTCTTGACCCGCTGTTGATTTGTTTGTTGCTCCCAGTAAAATGAGTATATGAGGTAAGAAGGGAATGGAAAAACGTCAGCTCACCAGTCTCTGTAGAAATCCAAAGTTCATCCACACACGGAGCCGCCCTGATCAGAGGCGTTGTCCATAGCAAACAGAAGAAAAGGTGTAGCCTCGAGCGTGAAATTATGTGTATTTAAAATGCGAAATTTATTCAGAACATTCTTAAAATAAAATATTCACTAGATACATGGTTGAAATGTGGGTCTCTGGTGATTCTACCGACGCGTTTCGACCACACAGGTCTTAGGCTAAGTTCACATTAGCGTATCTGTGCACAGCGTATCATCTGCATATGCAAACGCATGCCAAAACGCATTCAAAAACATGGTTATGCTGTTTTTTTATCTGCATCAGCTTACACATGATGACAAAAAAACGCTATGTGTGCATGGGTTTGTGTGCGTTTTTGCCTGCGATTGAATTGTTTCTGCGCATGTGTTCAAATTTTCAATGAATTTTATTATGCAGCAAATGCTGTCCCAGGAGAATTTCCTTGACAAAAGCCACACCCAATGGGTGTGTCTCATGGGGATTCTGTATATATAGAACCTACACAGATGAAATCCTCATCTTTTGCTGCTGTATCCAGCTGCAAGATGGATCTTGGAATGGAGAGCTTCTATCATAACCTGGATTTGGAATTGAAATTGGCTTTTGCCTTTGCTGTGGCTTGTGAAGAAGAAAGAAGAAGAGCAAGACAGAGATGACGTTGTTGTGGCTACTGGCAACACCCCATTGTTGAAGTCCGAGAGAGCCATGGAGCCTACCACTTGTTGTTCACCAATCTGCATGAAAACCCAGAGAACTTTTTACATGAAAATGTCGGAACAAAGCTTCAATAAATTGCTGCAATGTGCCCGAGGATCCATCACCAGGCAGGACACACAACTACATAGAGCAATTCCTCCTGAAGAATGTCTGGGAGTGGTGGCCTCTGTAGCAGTGTGCTGGCGTGGTGCAGGACTGGGCAACGTGGTGGATGCTGCATGCTCCAGGGGTGCTGCACACAACAGCATGGTGGATGCTGCTTGCTGCAGGGGTGCTGCACTCTGGAGCTTGGTGTAGCTGTTAACTGGGGGAACAGCCGTAATGTCCAACGGTGGTGGTGGAGGATAGTTCGGTGCTGGCGTCTTCGCCCACTGATGCTGTGCTTGGCCTTGTTGCTGTGTCAGAAAAGAAATGTTCACCTGCTGGTAAAATCCAGTCTGCGGTTGGTAGCTTTGGTACTGTTGCAATGCCTGGTTGTAAGCAGCCTGGCAGGCCTGCATGACATTCAGCTGGAGTTCTGGCGTAGGATTTTCCGACACGCCCCGCTCTATTGCTGAAAAAAAGTTGCACCATTCTCTGAAGGTCGGCTTCTAGGCAGTCAAGGCGTCTGTGGACATCCTGGAAAAGTGTGTTCACCTGAGTGAACCCTCAGGTCCAGTCTATCTCCAATCACCTTCATCCCATCCTGGAAGACCGAGCTTGTGAATAAACTCGGGCATGACTGACCTCTCCCAGGCCCTCTGCCACTGATGAAAAATCCCAACAAAACCAGTGGCAGAAGGCTGGGAGAGGGGAAAACCTGATGGACCAGCTGCCTTTTCCCCAGCCTGTGAAGCCTGCCTGGTTGCTCCTTCACTGGTGGATGATTGAGACAGTTCGTTGGCTGGTCAATGAGGGGCCGCTTCAACAGAGAAAGATCCAAGTTGTGTTGTGCTGCTCCTGGTTCTTTGTGGAAAATAAAAGAAAAACATTTAAAAATGTTTTCTTTAAAGTTTATATAATAGTAAGACAACAGAAAAGATAATCACGTTTGCTGAGCAACCGCAGGCCTCAGAAAAGACAGTATACGATTGTATTTATATTGGAGAGCTTTGGAGCAGCACCACTTTTAACCCCAATCTCCTTTCTGATATCCTTATTAAAGTGATCCTTCATCGAACGCCAACGGACTTTTACTCTCTTCACTGTGAAGGGGGAAGAAAAAAAATAATTGTAAAAAAGACACTAACATTTAGAGCAATACAGACGCGTGAAACCACATTGCAATACTTACGAAAATCCTTTCTGAATTGTGGCCTTGCATGGTCCCAATCATCCATCAGCGATCTAGCCACTTTTCCCAAGAGTCGTCAAATCAATCCTGAGTCAGAATGATTACAATCACTGGGGTCCCACAATGCTACTCGCTCTTGCACCAGTGTAATCAGTATGTCAAAGAAATTGTCACTGACAGGTTGACCTTCTTCATGTTATCGAATCTATAGGTCAAATAAAATAAAAAAAACTAATTTTAATAAGTCACATTGTTTTAAAGATACAAAACTGAAAAAAAAAATTTTCAAGTCTGATAATGAAAAGAATACTTACACCCCATCTTTCCTCCTCAGGAATTTGAACCCGATGACCCTGGGAAGATTCATTTCCACTTGACTGCTCCAGCTCTTCCACACTGGAAGGTTCCTATAAAGAAAATGCTGTATATGATTTACCACATGTGTAATATTGCCATCTATACATACCAATCAGTATATCAAATGTGATTACATAATCAGTGCCATTTCCACTCTGGGAAGCAGTCATGTCTTAACTGGAGGGCATGGAACAACAGGCAGCAGTCAAGTGAAACACTACAGAAAAGAACAGATAAGAAAAATTGAACTTGTTAAAAGAGCCAAAGCAAAAACTAAATTTGAAAGCCAATATTTACATTACAGGCAGCAGTCCAACAGCACAGCAGGCAGCACAGAACTGTGACATCAGCACAGCACAAGGACAGCAGCGCAGCACCACAACACCAGAACAGCAGCACAACTTGTGGACAGCAGCACCACAGTCTACAAGGGGGGGGAGAGTGTGAGACTGGGCAGAGCAACATAGTAATTGAAAGGTACACACATTCATACTTACACAGGGCCACAGAAGCAATCCAGGACAGGCAGGAGAAACACAGGCAAGGAAGAGTCCAGTACAGGAACACATCACAGTCTAGAAGGAACAGAAAGCAAAACATAAGTACAGAGTACAGACTGAAATGAGAGAGACAGACAGACATTTTCAAAGCTTCTATCTTACATCCATAGTCTTGTGTTCGCATCCAGAGTCTTGAGCGTAATGGACTTCCAGTGTCCAGAACCCCTTTTATAAAGCTGGGATTTTGCAGGTGGTCGAACGCATGCGTACGCATGTCCTTGCGTACCAATGCATTCCCATAGACAGTAATGCATTGTTTTGACGCACTCATCCACATGCATATGTCTGCACTTAGTTGACGCCTCAAAAAATGCAACATGTTGTGTTCGCCACACACCGCGAAATGACGCATGCGTACGCAAACGCATGCGAACTGATGCAAACGCATGTATCTGCGTACACAGTGTTAAATAGCATCAAATATTCCAATGAGACCATGTTTTACAGCCAAACGAGGAAAAAGTATTAAGGACCTATAAGTAAAAAGCCACTATGTGGCAAAGACTATCAGTCCCCTAAATCCAACTAATAGAGGTCCAACTTGGGGATTTTATCCCTGTGGGGATTGTTTGGCTTGCAAAGAGAGGAATTTGATCAGGGGTACCCATTTCATGTCATCGAATGCAAAGAAAAAATTCCAGATTCAACATCATATATGCTGTAGTAGCACATTTGTGATATACCTGGCCACATGTCCTTGCTCCAAAATATATGTAGGGCTGACGTCGCGCTCGTGTTAGAGAGCACGTAAGGGACATTGTAAATGCACGCGAGGTTGATGACATCAGTACCCTGAAAACCATCCCAAAACATTTCCATATGTTCCATGGATGTGATCCTAGGGGTCTACGGATCATTGGGATTGATGAGGTACATGGTGGCAACAGAGGAGGGAATGTCAAATGGTTGTTGGCACAGGTGGAATGTTGGTGGATTGTGGCCCTGGACTCTATGTCTCCTGTGGGATTTAACGAGAAACTAAGCTTCGCCCCTTTCTTGTGAGAGCCCTTGTTTTTCTAAGTCTTTTTCTGTGCAGTGATAACAATTCTTGTGAATTCATTTTTTAATTTATTTTTTAGTTGTGTACTTTTTCTGTCATTCATGTTTATAATTTTCACATACCTAGATCGAGTTTTCCGTATTTGGTGCTTTGTGGCTGTGATCTGTGCAATAAACTTAAGAAACTAAGGAAGATAAAATCGTTGAATTATATCAGGGAGCTCTATTTGAAGATAGTGGAAATTTACTGAAAGGAGGAATATATGGATTCATACCCTTCTTTATTATTTTCTTGTGAGAAAATGTTGTGGCAAATAATGGGTGGTTTTTATTAGTATGATATTATTATATATATTGTCATTGCACGTATATATTTTGCATATCACTCATTCTATATTTATTATCACATATTAGTTTATAGAAATTGTATGTTTTTATATATACAGCATTTATAGATGCATTGTTGTAATGCGTTGATTATCTCCTCACATAGATTTTTCAGCATTATTTATGCACTTTGTCTTGCACTTTCGCACTTTATAGAATATGATTCTCACACATTATGGTATTAATTGTTAATTCTTCCTAATTTGGCCATTTGCCAGGCTCTAAAAAGTCTTGATTACCATCTTTGTAGTCCTTTCCGGTTGTTATGGTTTCAAGCGCTAAGATGGCTGTCTTGTGCACGCGCCCCACACCCGCTGTAGAGTCCACGCATCTCCAGCTTCAGCTTTCCAGGTGTGCATGTCTTTCTGACGTCAGCAGGGGATTTCCTCTTGACGTGCGCTCCTGGTGAATGCCGGGTAGCGGGAATTTACTTCCGGCGGTAACTGTGATGCGCCTGCGTACTATAGAGACGCCGTAAAACAGGCGCCGCTATTAAGCGCCGAATCTGGGAAACTCTATTCATTCCCTCTTTGAGAAAGTCTACGCGAAACGTGCGTTAGGGGGTGGACCAGGGTCCCAGGCACTTAGCTACTTTCATCATGGGTAAGCAACTCTGCACATAAGGGCACTTTTGTGTGGTTCTTTCCTTTTTCCCTTTGTGGGTGGCAGTTTGCTATTATGGAAATTCACTATTAATTGTATAGTTCTACTGTATGATGATTTATACTATAGGATTACATGAAAACTAAGCTCATGATGATTATTATATAGGGCTTACACCATACTTAACTGCACAAATGATTGGTGCTGCTTATTAATACCATGATGATATTCATTATGAATATATTTTCTTATGCCTTGGACCTATGTACTCTTTACTAGGGTCTTTTTTCCTTGTATACATTCTGTATTCATATTCCTTTGTGATAATTTTTGGTACCTTTTTAATATGTGTAATAAAGTAATTTTCAATTGATTTTACCATATTGTATGGAACTCCATTTTTTTGTTGGTTTCTAATGTTAAATATATGTACGCAAGACGCATGCGGATCGGTATGCAGGTATAGGCTGTGCAGACAAATGCTAATGTGAACCCGGCCTTAGTCATGACTAGGGTTGAGCGAAACGGATCGTTCATTTTCATAAGTCGCCGACTTTTGGCAAAGTCGGCGTCTCATGAAACCGAGCCGATCCCTGTGTGGGGTCGGCCATGCGGTACGCGACTTTCGCGCCAAAGTCACGTTTCAATTACGCTAAAAGCGCCATTTCTCAGCCAATGAAGGTGGGCGCAGAGTGTGGGCAGCGTGATGACATAGATCTCAGTCCCCACCATCTTAGAGAAGGGCATTGCAGTGATTGGCTTGCTTTCTGTGGCGTCACAGGGGCTATAAAGGGGCGTTCCCGCCGACCGCCATCTTACTGCTGCTGATCTGAGCGTAGGGAGAGTTTGCTGCAGCTTCTTCGGAAGCAGGGATAGTGATAGGCAGGGTACATAAAGCCACAAACCGCTTGTGCTGTAGCGATTTCCACTGTCCAATACCACCTTTTGTTTGCAGGACAGTGGAAGCTACATTTTTTTTTCCTCAGCACTGTAGCTCATTGGGCTGCCCTAGAAGGCTCCCTGATAGCTGCGTTGCTTTGTGTGTACGCCGCTGTGTAAACCAACTGCTTTTTTCAAAGCACAAATCCTGTTTTTCCTTCCTTTCTGCACAGCTATCTTGTGTGTTTGTCCACACTTTTGTGTGCAGCAGTCCTTTTTACAGCTGCCTGCCATACTTTTCTGAGATAACTGCAGGGAGATAAATATTGGCAAGTCTGCCTCCGTGCCATTGCTGTGTGTGGCATCTCTCTCTCATTGTGTGGCACCGAAAACACTGTGTAATACTTGGCCTTTTTTTTTTTTTTTTTTCTAAATTCTTCCTTTTCCCAAAAAAAAATTAGTGGGAGATAAATATTGTCAAGTCTGCCTCCGTGCCATTGCTGTGTGTGGCATCTCTCTCTCATTGTGTGCCACTGAAAACACTGTGTAATACTTGGCCATTTTTTTTGGGGGGGTACATTCTCCCTTTTCCAAAAAAAAAAATTAGTGGGAGATAAATATTGTCAAGTCTGCCTCCGTGCCATTGCTGTGTGTGGCATCTCTCTCTCATTGTGTGGCACCGAAAACACTGTGTAATACTTGGCCATTTTTTTGGGGGGGGTACATTCTCCCTTTTCAAAAAAAAAAAAATTATTGGGAGATAAATATTGGCAAGTCTGCCTCCGTGCCATTGCTGTGTGTGGCATCTCTCTCTCATTGTGTGGCACCGAAAACACTGTGTAATACTTGGCCTTTTTTTTTTTTTTTTCTAAATTCTCCCTTTTCCAAAAAAAAAATTAGTGGGAGATAAATATTGTCAAGTCTGCCTCCGTGCCATTGCTGTGTGTGGCATCTCTCTCTCATTGTGTGCCACTGAAAACACTGTGTAATACTTGGCCATTTTTTTGGGGGGGGTACATTCTCCCTTTTCCAAAAAAAAATTAGTGGGAGATAAATATTGTCAAGTCTGCCTCCATGCCATTGCTGTGTGTGGCATCTCTCTCTCATTGTGTGGCACCGAAAACACTGTGTAATACTTGGCCATTTTTTTTGGGGGGGTACACTCTCCCTTTTCAAAAAAAAAAAAATTATTGGGAGATAAATATTGGCAAGTCTGCCTCCGTGCCATTGCTGTGTGTGGCATCTCTCTCATTGTGTGGCACCGAAAACACTGTGTAATACTTGGCCTTTTTTTTTTTTTCTTCTAAATTCTCCCTTTTCCAAAAAAAAAATTAGTGGGAGATAAATATTGTCATATCTGCCTCCGTGCCATTGCTGTGTGTGGCATCTCTCTCTCATTGTGTGGCACCAAAACACTGTGTAATACTTGGCCATTTTTTGGGGGGGGTACATTCTCCCTTTTCAAAAAAAAAAAAAATTATTGGGAGATAAATATTGGCAAGTCTGCCTCCGTGCCATTGCTGTGTGTGGCATCTCTCTCTCATTGTGTAGCACCGAAAACACTGTGTAATACTTGGCCTTTTTTTTTTTTTCTAAATTCTCCCTTTTCCAAAAAAAAAATTAGTGGGAGATAAATATTGTCAAGTCTGCCTCCGTGCCATTGCTGTGTGTGGCATCTCTCTCTCATTGTGTGCCACTGAAAACACTGTGTAATAGTTGGCCATTTTTTTTTGGGGGGGGGTACACTCTCCCTTTTCAAAAAAAAAATAAAAATTGGGAGATAAATATTGGCAAGTCTGCCTCCGTGCCATTGCTGTGTGTGGCATCTCTCTCTCATTGTGTGGCACCGAAAACACTGTGTAATACTTGGCCTTTTTTTTTTTTTTCTAAATTCTCCCTTTTCCAAAAAAAAAATTAGTGGGAGACAAATATTGTCAAGTCTGCCTCCGTGCCATTGCTGTGTGTGGCATCTCTCTCTCATTGTGTGCCACTGAAAACACTGTGTAATACTTGGCCATTTTTTTTGGGGGGGGGGTACATTCTCCCTTTTCCAAAAAAAAAATTAGTGGGAGATAAATATTGGCAAGTCTGCCTCCGTGCCATTGCTGTGTGTGGCATCTCTCTCTCATTGTGTGGCACCGAAAACACTGTGTAATACTGGGCCTTTTTTTTTTTTTTGCAGGGTAAATTCTCCCAGAAAAAAAAAAAATTGTGGGAGATTAAGATTGGCATTTCTGCTTGAGCGCTGGGCCTGTGTGTGCCATCTGTCTCAAATTATTGGGCCACAGAAAACCTAGTGTGTAACATTGGGCCTGATTTTCCTTTCAGTGTCAGGCACCTATAAAGGTATATATCAATCCTACAGAAGTTTGAGTTCACCTTATAAGTTGTTTTACAGTAACAAATAGTGTTACTTTGGTTACGTTTTGCAAGCAATGAGGAAGTCTAGTGGAAGAGGTCGTGGCCGTGGGCGGTCATTGTCAGCTGGTAATGATGGTAGTGGTGGTGGAGCATCAGGTGGTCGTGGTAAAAGCAGTACAGCACCTAAGTCTCGAGTTGTTGAGCCAGGTTTGTTGTCTGGCTACACAAGGCCTCGAACGCTCTCTTTTCTGGGAGTAGGAAAACCACTTTTGAAGCCGGAGCAGCAGGAACAAGTATTGGCTTTCATTGATGACTCTGCCTCTAGCTCTTTTGCCTCCTCCTCGGAAAGTGCCAAATGTCAGAGCAGTGCATCGTCAGTGGATGCTCCAGGTCAGAGCCAAGTCGATTCCTTGTCTTCTTCACCCAGAACAAGAGAGAAGGATGCGTCAGGAGACACAACGGGTTACTCCATGGAGCTCTTTACACATACCGTTCCTGGGTTAGACAGTGAAACAGTTAACAGGCCATGTCCATTAGAAGTTGAATCGGACATGGAGTGCACAGATGCACAGCCACAGCCAGATTACTATGCTGTTCCTTTGACTCAGACCAGAACATTGCCCTCGCAGTGTACTGAGGCAGAATCAAACCCAGCGGAGACTATGGTGCCCCGTCACGGACGCTATACCACCGGCTTACACGGTGACACAGACGAAATCGCACACGACATAGAAGAGGAGGTCATAGATGACCCAGTTGTGGACCCCGATTGGCAGCCATTGGGGGAACAGGGTGCAGGCGGCAGTAGTTCTGAAGCGGAGGAGGAGGAGCCGCAGCAGGCATCAACATCACAACAGGTTCCATCTACCGGGCCCGTATCTGGCCAAAAACGCGTGGCAAAACCAAAACCAGTTGGAGGACAGCGTGGCCATCCGGTTAAAGAAGCTCAGTCTGCAATGCCTGAAAAGGTATCCGATAGTAGAAAGAGTGCAGTCTGGCATTTTTTTAAACAACATCCAAATGATCAGCGCAAAGTCATCTGTCAAAAATGTTCAACAACCTTAAGCAGAGGTCAGAATCTTAAAAGTCTAAATACAAGTTGCATGCATAGACATTTATCCACCATGCATTTGCAAGCCTGGACTAACTACCAAACGTCCCTAAAGGTTGCAGCACCCTCGGCCAATGAAGCTAGTCAGCAACGCTACATCCCTTCCCTCCCTGTAAGCCGACCATTTCCCACACCACCTGCAGTATCTGTGCAGCTTTCGTCGCCAGGCCAAAGCAGTCAGGGAATCACCAGGTTAGTAGTAGGAAACACTGCCTGTAGGGCACCGGCAAGAATACCATCTCCAACCCTCTCTCAGTCACCCATGTCCACCGGCACCACCGCTAGTTTCACGATCTCCAGCTCTCCAGTCCAGCTCACCCTACATGAGACTCTTGTTAGGAAAAGGAAGTACTCATCCTCGCATCCGCGTACACAGGGTTTGAGCGCCCACATTGCTAGACTAATCTCATTAGAGATGATGCCCTACCGGTTAGTTGAAAGCGAAGCTTTCAAAGCGCTGATGGACTACGCTGTACCACGCTACGAACTACCCAGTCGGCACTTCTTTTCTAGAAAAGCCATCCCAGCCCTCCAACAGCATGTTAAAGACCGCATCGTCCATGCACTCAGGCAGTCTGTGACTACAAAGGTGCACCTGACAACAGATGCCTGGACCAGTAGGCATGGCCAGGGACATTACGTGTCCATCACGGCACACTGGGTGAATGTGGTGGATGCAGGGTCCACAGGGGACAGCAATATTGGGACAGTTTTGCCTAGTCCACGGTCAAGGAAAGAGTTGGCTGTAGGCGTTCGCCCCCCCTCCTCCTCTTCCTCCTACTCATGCAGAAGCGAGAGCTCGTCCACACACCGCAGTCGCACATCCACTCCATCCGCAGCTGCCACTGTTGCACACCAGGTGTGCCATTATGGGACAGCTAGTGGCAAGCGTCAGCAGGCTGTATTGGCAATGAAGTGTTTGGGCGACAACAGACACACCGCGGAAGTTCTGTCCGAGTTCTTGCAGAATGAAACTCAGTCATGGCTGGGCACTGTACATCTTGAGACAGGCAAGGTTGTGAGTGATAACGGAAGGAATTTCATGGCTGCCATAGCCCTTTCCCAACTGAAACACATTCCTTGCCTGGCTCACACCTTAAACCTGGTGGTGCAGTGCTTCCTGAAAAGTTACCCGGGGTTACCCAACCTGCTCCTCAAAGTGCGCAGACTTTGCTCGCATATCCGCCATTCGCCCGTACACTCCAGCCGTATGCAGAACTATCAGCGGTCTTTGAACCTTCCCCAGCATCGCCTAATCATCGACATTTCAACAAGGTGGAACTCCACACTGCACATGCTTCAGAGACTGTGCGAACAGAGGCATGCTGTTATGTTTTTGTGGGAGGATACACATACACGGGCAGGCAGTTGGATGGCAGACATGGAGTTGTCAGGTGTGCAGTGGTCGAAGCTACAAGACCTGTGTCAAGTCCTTCAGTGTTTTGAGGAATGCACACGGCTGGTTAGTGCAGACAACGCCATAATAAGCATGAGCATCCCCCTAATGCGTCTGCTGATGCAAAGTTTGACGCACATAAAGGAGCAGGCATCTGCAGCCGAGGAAGAGGAAAGCCTTGATGACAGTCAGCCATTGTCTGGTCAGGGCCGTGTAGAGGACGCGGTAGCGGGCGAAGAGGAGGAGGAGGATGATGGGGATGAGTACTTTTTTAATGAGGAAGCTTCTCCTGGGCCAACAGAAATTAGTGGCATTGCAAGGCCGGGTTCTGTTTTTTTAAGGGAGACAAGTGACGTAGATTTGCCTGTAACTGCCCCTCAAACCAGCACAACCGCAGATTTGACAACAGGAACTTTGGCCCACATGGCGGATTATGCCTTACGTATCCTCAAAAAGGACCCACGCATTACTAAAATGATGAGCGATGACGATTACTGGTTGGCCTGCATCCTTGACCCTCGCTATAAAGGCAAATTGCTAAATATTATGCCACATGAGAACCTCGAACAAATCTTAGCAACCAAACAAGCTACTCTTGTAGACCGTTTGATTCAGGCATTCCCAGCACACAGCGCTGGTGATGGTTCTCACACAAGCTGCAGGGGGCTACATGGCAGAGGTGTTAGAGGTGCACAGATCAGAAGTGGCGTTGGACAGAGGGGTTTTCTGACCAGGTTGTGGAGTGATTTCGCAATGACCGCAGACAGGACAGGTACTGCAGCATCTATTCAAAGTGACAGGAGACAACATTTGTCCAGTATGGTTACTAACTATTTTTCATCCCTTATCGATGTTCTCCCTCAACCGTCATTCCCATTTGATTACTGGGCATCAAAATTAGACACCTGGCCTGAATTGGCAGAATATGCGTTGCAGGAGCTTGCTTGCCCAGCAGCTAGTGTGCTATCAGAAAGAGTATTCAGTGCTGCTGGTTCAATATTAACCGAAAAAAGAACTCGTCTGGCTACCCAAAATGTGGATGATCTCACCTTCATTAAAATGAACCACTCCTGGATTTCGAATGATTTTGCCCCACCTTTCCCGGCTGACACCTAGCTTTCCTATAAAAAGGTGTTGCTTATGGACTGGTCTTACTGAGTGTTCAAATCTCTTAATTTGCAGCAGCTGTATGACCAGCATACGACATGTTTACACATCCCCCAATGGGAAAACTCCCCCCACGGGGCCGTTGTCTCACTCTCGACACTTGGCGCAAGCACCCATTAGTTACAGTGCTGTTTGTCAGAAGAGGTGGGTGTGCTCGCTTTTGGTCGACGGCACTGCCACTGGGTCCCTCATAGTACAATGTAGTGTCTCTGGCGGTGGTGGTGCGCACCCAACGTCAGACACACCGTTGTAACATGAGGGGCCCTGGGGCGGTACCGCCGGCCACAAGAGAGTCCCCCCCAGCTCAAACTGTGCTCTACCACGTGCAAAATTATCTCGCACAGCTCCAACAATGTTTAGTCTATGCGCTGACATCATTCAATGCCTGGCACTGACAAACAATAACAATTTCTTGACATCTATGATGCTAGTTAAAGTAGTCTGGGTCAGTGTCCTATATTTACACCAGTACATACTAATTTACTGCCAAATTACTGTGTCATAAACTCTGCAGATGAGCCCACCCCTGTACCTAAGCATGCCACCCTTTTTTTATTTATAGTTGTTTTGCGAGACATTAACATCTATTTATTTTTTGGGAGTACTAACTGTGTCACACACTTCTTGCAATATTCCTCCACTGACCAGTGACCACAATGCTGCCTGGAGTGCCTGCCTGTGTATCCATGTAACCGATTTCAAACTGCCATGACTGCCTACTGTTTGTTATCTTAGGCCTTTGTGAGCCTGTCTGCGGCCCCTACTTGCAATGCTCCTCCACTGACCACAATGCTGCCTGCCTGTGTATCCATGTAACCGATTTCAAACTGCCATGACTGCCTACTGTTTGTTATTTTAGGCCTTTGTGAGCCTGTCTGCGGCCCCTACTTGCAATACTCCTCCACTGACCACAATGCTGCCTGCCTGTGTATCCATGTAACCGATTTCAAACTGCCATGACTGCCTACTGTTTGTTATTTTAGGCCTTTGTGAGCCTGTCTGCGGCCCCTACTTGCAATACTCCTCCACTGACCACAATGCTGCCTGCCTGTGTATCCATGTAACCGATTTCAAACTGCCATGACTGCCTACTGTTTGTTATCTTAGGCCTTTGTGAGCCTGTCTGCGGCCCCTACTTGCAATACTCCTCCACTGACCACAAAGCTGCTTGCCTGTGTATCCATGTAACCGATTTCAAACTGCCATGACTGCCTACTGTTTGTTATTTTAGGCCTTTGTGAGCCTGTCTGCGGCCCCTACTTGCAATACTCCTCCACTGACCACAATGCTGCCTGCCTGTGTATCCATGTAACCGATTTCAAACTGCCATGACTGCCTACTGTTTGTTATTTTAGGCCTTTGTGAGCCTGTCTGCGGCTTCTACTTGCAATACTCCTCCACTGACCACAATGCTGCCTGCCTGTGTATCCATGTAACCGATTTCAAACTGCCATGACTGCCTACTGTTTGTTATTTTAGGCCTTTGTGAGCCTGTCTGCGGCCCCTACTTGCAATACTCCTCCACTGACCACAATGCTGCCTGCCTGTGTATCCATGTAACCGATTTCAAACTGCCATGACTGCCTACTGTTTGTTATCTTAGGCCTTTGTGAGCCTGTCTGCGGCCCCTACTTGCAATACTCCTCCACTGACCACAATGCTGCCTGGAGTGCCTGCCTGTGTATCCATGTAACCGATTTCAAACTGCCATGACTGCCTACTGTTTGTTATTTTAGGCCTTTGTGAGCCTGTCTGCGGCCCCTACTTGCAATACTCCTCCACTGACCACACCAATGCTGCCCGTGTACCCCTGGAACCTATTTAAAAGTTCATAGAGCCTAGTTATATATTTTATTTACTATTAATAAGGCCATGATGGACTACGCTGTACCACGCTACAAGCTAACCAGTCGACACTTCTTTTGCGAGAAAAGCCATCCCAACCCTCCACCAGCATGTAAAAGACTGCATTGTCCATGCACTCTGGCAATCTGTGAGTACAAAGGTGCACCTGACAACAGACGCATGGACCTGTAGGCATGGCCACGGAAGATTACGTGTCCATTACGGCGCAATGGGTTAATGTGTTGGATGCATGGTCCACAGGGGACAGCCTACTAAGTCTGTCTGCAGTCCCTAATTCAAATTGTCCTCCACTGTCTAAATCGGAGCTTCCACCTTCTGGCTTTCGGCCTATAGTATCAGAAATTAAACTGCATTTGGCCTTCAACTTTGGTTACGGCCTACTAACGGTGTCTGCCCCTGCCTGGTGTTTTTCCTCAACTGAATAAAGCTGAGCTTCAACCTTCTGGCTCTCATTAAGTGCTGTTATTTTAAAAATTGGTGGTTAGGGCCTACTAACGGTGTCTGCCCCTCCCTGGTGTTTGCCCTCAACTGAATAAAGCTGAGCTTCAACCTTCTGGCTCTCATTAAGTGCTGTTATTTTAAAAATTGGTGGTTAGGGCCTACTAACGGTGTCTGCCCCTCCCTGGTGTTTGCCCTCAACTGAATAAAGCTGAGCTTCAACCTTCTGGCTTTCGGCCTATAGTATCAGATATTAAACTGCATTTGGCCTTCAACTTTGGTTACGGCCTACTAACGGTGTCTGCCCCTGCCTGGTGTTTTTCCTCAACTGAATAAAGCTGAGCTTCAACCTTCTGGCTCTCATTAAGTGCTGTTATTTTAAAAATTGGTGGTTAGGGCCTACTAACGGTGTCTGTTGTGAATTTGCTTTTTGCTCCCTCTAGTGGTTACTAGTTTTTTGACTCTGGTTTTTCTGTCATTCCTTTTATCCGCACCTGGGTCGTTAGTTAGGGGTGTTGCTATATAAGCTCCCTGGACCTTCAGTTCAATGCCTGGCAACGTAGTTATCAGAGCTAGTCTGCTGTGCTCTTGTCTACTGATCCTGGTTCCAGTTATATCAGCTAAGTCTGCCTTTTGCTTTTTGCTATTTGTTTTGGTTTTGTATTTTTGTCCAGCTTGTTCCTAATCTATATCCTGACCTTTGCTGGAAGCTCTAGGGGGCTGGTGTTCTCCCCCCGGACCGTTAGACGGTTCGGGGGTTCTTGAATTTCCAGTGTGGATTTTGATAGGGTTTTTGTTGACCATATAAGCTACCTTTCTTTATTCTGCTATCAGTAAGCGGGCCTCTCTGTGCTAAACCTGGTTCATTTCTGTGTTTGTCATTTCCTCTTACCTCACCGTCATTATTTGTGGGGGGCTTCTATCCAGCTTTGGGGTCCCCTTCTCTGGAGGCAAGAAAGGTCTTTGTTTTCCTCTACTAGGGGTAGCTAGATTCTCCGGCTGGCGCGTGTCATCTAGAATCAACGTAGGAATGATCCCCGGCTACTTCTAGTGTTGGCGTTAGGAGTAGATATATGGTCAACCCAGTTACCACTGCCCTATGAGCTGGATTTTTGTATTCTGCAGACTTCCACGTTCCTCTGAGACCCTCGCCATTGGGGTCATAACAGTTTGCCAGGCCAGTATTAAATGTTTAATGCATTGCAGAAGAGGGATTATAAGAAAGAAGATTCTGAGTTTTTTTTTTCTTCTTCCCCTTTACCTCAGAGTGGCTATGCTTGCTGCAGACATGAATGTCCAGACCTTGATTACAAGTGTGGACCAGCTGGCTACTCGTGTGCAGGGCATACAAGACTATGTTATCAGAAATCCTAGGTCAGAACCTAAAATACCGATTCCTGAACTGTTTTCCGGAGACAGGTTTAAGTTTAGGAATTTCGTGAATAATTGTAAATTGTTTTTGTCCCTGAGACCCTGTTCATCTGGAGATTCTGCTCAGCAAGTAAAAATTGTTATTTCGTTCTTACGGGGCGACCCTCAGGATTGGGCTTTTTCGCTGGCGCCAGGAGATCCGGCATTGGCTGATCTTGATGCGTTTTTTCTGGCGCTCGGTTTACTTTATGAGGAACCCAATCTTGAGATTCAGGCAGAAAAGGCCTTGCTGGCTATGTCTCAGGGGCAGGACGAGGCTGAAGTGTATTGCCAAAAATTTCGGAAATGGTCCGTGCTGACACATTGGAACGAGTGTGCACTGGCCGCTAATTTTAGAAATGGCCTTTCTGAAACCATTAAGAATGTTATGGTGGGTTTTCCCATTCCCACAGGTCTGAATGATACTATGGCACTGGCTATTCAAATTGACCGGCGGTTGCGGGAGCGCAAAACCGCAAATTCCCTCATGGTGTTGTCTGAACAGACACCTAATTCGGTGCAATGTGATAGAAAAACCGCAAATTCCCTCGTGAGTTAAGAGTCTTCAGAAGTTCTTGGGCTTCGCTAACTTCTACCGTCGTTTTATCGCTAATTTTTCTAGCATTGTGAAACCTTTGACGGATATGACCAAGAAGGGCTCCGATGTAGCTAACTGGGCTCCTGCTGCCGTGGAGGCTTTCCAGGAGTTGAAACGCCGGTTTACTTCGGCGCCTGTTTTGTGCCAGCCTGACGTCTCACTTCCCTTTCAGGTTGAGGTGGATGCTTCGGAGATTGGGGCAGGGGCCGTTTTGTCGCAGAGAGGCCCTGGTTGCTCTGTTATGAAACCTTGTGCCTTTTTCTCTAGGAAGTTTTCGCCTGCCGAGCGAAATTATGATGTGGGCAATCGGGAGTTGTTGGCCATGAAATGGGCATTTGAGGAGTGGCGTCATTGGCTCGAGGGTGCTAAGCATCGTGTGGTGGTCTTGACTGATCACAAAAATCTGATGTATCTCGAGTCTGCTAAACGCCTTAATCCGAGACAGGCCCGCTGGTCATTGTTTTTCTCCCGCTTTGATTTTGTTGTCTCGTATTTACCAGGTTCAAAGAATGTGAAGGCCGATGCTCTTTCTAGGAGCTTTGTGCCTGATGCTCCTGGAGTCGCTGATCCTGTTGGTATTCTTAAAGATGGAGTTATCTTGTCAGCTATTTCTCCGGATCTGCGACGTGTGTTGCAGAGATTTCAGGCTGATAGGCCTGAGTCTTGTCCACCTGACAGACTGTTTGTCCCGGATAAGTGGACCAGCAGAGTCATTTCCGAGGTTCATTCCTCGGTGTTGGCAGGTCACCCGGGAATTTTTGGCACCAGAGATCTGGTGGCCAGGTCCTTTTGGTGGCCTTCCTTGTCAAGGGATGTGCGGTCATTTGTGCAGTCCTGTGGGACTTGTGCTCGAGCTAAGCCTTGCTGTTCTCGTGCCAGCGGTTTGCTCTTGCCCTTGCCTGTCCCGAAGAGACCTTGGACACATATCTCCATGGATTTCATTTCTGATCTTCCGCTATCTCAGGGCATGTCCGTTATCTGGGTGATATGTGATCGCTTCTCAAAGATGGTCCATTTGGTTCCTTTGCCTAAGCTGCCTTCCTCTTCCGATCTGGTTCCTGTGTTTTTCCAGAACGTGGTTCGTTTGCACGGCATCCCTGAGAATATTGTGTCAGACAGAGGATCCCAGTTCGTTTCCAGGTTCTGGCGATCCTTTTGTAGTAGGATGGGCATTGATTTGTCGTTTTCGTCTGCTTTCCATCCTCAGACTAATGGACAGACGGAGCGAACCAATCAGACTTTGGAGGCTTATTTGAGGTGTTTTGTCTCTGCTGATCAGGACGATTGGGTGACATTCTTGCCGTTGGCTGAGTTTGCCCTTAATAATCGGGCTAGTTCCGCCACCTTGGTTTCGCCTTTTTTCTGCAACTCTGGTTTCCATCCTCGCTTTTCTTCGGGTCATGTGGAGCCTTCTGACTGTCCTGGGGTGGATTCTGTGGTGGATAGGTTGCAGCAGATCTGGAATCGTGTGGTGGACAACTTGAAGTTGTCACAGGAGAAGGCTCAGCGCTTTGCCAACCGCCGCCGCGGTGTGGGTCCCCGACTACGCGTTGGGGATTTGGTATGGCTTTCTTCCCGCTTTGTTCCTATGAAGGTCTCCTCTCCCAAATTTAAACCTCGTTTTATTGGGCCTTACAAGATATTGGAAATCCTTAATCCTGTATCTTTTCGTCTGGATCTTCCTGTGTCGTTTGCTATTCACAATGTATTTCATAGGTCCTTGTTGCGGCGGTACATTGTGCCTGTAGTTCCTTCTGCTGAGCCTCCTGCTCCGGTGTTGGTTGAGGGCGAGTTGGAGTACGTGGTGGAGAAGATCTTGGATTCTCGCCTCTCCAGGCGGAGGCTTCAGTACCTGGTCAAGTGGAAGGGCTATGGTCAGGAGGATAATTCCTGGGTGGTCGCCTCTGATGTTCATGCGGCCGATTTAGTTCGTGCCTTTCATGCCGCTCATCCTGATCGCCCTGGTGGTCGTGGTGAGGGTTCGGTGACCCCTCACTAAGGGGGGGGTACTGTTGTGAATTTGCTTTTTGCTCCCTCTAGTGGTTACTAGTTTTTTGACTCTGGTTTTTCTGTCATTCCTTTTATCCGCACCTGGGTCGTTAGTTAGGGGTGTTGCTATATAAGCTCCCTGGACCTTCAGTTCAATGCCTGGCAACGTAGTTATCAGAGCTAGTCTGCTGTGCTCTTGTCTACTGATCCTGGTTCCAGTTATATCAGCTAAGTCTGCCTTTTGCTTTTTGCTATTTGTTTTGGTTTTGTATTTTTGTCCAGCTTGTTCCTAATCTATATCCTGACCTTTGCTGGAAGCTCTAGGGGGCTGGTGTTCTCCCCCCGGACCGTTAGACGGTTCGGGGGTTCTTGAATTTCCAGTGTGGATTTTGATAGGGTTTTTGTTGACCATATAAGTTACCTTTCTTTATTCTGCTATCAGTAAGCGGGCCTCTCTGTGCTAAACCTGGTTCATTTCTGTGTTTGTCATTTCCTCTTACCTCACCGTCATTATTTGTGGGGGGCTTCTATCCAGCTTTGGGGTCCCCTTCTCTGGAGGCAAGAAAGGTCTTTGTTTTCCTCTACTAGGGGTAGCTAGATTCTCCGGCTGGCGCGTGTCATCTAGAATCAACGTAGGAATGATCCCCGGCTACTTCTAGTGTTGGCGTTAGGAGTAGATATATGGTCAACCCAGTTACCACTGCCCTATGAGCTGGATTTTTGTATTCTGCAGACTTCCACGTTCCTCTGAGACCCTCGCCATTGGGGTCATAACAGGTGTCTGCCCCTCCGTGGTGTTTGCCCTCAACTGAATAAAGCTGAGCTTCAACCTTCTGGCTTTTGGCCTATAGTATCAGATATTAAACTGCATTTGGCCTTCAACTTTGGTTACGGCCTACTAACGGTGTCTGCCCCTGCCTGGTGTTTTTCCTCAACTGAATAAAGCTGAGCTTCAACCTTCTGGCTCTCATTAAGTGCTGTGTTTTTAAAAATTGGTGGTTAGGGCCTACTAACGGTGTCTGCCCCTCCCTGGTGTTTTTCCTCAACTGAATAAAGCTGAGCTTCAACCTTCTGGCTTTCGGCCTATAGTATCAGAAATTAAACTGCATTTGGCCTTCAACTTTGGTTACGGCCTACTAACGGTGTCTGCCCCTCCCTGGTGTTTGTCCTCAACTGAATAAAGCTGAGCTTCATCCTTCTGGCTCTCATTAAGTGCTGTGTTTTAAAAAATTGGTGGTTAGGGCCTACCAACGGTGTCTGCCCCTCCCTGATGTTTTTCCTCAACTGAATAAAGCTGAGCTTCAACCTTCTGGCTTTCGGCCTATAGTATCAGATATTAAACTGCATTTGGCCTTCAACTTTGGTTACGGCCTACTAACGGTGTCTGCCCCTGCCTGGTGTTTTTCCTCAACTGAATAAAGCTGAGCTTCAACCTTCTGGCTCTCATTAAGTGCTGTTATTTTAAAAAATGGTGTTTAGGGCCTACTAATGGTGTCTGCCCCTCCCTGGTGTTTGCCCTCAACTGAATAAAGCTGAGCTTCAACCTTCTGGCTTTCGGCCTATAGTATCAGATATTAAACTGCATTTGGCCTTCAACTTTGGTTACGGCCTACTAACGGTGTCTGCCCCTGCCTGGTGTTTTTCCTCAACTGAATAAAGCTGAGCTTCAACCTTCTGGCTTTCGGCCTATAGTATCAGATATTAAACTGCATTTGGCCTTCAACTTTGGTTACGGCCTACTAACGGTCTCTGCCCCTGCCTGGTGTTTTTCCTCAACTGAATAAAGCTGAGCTTCAACCTTCTGGCTCTCATTAAATGCTGTTATTTTAAAAATTGGTGGTTAGGGCCTACTAACGGTGTCTGCCCCTCCCTGGTGTTTTTCCTCAACTGAATAAAGCTGAGCTTCAACCTTCTGGCTTTCGGCCTATAGTATCAGATATTAAACTGCATTTGGCCTTCAACTTTGGTTACGGCCTACTAACGGTCTCTGCCCCTGCCTGGTGTTTTTCCTCAACTGAATAAAGCTGAGCTTCAACCTTCTGGCTCTCATTAAGTGCTGTTATTTTAAAAATTGGTGGTTCGGGCCTACTAACGGTGTCTGCCCCTCCCTGGTGTTTGCCCTCAACTGAATAAAGCTGAGCTTCAACCTTCTGGCTTTGGGCCTATAGTATCAGATATTAAACTGCATTTGGCCTTCAACTTTGGTTACGGCCTATTAACGGTGTCTGCCCCTGCCTGGTGTTTTTCCTCAACTGAATAAAGCTGAGCTTCAACCTTCTGGCTCTCATTAAGTGCTGTGTTTTTAAAAATTGGTGGTTAGGGCCTACTAACGGTGTCTGCCCCTCCCTGGTGTTTTTCCTCAACTGAATAAAGCTGAGCTTCAACCTTCTGGCTTTCGGCCTATAGTATCAGATATTAAACTGCATTTGGCCTTCAACTTGGTTACGGCGTACTAACGGTGTCTGCCCCTCCCTGGTGTTTGTCCTCAACTGAATAAAGCTGAGCTTCATCCTTCTGGCTCTCATTAAGTGCTGTGTTTTCAAAAATTGGTGGTTAGGGCCTACTAACGGTGTCTGCCCCTCCCTGGTGTTTTTCCTCAACTGAATAAAGCTGAGCTTCAGTCTTAGGCTTTTGGCCTAAAGTATCAGATATTAAACTGCATTTGGCCTATTAGTGTGTTTGGGCCCTTAAAACAGTGTCTGCTGCTCCTGGGTTTGCTACTCCACTGAACAAAGCAATGCCGCCTGTTTAGTCCTGTTACCAATTTTGAACTGCATTTAGCCTACTTTATTCTTTGGCCCTATATCTGTGTTTCCTCCTCATCCTGCCCATTGCCCAGCCACTGCTAGATGAGTCTGCTGGTACATTGACCTAGACCACTACATTCCCCTTGCACTCTACACAGCCAGAATCTGACCCTGCTGAAAGTAAGGTTCCCCTTCCCGCATGTTATACCACCTTACACAGGGACAAAGAGGAAGGTGCAGATGAAAGTGCAGGTTCCTTCATCAGGTGGGGGGGGGCATAGTCGTTGGCGATGTCACTGGCACAGGGCCCCTCAGAGTACGCAAATGTGTCGCTGCTGGTGGGAGGCGCCCCCGCCGTGCAAACACACCGCTGTACTTTGAGGGGCCCTGTGCCAGTGCCAATGCGAACAAGTGTGCCCCCCTGCTTGCTCAGGATCACAGCACTTGTAACGTTGAAATACTTTCCTCTCCCTGCTCCACCGCCGTGACGTAGTCCACGATTCCTGGGCCCACTAAAACCTTGAACCAGCCCTACCCCCCACAAATTTGCCAAATGACCCCCAAGTTCCATTGAACAACTATTATTATACAGTTAATTAAGATTGACAAGCTTCAGAAACAAGAATGGATGTTTTTGGCATTAAAATGGGCACTGTAGGTGTTTTCCTGGCCTCCACTCACTGCCGACTATGCTTCCCCATTGACTTGCATTGGGTTTCGTATTTCGGTCGATCCTCGACTTTTAGCGATAATCGGCCGACTGCACTCGACTCGACTCTGGACAAAGTTGGGTTTCACAAAACCCTACTCGATCTTAAAAAAATGAAAGTCGCTCAACCCTAGTCATGACTAAGACCTGTATGGTCGAAATGCATCGGTAGAATCACCAGTGGCCCCCATTTCAACCATGTACCTAGTCAATATTTTATTTTAAGAATGTTCTGAATAAATGTGGCATTTTAACTGCACATAATTTTACACTGGAGACTACATCTTTTCTTTTGATTCCCGTAAAGGTCGGCTCATATTTCTCATGTGCTCTATGCTTATGAGTCCTTATACCAGGGTTACCATGTCAAACTATGAAATATACGTGCATAAAAGCGTGGTCGCCCACAATTTTGTGTTCCTCTTAAAAGCCAGATACCACCGAAAAGAAGCCAGAAAGAGTACAGAGTAGCACTGCTGCCTCATTAGTAAATCTATCCCTCGGGGTTTCATTCAAATCTCATTTTTTTAATATTTAGTTGGAAACCCTGATGTAAGTGTTCAGCGTAGAGCACACAATAATTGTGAGCTGATCCAAAATGTTCTGTACCCCAAAATTCCCCCAATAAAAGATTCTACTCAACCCACAGAAAAACAAGTCCCCACTCAGATTTGACATCTGTTAACGGGTATATAGGGGGTGTCCACATTTCTAGTAACAAAAAGGTTCTGGAAAAATGACATGACTCAAATCACAAGATACCCAGTGAAATCTCAAATCCAAATCCCCACAGCCACATATGGGGTACTGACACGTTCATGAGTAATTATGTAATAAATTTTGTGATAATTTACACCTAGTTTACAATGTGAAAATGTAAAATCTGAGACAAAAACAACTTTATAGTGGTTAAACTGTAATTTTACCATTCAATGGTATAAAATTTTGTGAAACACATGTGGTGTCAATATGCTCACTGTACCCTTAGATGATTCCATTAAGAAGTATAGTTTATAAAATGGGATCACTTACTTGAGTACTGCTGTTCTGACAAATCTGCACTGATATGGCACTCGTTTTCTTCTGAGCTTTGCACTGTGCCAAAAAAGTAGTTTTTCAGCACATATGGGACATTTGAACGTATATATATGAGAAATTGGGATAACTAAATGCAGTAATCATATAAAACCCAAAATGTTTAATTATAGATAGCTAAAATGCCACCAACCTGTGGCTGCACCAAAAAGAAAAACCAAAACACACAGTGAAAAAACTAGTGTTGGGGGACGAGAATACCCCTATAACAGTGGCTGCACTGATGGCTACCTGTCAGTGGGGGTTGGCGCCCTAGGGGAAACGTTGCGGCCCCCCCACTCCTCGTAGGCTTGCCCTATAATCCTGTTAGGCCCTGACGGTGGCCCTGGGTCCCCTACCCACACAGTATAAATATCTAAAGGTGCCCCTGTACAGCTAGACAGAGATAAGCCTACAAATAGGGAATCCTAGGCCCCAACACTGTGCAATATAAAAACAATGGAGTACATGTAGTGGACTTATGATGGCTAAATGTACAGTAATTTCCCAAAGAGGCTATTGTTTGCCTGGGAAAATATGTACAGCACCTATTTATGTACACACAGCCTGCAACATGTATATAGGACCATTGAAATCCGTCCCATGTGGGGCCAACTGCCCGAAAAACATGCAGTGCCAAAAGAGCACAACAGTGCTATAGCAAGAGAGCGATCAGTTAATACAGCACACACTCCTCAAATATGCAACGTTGTTATAACTGTAATAGAGAAATTAAAGTGCCATAGTGCATTTTTAGTTCTAGTCCGATAAGCACATGTGGAATGCCGATTTCCCAACAAGACCTATGTTTGCCTGGGGTGATAATGGCAGCACTTATCTCTATACTTG
This sequence comes from Ranitomeya variabilis, assembly GCF_051348905.1. Lineage (NCBI taxonomy): Eukaryota > Metazoa > Chordata > Amphibia > Anura > Dendrobatidae > Ranitomeya > Ranitomeya variabilis. Next base: position 239,673,529 of record NC_135236.1, on the reverse strand, counting down.
CAGCCCACAGGGTATCTTAAAGACCACAATGTCACAGCAATCAAAGCAATACTGTAGTAAAAGAGCGGTCAATATATTTAGCACACACTCCCCAATAGTGCCACATTGTTATAGTTGAAGCTGATCATTTAAAGTGCCATTGTGCGTGTTATTGCTGTGTCTCGATGCTCAAAACCGGAGTACAGTGTGTGCACAGATCTGTATGGCTATTACTCATTGTGTTCTAAGTGCCGCGCCGTCTGCCACCTAACATCATTCGCCTCAAGGCGAATGATGTTAGGTGGCAGACGGCGCGGCACCTAGACCACGATGAGTAATAGCCATACAGATCTGTGCACACACTGTACTCCGGTTTTGAGCATACTGAGCATACTGTTATAGGGGTATTCTCGTCCCCCAACACTAGTTTTTTCACTGTGTGTTTTGGTTTTTCTTTTTGGTGCAGCCACAGGTTGGTGGCATTTTAGCTATCTATAATTAAACATTTTGGGTTTCATATGGGACATTACCATATTCAGGAGACATTGCAAAACAAATTTTGTTGTCCGTTTTTACCTATTCTTCCTTTTTAAAAATAAAAAAAAAAAAAAATTCATTTTCACAGCCCAATGTTATACTATTCTGTGAACTACCTGTGGGTTTAAAATACACAGTAAACACCTCGAGGAATTCTTTGAGAAGTGTTTTCAAAGGGGTCACTTGTGGGGTTTCTGCTGTTATAGAACCTTGGCTGTTCTCCAAATGCAACATGAAGTTCATAATCTATTCCAACTTTGCAGAAATCCAATAGCGCTCCTTCCCCTCCAATCACTGCCGTGTGTCTAAACAAGAGTTTGAGCATATTTGGAAAATCCCTGTACTCATGAAAAATTGCACAATAAATTATGTGGTACATTTTCTATTACCATTGTGAATATGAGAAATTTAGGGCTGAAACAACATTTCTGGGACAAAAAATTTCACATTCCAATGATTTAAACCCTTCAAAACATGTGCTGTACAAGTACTGCGCATGTTGAATCTCTCCCTTTGATGTGGTCTCCGGCGTTAAGCCCACATCTTTCCCAACACATGTCAGCCAATTTGAACAGCCGACATGTGCCCCTAACAGCCGCGGGTGGAATCGCGATCCACCTGCAGCTGTTAACATGTTAAATGCCGCTGTCAATCTCTGACAGCGGTATTTAATGTGATCATGCCGGAAGTACGTCATTAATGCCGCCCATCGGCGGCCGTGTCACAGTTGCGGTTGGCGCGCATAGCAAGTGACCATTTCTACTACTTAGAGCAGGACTGAAGCTCTGCTCTATATAGCACAAGGGACAGGATGATCACAGCTTCTATGGAGGCTATTAAAGCAAATGTAAATTAAAAAAATGTTTTTAAAAATGTTAAAAAAAATCACCCCCCATTTGCCTCATTCAAAATAAAACAAAATAAAATAAAAAATACACACATTTGCTATTGCTGCGTTCAGAATCACCCAATCAAGATATTAAAATAATTAAAACGAACAGTAAACGAAGTAGCAAAAAAAGTAAAACCGCCCAAATTATGTTTTTTTGGTCGCTGCAACGGATGATCAAAAGATCATATCTACACCAAAATGGTATCAATAAAAACATCAGCTCAGCACTAGTGATGAGAGAGAATACTCATTGCTCAGGTTTTCCTGAGTATGCTCAGATGTTTTTAATAACACAGCTGCATGATTTGGGGCTGCTGGTCAGCCTGAATACATGTGGGGATTGCCTCTCACATGTCCATATTGCTGGAAAAATAAAAAAGTTATGGCTCTGGGAAGCAGGAGAGCCAAAAACCAAAATGCAAAAAACGAAAGGGGTTAAAACTCTGCTAAGCATCTGTGAGTTCAAGATGCTCACCACACCTCTAGGAAAAGTCCTTGAGGGGTGTAGTTTCCAAAATGGGGACACTTGTGGGGGGTTTCCACTGTTGAGGCATGTCAGGGGCTCTGCAAACATGACATGATGTCCGCTATCTATTCCAGACAATTTTGTACTCTACAAGTCAAATAGCGCTCCTTTGCTTCTGAGCCCTGTCATGCGCCCAAACAGTCGTTTTCCATCATATTTCAGGTATCTGTGTACACAGGAGAAATTGCACAACAAATTGTATGGTCCATTTTCTCTTTTTACCCTTGTGAAAATGAAAAATTTGATACTAAAGCAACATTTTTGAAAGAGAAATGTATTTTTCCATTTTCATGGCTCAATGTATAAAATTCTGTGAAGCACCTGTGGATTCAAGGTGCTCACCATACCTCTAGATAAATTCCTTGAAGGGTGTAGTTTCCAAAATGCAATCACTTGAGGGGGGTTTCCATTGTTTAGGCACATCAGGGGCTCTAAAAACACAATATGGTGTCCGCTATCTATTTCAACCAATTTTGCACTCAAAAAGTCAAATGGTGCTCCATCCCTTCCAAGTCCTGCTGTGCACCCAAACAGTAGTTTTCCCCCACAAATGGAGTATCAGCTCACTCAGGAGAAACAGGACAACAAATTGCATGATTCCTTTTTGCCTTGATACTCTTTGAAAAGGAAACTATGGGGCTAAAGCAACATTTATTGTGGAAAAAAGTAACATTATTATTTTTCCTTCTACATAGTTTTAATTCCTGTGATGCACCTAAAAAGTTAGTATACTTCTTGAATGTGGTTTTGAGCACCTTGAGGGGTACATTTTTTAAAATGGTGTCATTTTGGGGTGTTTTCTGTTAATAGGCCCCACAAAGTCACTTCAAATGCGTTGTCCCTACAAAAGTAAGTTTTGTACATTTTGTTTTAAAATTGCTGACTAAACTTTAAATCTTTCTAACTTCCTAACAAAAAAATAGGTTAAAAAAGAAGGCTCTCTCTCTCGCTCTCTCTCTCTCTCCACGCCCACTCCCCATAGCCACACTCACTCCACATGCCAAGACCCGTACTCACGGTCCACGTTAGCGCACACAGGCGGAGACACTTTCTCCTCGAAAACCACCCTGCAAAACTCACCAGATCCAGTATACAAGTTTGATTCTTGAACTACGGACCATTTACCTCTTATGCTCCTTTATAAGACTCAATGTTTGCAAACATCAGTAAGGATGACTCTGACCTTATATACACAACATATGGCGAAGAACCCAATCTTCAGGGTACCTTCAGCATGCAAGACTTCTTGGAGAATTCGAAAACCCAACCTTATGGCATGGCGGACTGTATGCTGGATGCGTTTAGTGGCAGAAAGTATTCCAGAAGTCAGCGGGACAAGAATACCACAACTACGAGTGAACAAGTAGCAAAGCTGGAGATGACCACTTCTGAACAGTTCGCCAGTCAGAAGTCTGTGCTTGATCTTTATATATTTGATGAGACATTTGACAATGAAGAAACAGAAAAGTTTCAGAAGAAACTGGATGAAACCACAGTTTTGATACGGGAGCTGCCGGAAGTGCAGAATGATTGTTTGAGTATGAAGCCTCCTCCTAACATGGTGTGTCTGCTAGCGCCATCAACCAAGGAACTCCAGCTCGCAGATAAAATTCATGAAAACCTGAAGGCATTAGCCCAGCAGGTGCATCCAGGAGACATTATTAGTGTTCTTGGCATTTGAAAGGCAATGGGCATAGTCTCCCTTAACGTCAGCACAGAAGAGATAGTGGTGAATCTGACCGCAGGTCCTTAAGATGGCACCATGCTTTGTAGCACTGGAAATGAGGGCCCACCAATAGGGACGTAAAGCTGGAGAAAACTGCTCAAACTTGTAAATTAATATGTACCTTTTATCTTTTAATACCAATAAAGACAGGCCCATGGTTTTGACTAAAAAAAAAATGAATAAAAAAAAAGAAGCAGATGTAAAGTAGACATACTGTATGGGAAATGTTATTTATTAACTGTTTTGTGTGGTATAACTATCTGATTTAAGGGCATAAAAATAAAAAGTTGAAAAATTGCAAAGTTTATTTTCAAAATTTTTGGCAAATTTTAGATATTTGCATAATCAAATGCAAATCACATCGACCAATATTTACAAGTACAACCTGTTACAAGGAAACAGTCTCAGAATTACTGGGATATGTTACAGAGTTATTACCACATAAAGTTAAACTGGTCAGATTTGGAAAGTGAGGTTTGGTCATTAACGTACAACGTGGCATGGTCCTTAAGGGATAGATCTTAATAGATCTTGAAATAATAATAAGTTCTACAATTGGATGTGTTATTTTTTTTCCTGTGCTGAGATAATCTTATAAATGTGTCCCTGCTAAGTACTGTGAAATAGGTGTGTCTGACCACACAGTGAGATGGTTTGATTGTGCATGGTCTGATTGTACCACAGCTACTGGGCCGGGGAGAACACTAAAGAGAGTATACAAACATTACAGCATGGGATTGTAGCCAATTATTTCAGTGAGGTAAAACATTTCACTTCCTGTTTTTAAGCAATGTTTTACCTCACAGAAAGAATCAGCTGTGATCCCGTGCTGTAATGTCTGTATACTCTATTATTTCCTCCCCTGCCCAGAAGATGTGGTATGATCAGCCCATGTTCATACCACATCAATGATAGAGCCATTACACAGTACACAGCAGGGGCACATATATAAGACTATCTCAGCAAATACATTTTTTTCTAAAACACATCCAATTGTGGAACATATTATTCAAAGACCTATTGATTAAAATAAACTTTGTGGGAAAACTCCTTTAAGGGGCTCGCTGGAGTGCAATGAGCGGTGTTTGCTACTCAATAAGTTAGGTGCCCCCTTTAACCGGTGTGTGCTCCTGCCATAAAAATGCACTCCAGTCTTGTATGGTGGGTTATGCCAGAATTCTGGTCAAAATACCTTAATGAATCATTACATTAGTTGCCACAATTGCTTTTCCTGACTAGTGCAAATTTGTTCTAAGTAATGCTGTAGTTAAATCTGATTAATGTAACTTCATTTCATGTTTGTGATGCAACAGATTAGCAGCAGATGTTTGATTTATGCCTAATGTAGGTTTTGCTACATAGGTGATGGAAAGTCAGATGTAAAGTGTTTAGTGGGCAAGGGCTCTTCAGCATGCTTTTAAGAGTATAGCAAGATGGTGCGGTGGCAATGCAACAGCAGAAGTGAGGCGAAACGCGTGTCGGGTGAGTGGGCCAAGTTGGTGAGACACTGCTGTGGATAATTCTATTCCTGTGAAGGTAATAAATGAATTTTCTCTTGATTTTGCACTTGAGTCAGTATAGCCTCGAGATGGTTACTAAACAGCAGACATTTAAATCAAATATGTATTTTGTTATATGCAGTTAGTAGGTTATATATAAATCAATGCTAATCTCTCTTGTATCTACTTCTGGTCAATGTGCTTGCCAGATTCTCTCGGATGTACTGGGACATTGCCTCCGTCTCCAAAAGAGATAATGGATAGACTCGACCCCGGCACCAGGCAAGAGGTCAATAGGACAGTCATAGGGGCGGTGAGGCGGAAGGGTCTCCGCAGCCCTTTTGGACAACACGTCCGCATAGGACCAATAGTGCTTGGGGAGAGAGGAAAGATCTGCAGGTACCTCAGTTGTAACAAACTGAACGCACTCCATCTGACATCTACCCTCACAGGATTTACTCCATCCCAAAATTCTCCCTGAGGACCACTCTATATGAGGAGAGTGGTAGCGTAGCCATGGTATCCCCAACAGGACATCCATTCACTCTGGAATGACTAGTAGGGAAATAATCTCCTGATGAGATGGAGACATGGAAAGAGTGAATGGAATGGTTTGGTGTGTAATCTGTGAGGGTCTTGTCAACCAATTTACCACTTGAACGGTCACAGGTTTGACGAGCATCACCAGGGGTATTGCACGTCTTTGGGCGAAAGCAGATAACATAAAATTGCCTTCCACCTCAGAGTCCACGCAAAGCTCTACCATAAGAGTGGATGGGCCTATGGTAATTGTCCTCTTGAAGGACAATTTGGAGGAAAACGTCACCGTGTCTAGTGTATCTCCTCCAACTACCACTAGACGCTGACGTTTTCCCGACCGCTGAGAGCACCTGGAGGCAAGGTGACCTGACTGCCGGCAAACATGACAGACCTTAAGTGCACGAGTGTTCCGGGACTTAGATCCCGCTTGTGACACCTCCATGGCCTCATGTGACTCGGACGCCTGGACCGGAGATTCCAGAGGTTTGGCGAAGGTGGGAGCCAGCCAAAACCTCTGCCTACACTGGACTCGCTCCAACCTTCGCTCGTTAAAACGAATGTCGATGTGAGTTGATACTGCCATGAGCTCCTCCAATGTGGCGGGAATCTCCCTAGTGGCCAAAGCGTCCTTCACATGGTCAGCCAGCCCCCTCGAAAATACGGGGATGAGGGCTTTATCCGGCCACTCCAGCTCAGATGCTAAAGTCCGGAAGTGGACGGCAAAATGGCTGACCATGGACGAACCCTGAGTCAATGCCAGCAGTTGGAGTGCCATATCATGGGTGACTCCAGGTCCTAAAAAGACCTGTTTCAGGGTGCTCAAAAACTGAGGAGCACTCTGCACCACATGATCATCGTGCTCCCACAGCGGCGTAGCCCACTCCAACAGAAGAGAAATAATGAATCCCACCTTTGCCCGCTGTGTGGGAAAACATGCAGCCAGGAGCTCGAGGTGTATACCACACTGGTTCATGAAACCCCTACATGATTTTCTGTCACCAGAGTATTTCTCTGGCAGCGGGAGGAGAGATAAGGTCGGAACAGGGGTGGCAGTGGTTAAAGTTGCTGCAGCCATGCTACCAGCCTGAACAGCTATTGCGGTAAAATCCATAGCTGAGGTTGCACGCTCGAGAGCCGCCAACCTGCCCTCCAGCTGCTGGATGTACCTCTGCAATCGCTGTTTGTCTGCCATTACTTAGCCAGACCCTGGCTCTAGTATACTGTTAGGGCTAGCGGAACGCACCAAGTATAGAAAGGTAGCTACAAGGTGCGTTCACAGCCCGGGGTCCACCGTGCAGAGATATCTGCTGAAAAATAACAACGGATAAACTCTGAGCTCACACGTGGGTTAAGCTTCACCCTGTGTGAACTGGAAGCGATCTCTGTTGCCTCACAGAGTTGCGCTGTACACAAAACTATTACTCTAACTAGGGTTGTGCTTGCTCAGGAAATCTTCTGTGCTAACTGCACACATGAAGGAACCAGATGCTAAGCCAAGGCTAATTGCGCCCACTGACGCTAGCTGCCTGCCTGAGTGTACAGTCCCAAAGCTACAGCCTCACACCACATATATTTAGAGTGGTATAGTATCCACTGGCATAAGCCAAACACATTTGATACTAGCGCATGGCCGTGCGACCATGCAAACCTTTTATAGTTGCAGCTCTTCAGGACCTTCTTGTTGGACCAATAGGAGCTGCTACAGGGCCTGAGCGTGTGACCCCCGACCTCCAATAAGAAGTCCTCCCGTGGGCATGCTCAGTGTGTGAAAAGCAGGACTTCGTCCCAGAAAAGCCTACTCGCCGCTGACCAGTGCTGGCTACAAAGGCAGAGCCTGGAAATGCAGCAGTAACCATTCACACAGTATCAGGCTGAGCCAGACGCTGGGACCGACATCTCCGCTGAACAGGTTCCACTGCAGCTGAAGGAGAATGGGAGACTGCAGCAGACATGGTTCAAGATTCCCCCTGTGCAGCGGTGGGAACTCGACACCTAACAATGTGCATTTGTATTTTTATTTCTGCAATCCCAAACTGGAGAACCAATCTATGACCAAGGGCCACTCCATTCTATTATATTTGAGGGACACTGCATTCTACATAACTTTTCATAAAAGGTATCCACCACCACAGAGTAGCAAACCCAATCAGCCCATTTATATAGGAAGGAGGCAACCCATACTATGCTTGTTTAATGCTTTGCATATAGTTGGCTATTAATAATTTTGCAAGGGGCCACCATAGTGGCAGATTTATTAGTTTTGTTAATGATGTTGGTATAATCTCAAGTAAAATTAAGTTATGGCAATGAGCAAATGGAGAAGGGTAAAGTCAGACCTTAGTGCCATGTGTGAGGAGGAAGGCATTGTTTTTGTCATATCAACTTCAGCTATTGTACTGACTAGGGTTGAGCGAAACGGATCGTTCATTTTCATAAGTCGCCGACTTTTGGCAAAGTCGGCGTCTCATGAAACCCGACCTGATCCCTGTGTGGGGTCGGCTATGTGGTACGCGACTTTCGCGCCAAAGTCGCATTTCAATGACGCTAAAAGCACCATTTCTCAGCCAATGAAGGTGGACACAGAGTGTGGGCAGCGTGATGACATAGATCTCAGTCCCCACCATCTTAGAGAAGGGCATTGCAGTGATTGGCTTGCTTTCTGCCGCGTCACAGGGGCTATAAAGGGGCATTCCCGCCGACCGCCATCTTACTGCTGCTGATCTGAGCGTAGGGAGAGGTGCCGCTTCGTCAGAAGCAGGGATAGACAGTGTTAGGCAGGGTACATTCACCCCCAAACCGCTTGTGCTGTAGCGATTTCCACTGTCCAACACCACCTTTTGTTTGCAGGACAGTGGAAGCTACATTTTTTTTTCCTCAGCGCTGTAGCTCATTGGGCTGCCCTAGAAGGCTCCCTGATAGCTGCGTTGCTGTGTGTGTACGCCGCTGTGCAAACCAACTGCTTTTTTCAAAGCACAAATCCTGTTGTTCCTTCCTTTCTGCACAGCTATCTTGTGTGTTTGTCCACACTTTTGTGTGCAGCAGTCCTTTTTATAGCTGCCTGCCATACTTTTCTGAGATTACTGCAGGGAGATAAAGATTGGCAAGTCTGCCTCTGTGCCATTGCTGTGTGTGGCATCTGTCTCATTGTGTGCCACCGAAAACCAGTGTGTAATACTGGGCCATTTTTTTTTTCTAAATTCTCCCTGTAAAAAAAAAAAATAATAGTGGGAGTCTGGGAGATAAAGATTGGCAAGTCTGCCTCTGTGCCAGTCCTGTGTGTGGCATCTGTCTCTCATTGTGTGCCACCGAAAACCACTGTGTAATACTGGGCCATTCTTTTTTTTTTTGGTTAAATTCTCCCTGTAAAAAAAAAAATAATAGTGGGAGTCTGGGAGATAAAGATTGGCAAGTCTGCCTCTGTGCCATTGCTGTGTGTGGCATCTGTCTCATTGTGTGCCACCGAAAACCACTGTGTAATACTGGGCCATTATTTTTTTGGGGAGGTAAATTCTCCCTGTAAAAAAAAAAAATAATAGTGGGAGTCTGGGAGATAAAGATTGGCAAGTCTGCCTCTGTGCCAGTCCTGTGTGTGGCATCTGTCTCTCATTGTGTGCCACCGAAAACCTCTGTGTAATACTGGGCCATTCTTTTTTGGGGGGGGTAAATTCTCCCTGTAAAAAAAAAAATGATAGTGGGACTCTGGGAGATAAAGATTGGCAAGTCTGCCTCTGTGCCATTGCTGTGTGTGGCATCTGTCTCATTGTGTGCCACCGAAAACCACTGTGTAATATTGTTTTTTTTTTTGTTTTTTTTTTAAATTCTCCCAGAAAAAAAAAAAAATAGTGGGAGATTAAGATTGGCATTTCTGCTTGAGTGCTGGTCCTGTGTGTGCCATCTGTCTCAAATTATTGGGGCACAGAAAACCTAGTGTGTAATATTGGGCCTGATTTTCCTTTCAGTGTCAGGCACCTATAAAGGTATATATAAATCCTACAGAAGTTTGAGTTCACCTTATAAGTTGTTTTACAGTAACAAATACCGTTACTTTGGTTACGTTTTGCAAACAATGAGGAAGTCTAGTGGAAGAGGTCGTGGCCGTGGGCGGTCATTGTCAGCTGGTAATGATGGTAGTGGTGGTGGAGCATCAGGTGGTCGTGGTAAAAGCAGTACAGCACCTAAGTCTCGAGTTGTTGAGCCAGGTTCGTTGTCTGGCTACACAAGGCCTTGAACGCTCTCTTTTCTGGGAGTAGGAAAACCACTTTTGAAGCCGGAGCAGGAGGAAAAAGTATTGGCTTTCATTGCTGACTCTGCCTCTAGCTCTTTCGCCTCCTCCTCAGAAAGTGCCAAATGTCAGAGCAGTGCATCGTCAGTGGATGCTCCCAGTCAGGAACAAGTCGCTTCCTTGTGTCCTTCACCCAGAACAACAGAGAAGGATGCGTCAATCGACACAACAGGTTACTCCATGGAGCTCTTTACACATACCGTTCCTGGGTTAGACAGTGAAACAGTTAACAGGCCATGCCCATTAGAAGTTGAATCGGACATGGAGTGCACAGATGCACAGCCACAGCCAGATTACTATGCTGTTCCTTTGACTCAGACCAGAACATTGCCCTCGCAGTGTACTGAGGCAGAATCAAAACCAGCGGAGACTATGGTGCCCCGTCACGAACGCTATACCACCGGCTTACACGGTGACACAGACGAAGTTGCACATGACATACAAGAGGAGGTCATAGATGACCCAGTTGTTGACCCCGATTGGCAGCCATTGGGGGAACAGGGTGCAGGCGGCAGTAGTTCTGAAGCGGAGGAGGAGGAGCCACAGCAGGCATCAACATCACAACAGGTTCCATCTGCCGGGCCCGTATCTGGCCAAAAATGCGTGGCAAAACCAAAACCAGTTGGAGGACAGCGTGGCCATCCGGTTAAAGAAGCTCAGTCTGCAATGCCTGAAAAGGTATCCGATAGTAGAAAGAGTGCAGTCTGGCATTTTTTTAAACAACATCCAAATGATCAGCGCAAAGTCATCTGTCAAAAATGTTCAACTACCTTAAGCAGAGGTCAGAATCTTAAAAGTCTAAATACAAGTTGCATGCATAGACACTTATCCACCATGCATTTGCAAGCCTGGACTAACTACCAAACGTCCCTAAAGGTTGCAGCACCCTCGGCCAATGAAGCTAGTTAGCAACGATACATCCCTTCCCTCACTGTAAACCCACCATTTCCCGCACCACCTGCAGTATGTGTGCAGCTTTCGTTGCCAGGCCAAAGCAGTCAGGGAATCACCAGGTTTGCAGTAGGAAACACTGCATGTAGGGCACCGGCAAGAATACCATCTCCAACCCTCTCTCACTCACCATGTCCACCGGCACCACCGCTAGTTCCACGATCTCCAGCTCTCCAGTCCAGCTTACCCTACATGAGACTCTTGTTAGGAAAAGGAAGTACTCATACTCGCATCCGCGTACACAGGGTTTGAACGCCCACATTGCGAGACTAATCTCATTAGAGATGATGCCCTACCGGTTAGTTGAAAGCGAAGCTTTCAAAGCGCTGATGGACTACGCTGTACCATGCTACGAGCTACCCAGTCGACACTTCTTTTCTAGAAAAGCCATCCCAGCCCTCCAACTGCATGTTAAAGACCGCATCGTCCATGCACTCAGGCAGTCTGTGACTACAAAGGTGCACCTGACAACAGATGCATGGACCAGTAGGCATGGCCAGGGACGTTACGTGTCCATCACGGCACACTGGGTGAATGTGGTGGATGCAGGGTCCACAGGGGACAGCAATATTGGGACAGTTCTGCCTAGCCCACGGTCAAGGAAAGAGTTGGCTGTAGGCATTCGCCCCCCTCCTCCTCTTCCTCGTCCTCCTGCAGAAGCAAGAGCTCGTCCACAGACCGCAGTCGCACATCCACTCCATCCGCAGCTGCCACTGTTGCACACCAGGTGTGCCATTATGGGACAGCTAGTGGCAAGCGTCAGCAGGCTGTATTGGCAATGAAGTGTTTGGGTGACAACAGACACACCGCGGAAGTTCTGTCTGAGTTCTTGCAGAAAGAAACTCAGTCATGGCTGGGCACTGTACATCTTGAGGCAGGCAAGGTAGTGAGTGATAACAGAAGGAATTTCATGGCTGCCATAGCCCTTTCCCAACTGAAACACATTCCTTGCCTGGCTCACACCTTAAACCTGGTGGTGCAGTGCTTCCTGAAAAGTTATCCGGGGTTACCCGAACTGCTCCTCAAAGTGCGCAGACTTTGCTCGCATATCCGCCGTTCGCCCGTACACTCCAGCCGTATGCAGAACTATCAGTGGTCTTTGAACCTTCCCCAGCATCGCCTAATCATCGACGTTGCAACAAGGTGGAACTCCACACTGCACATGCTTCAGAGACTGTGCGAACAGAGGCGTGCTGTTATGTTTTTGTGGGAGGATACACATACACGGGCAGGCAGTTGGATGGCAGACATGGAGTTGTCAGGTGTGCAGTGGTCGAAGCTACAAGACCTGTGTCAAGTCCTTCAGTGTTTTGAGGAATGCACATGGCTGGTTAGTGCAGACAACGCCATAATAAGCATGAGCATCCCCCTAATGCGTCTGCTGATGCAAATTTTGACGCACATAAAGGAGCAGGCGTCTGCAGCCGAGGAAGAGGAAAGCCTTGATGACAGTCAGCCATTGTCTGGTCAGGGCCGTGTAGAGGACGCGGTAGCGGGCGAAGAGGAGGAGGAGGACGAGGAGGATGATGGGGATGAGTACTTTTTTAATGAGGAAGCATCTCCTGGGCCAACAGAAATTAGTGGCGTTGCAAGGCCGGGTTCTGTTTTTTTAAGGAAGACAAGTGACGTAGATTTGCCTGTAACTGCCCCTCAAACCAGCACAACCGCAGATTTGACAACTGGAACTTTGGCCCACATGGCGGATTATGCCTTACGTATCCTCAAAAGGGACCCACGCATTATTAAAATGATGAGCGATGACGATTACTGGTTGGCCTGCATCCTTGACCCTCGCTATAAAGGCAAATTGCAAAATATTATGCCACATGAGAACCTCGAACAAATATTAGCAACCAAACAAGCTACTCTTGTAGACCATTTGATTCAGGCATTCCCAGTACACAGCGCCGGTGATGGTTCTCACACGAGCTGCAGGGGGCTACAGGGCAGAGGTGTTAGAGGTGCACAGATCAGAAGTGGCGTTGGACAGAGGGGTTTTTTGACCAGGTTGTGGAGTGATTTCGCAATGACCGCAGACAGGACAGGTACTGCAGCATCTATTCAAAGTGACAGGAGACAACATTTGTCCAGTATGGTTACTAACTATTTTTCATCCCTTATCGATGTTCTCCCTCAACCGTCATTCCCATTTGATTACTGGGCATCCAAATTAGACACCTGGCCTGAATTGGCAGAATATGCATTGCAGGAGCTTGCTTGCCCAGCAGCTAGTGTGCTATCAGAAAGAGTATTCAGTGCTGCTGGTTCAATATTAACCGAAAAAAGGACTCGTCTGGCTACCCAAAATGTGGATGATCTCACCTTCATTAAAATTAACCACTCCTGGATTTCAAATGATTTTGCCCCACCTTTCCAGGCTGACACCTAGCTTTCCTATAAAAAGGTCTTGCTTGTGGACTGGTCTTACTGAGTGTTCCAATCTCTTAATTTGCAGCAGCTGTTTTTCCAGCATACGACATTTTTACACCTCCATCAATGGGAAAACTCCCCCCACGGGGCCGTGGTCTCGCCACTTGGCGCAAGCACCCGTTAGAGTGCCGTTTGTCTGAAGAGGTGGGTGTGCCCGCTTTTGGTCGACGGCACTGCCACTGGGTCCCTCATAGTACAATAAAGTGTCTCTGGCGGTGGTGGCGCGCACCCAACGTCAGACACACCGTTGTAACATGAGGGGCCCTGGGACGGTACCGCCGGCCACAAGAGAGTTCACCCCCCCCAGCTCAAACTGTGCTCTACCACGTGCAAAATTATCTCTCACAGCTCCACCAATGTTTAGTCTATGCGCTGACATCATTCAATGCCTGGCACTGACAATACCAATTTTTTGACATCTATGATGCTAGTTAAAGTAGTCTGGGTCAGTGTCCTATATTGACACCAGTAAATACTTACTGCCAAATTACTATGTCAGAAACTCAGCAGATGAGCCCACCCCTGTACCTAAGTATGCCACACTTTTTTTTTTTTTTTGGCAAGACATTAACATCAATTTATTTTTTGTGAGTACTAACTGTGTCAGACACTCCTTGCAATCGTCCTCCGCTGACCACACCAATGCTGCCTGTGTACCCCTGCGAGATAACTCTAAGTGCCTTGAGCCTATTTTTATTTATTTTAGGCCTTCGTTAGCCTGTCTGCGGTCCCTCCTTGCAATCCTCATCCACTGACAACAATGCTGCCTGTGTATCCATGTAACCGATTTACAACTGCCTTGAGCCTATTTTTTGTTATTTTAGGCCTTCGTTAGCCTGTCTGCGGTCCCTCCTTGCAATCCTCATCCACTGACCACAATGCTGCCTGTGTATCCATGTAACCGATTTAAAACTGCCTTGAGCCTATTTTTTGTTATTTTAGGCCTTCGTTAGCCTGTCTGCGGTCCCTCCTTGCAATCCTCATCCACTGACCACAATGCTGCCTGTGTATCCATGTAACCGATTTACAACTGCCTTGAGCCTATTGTTTGTTATTTTAGGCCTTCGTTAGCCTGTCTGTGGTCCCTCCTTGCAATCCTCCTCCTCCGCTGACCACAATGCTGCCTGTGTATCCATATAACCGATTTAAAACTGCCTTGAGCCTATTTTAAGTTGTTTTAGGCCTTCGTTACTCTGTCTGCGGTCCCTCCTTGCAATCCTCATCCACTGACCACAATGCTGCCTGTGTATCTATGTAACCGATTTAAAACTGCCTTGAGCCTATTTTTTGTTATTTTAGGCCTTCGTAAGCCTGTCTGCGGTCCCTCCTTGCAATCCTCATCCACTGACCACAATGCTGCCTGTGTATCCATATAACCGATTTAAAACTGCCTTGAGCCTATTTTTTGTTATTTTAGGCCTTCGTTAGCCTGTCTGCGGTCCCTCCTTGCAATCCTCATCCACTGACCACAATGCTGCCTGTGTATCCATGTAACCGATTTAAAACTGCCTTGAGCCTATTTTTTGTTATTTTAGGCCTTCGTTAGCCTGTCTGCGGTCCCTCCTTGCAATCCTCATCCACTGACCACAATGCTGCCTGTGTATCCATGTAACCAATTTAAAACTGCCTTGAGCCTATTTTTTGTTATTTTAGGCCTTCGTTACCCTGTCTGCGGTCCCTCCTTGCAATCCTCATCCACTGACCACAATGCTGCCTGTGTATCCATGTAACCGATTTAAAACTGCCTTGAGCCTATTTTTTGTTATTTTAGGCCTTTGTTAGCCTGTCTGCGGTCCCTCCTTGCAATCCTCATCCACTGACCACAATGCTGCCTGTGTATCCATGTAACATGGTAACATAGTAACATAGTTAGTAAGGCCGAAAAAAGACATTTGTCCATCCAGTTCAGCCTATATTCCATCATAATAAATCCCCAGATCTACGTCCTTCTACAGAACCTAATAATTGTATGATACAATATTGTTCTGCTCCAGGAAGACATCCAGGCCTCTCTTGAACCCCTCGACTGAGTTCGCCATCACCACCTCCTCAGGCAAGCAATTCCAGATTCTCACTGCCCTAACAGTAAAGAATCCTCTTCTATGTTGGTGGAAAAACCTTCTCTCCTCCAGACGCAAAGAATGCCCCCTTGTGCCTGTCACCTTCCTTGGTATAAACAGATCCTCAGCGAGATATTTGTATTGTCCCCTTATATACTTATACATGGTTACTAGATCGCCCCTCAGTCGTCTTTTTTCTAGACTAAATAATCCTAATTTCGCAAATCTATCTGGGTATTGTAGTTCTCCCATCCCCTTTATTAACTTTGTTGCCCTCCTTTGTACTCTCTTTTTAGTTCCATTATATGTAACCAATTTAAAACTGCCTTGAGCCTATTTTTTATTTTAGGCCTTCGTTAGCCTGTCTGCGGTCCCTCCTTGCAATCCTCATCCACTGACCACAATGCTGCCTGTGTATCCATGTAACCGATTTAAAACTGCCTTGAGCCTATTTTTTGTTATTTTAGGCCTTCGTTAGCCTGTCTGCGGTCCCTCCTTGCAATCCTCATCCACTGACCACAATGCTGCCTGTGTATCCATGTAACCGATTTACAACTGCCTTGAGCCTATTGTTTGTTATTTTAGGCCTTCGTTAGCCTGTCTGTGGTCCCTCCTTGCAATCCTCCTCCTCCGCTGACCACAATGCTGCCTGTGTATCCATATAACCGATTTAAAACTGCCTTGAGCCTATTTTAAGTTGTTTTAGGCCTTCGTTACTCTGTCTGCGGTCCCTCCTTGCAATCCTCATCCACTGACCACAATGCTGCCTGTGTATCTATGTAACCGATTTAAAACTGCCTTGAGCCTATTTTTTGTTATTTTAGGCCTTCGTAAGCCTGTCTGCGGTCCCTCCTTGCAATCCTCATCCACTGACCACAATGCTGCCTGTGTATCCATATAACCGATTTAAAACTGCCTTGAGCCTATTTTTTGTTATTTTAGGCCTTCGTTAGCCTGTCTGCGGTCTCTCCTTGCAATCCTCATCCACTGACCACAATGCTGCCTGTGTATCCATGTAACCGATTTAAAACTGCCTTGAGCCTATTTTTTGTTATTTTAGGCCTTCGTTAGCCTGTCTGCGGTCCCTCCTTGCAATCCTCATCCACTGACCACAATGCTGCCTGTGTATCCATGTAACCAATTTAAAACTGCCTTGAGCCTATTTTTTGTTATTTTAGGCCTTCGTTACCCTGTCTGCGGTCCCTCCTTGCAATCCTCATCCACTGACCACAATGCTGCCTGTGTATCCATGTAACCGATTTAAAACTGCCTTGAGCCTATTTTTTGTTATTTTAGGCCTTTGTTAGCCTGTCTGCGGTCCCTCCTTGCAATCCTCATCCACTGACCACAATGCTGCCTGTGTATCCATGTAACATGGTAACATAGTAACATAGTTAGTAAGGCCGAAAAAAGACATTTGTCCATCCAGTTCAGCCTATATTCCATCATAATAAATCCCCAGATCTACGTCCTTCTACAGAACCTAATAATTGTATGATACAATATTGTTCTGCTCCAGGAAGACATCCAGGCCTCTCTTGAACCCCTCGACTGAGTTCGCCATCACCACCTCCTCAGGCAAGCAATTCCAGATTCTCACTGCCCTAACAGTAAAGAATCCTCTTCTATGTTGGTGGAAAAACCTTCTCTCCTCCAGACGCAAAGAATGCCCCCTTGTGCCTGTCACCTTCCTTGGTATAAACAGATCCTCAGCGAGATATTTGTATTGTCCCCTTATATACTTATACATGGTTACTAGATCGCCCCTCAGTCGTCTTTTTTCTAGACTAAATAATCCTAATTTCGCAAATCTATCTGGGTATTGTAGTTCTCCCATCCCCTTTATTAACTTTGTTGACCTCCTTTGTACTCTCTTTTTAGTTCCATTATATGTAACCAATTTAAAACTGCCTTGAGCCTATTTTTTATTTTAGGCCTTCGTTAGCCTGTCTGCGGTCCCTCCTTGCAATCCTCATCCACTGACCACAATGCTGCCTGTGTATCCATGTAACCGATTTAAAACTGCCTTGAGCCTATTTTTTGTTATTTTAGGCCTTTGTTAGCCTGTCTGCGGTCCCTCCTTGCAATCCTCATCCACTGACCACAATGCTGCCTGTGTATCCATGTAACCGATTTAAAACTGCCTTGAGCCTATTTTTTGTTATTTTAGGCCTTCGTAAGCCTGTCTGCGGTCCCTCCTTGCAATCCTCATCCACTGACCACAATGCTGCCTGTGTATCCATATAACCGATTTAAAACTGCCTTGAGCCTATTTTGTTGTTTTAGGCCTTCGTTAGCCTGTCAGCGGTCCCTCCTTGCAATCCTCATCCACTGACCACAATGCTGCCTGTGTATCCATGTAACCGATTTAAAACTGCCTTGAGCCTATTTTTTGTTATTTTAGGCCTTCGTAAGCCTGTCTGCGGTCCCTCCTTGCAATCCTCATCCACTGACCACAATGCTGCCTGTGTATCCATGTAACCGATTTACAACTGCCTTGAGCCTATTTTTTGTTATTTTAGGCCTTCGTTAGCCTGTCTGCGGTCCCTCCTTGCAATCCTCCTCCTCCTCTGCTGACCACAATGCTGCCTGTGTATCCATATAACCGATTTAAAACTGCCTTGAGCCTATTTTTTGTTATTTTAGGCCTTCGTTAGCCTGTCTGCGGTCCCTCCTTGCAATCCTCATCCACTGACCACAATGCTGCCTGTGTATCCATGTAACCAATTTACAACTGCCTTGAGCCTATTTTTTGTTATTTTAGGCCTTTGTTAGCCTGTCTGCGGTCCCTCCTTGCAATCCTCATCCACTGACCACATTGCTGCCTGTGTATCCATGTAACCGATTTAAAACTGCCTTGAGCCTATTTTTTGTTATTTTAGGCCTTCGTTAGCCTGTCTGCGGTCCCTCCTTGCAATCCTCATCCACTGACCACAATGCTGCCTGTGTATCCATGTAACCGATTTAAAACTGCCTTGAGCCTATTTTTTGTTATTTTAGGCCTTCGTTAGCCTGTCTGCGGTCCCTCCTTGCAATCCTCATCCACTGACCACAATGCTGCCTGTGTATCCATATAACCGATTTAAAACTGCCTTGAGCCTATTTTTTGTTATTTTAGGCCTAGTACGCCAGTCTGCGGTCCCTCCTTGCAATCCTCCTCCTCCTCCGCTGACCACAATGCTGCCTGTGTATCCATATAACCGATTTAAAACTGCCTTGAGCCTATTTTTTGTTATTTTAGGCCTTCGTAAGCCTGTCTGCGGTCCCTCCTTGCAATCCTCATCCACTGATCATAATGCTGCCTGTGTATCCATGTAACCGATTTAAAACTGCCTTGAGCCTATTTTTTGTTATATTTGGCCTTTGTTAGCCTGTCTGCGGTCCCTCCTTGCAATCCTCATCCACTGACCACAATGCTGCCTGTGTATCCATGTAACCGATTTACAACTGCCTTGAGCCTATTTTTTGTTATTTTAGGCCTTCTTTAGCCTGTCTGCGGTCCCTCCTTGCAATCCTCCTCCTCCTCCGCTGACCACAATGCTGCCTGTGTATCCATGTAACCGATTTACAACTGCCTTGAGCCTATTTTTTGTTATTTTAGGCCTTCGTAAGCCTGTCTGCAGTCCCTAATTCAAATTTTCCTCCACTGTCTAAATCTGAGCTTCAACCTTCTGGCTCTCATTAAGTGCTTTTTTTTTAAAACTTGGTGGTTACGGCCTACTAACGGTGTCTGCCGCTCCCTGGTGTTGTCCTCAACTGAATAAATCTGAGCTTCAACCTTCTGGCTCTCAATAAGTGCTGTTTTTTAAAAAAACTTTCTGGTTACGGCCTACTAACGGTGTCTGCCGCTCCCTGGTGTTGTCCTCAACTGAATAAAGCTGAGCTTCAACCTTCTGGCTCTCATTAAGTGCTTTTTTTTAAAAAAAATTGGTGGTTGGGGCCTAATAACTCTGTTTGCCGCTCCCTGGTGTTGTCCTCAACTGTATAAAGCTGAGCTTCAACCTTCTGGCTGTCATTAAGTGCTTTTTTAAACAAAAATTGGTGGTTACGGCCTACTAACGGTGTCTGCCGCTCCCTGGTGTTGTCCTCCACTGTATAAAACTGAGCTTCAGTCTTTAGGCTTTTGGCCTATAGTAGCAGATATTAAACTGCATTTGGCCTACTAGTGTGGTTGGGCCTTTAAAACAGTGTCTGCTGCTCCTGGGTTTGCTACTCCACTGAACAAAGCAATGCCGCCTGTTTAGTCCTGTTTCCAATTTTGAACTGCATTTAGCCTACTTTATTCTTTGGCCCTATATCTGTGTTTCCTCCTCATCCTGCCCATTGCCCAGCCACTGCTAGATGAGTCTGCTGGTACATTGACCTAGACCACTACATTCCCCTTGCACTCTACACAGCCAGAATCTGACTCTGCTGAAAGTAAGGTTCCCCTTCCCGCATGTTATACCACCTTACACAGGTACAAAGAGGAAGGTGCAGATGAAAGTGCAGGTTCCTTTATCAGGTGGGGGGGCATACACGTTGGCGACATCACTGGCACAGGGCCCCTCAGAGTACGCAAAAGTGTCGCTGCCGGTGGGAGGCGCCCCCGCCGTGCAAACACACCGCTGTACTTTGAGGGGCCCTGTGCCAGTGCCAATGCCAACGAGTGGGCCCCCCCTGCTTGCTTAGGATCACAGCACTTGCAAACTTTACATACTTACCTCTCACTGCTCCACCGCCGTGACGTAGTCCACGTTTCCTGGGCCCACTAAAACCTTGAACCAGCCCTACCCCCCACAACTTTTGCCAAATGACCCCCAATTTCCAATGCCCAACTATTATTATAAAGTTAATTAAGATTGTCAAGCTTCAGAAACAAGAATGGATGTTTTTGGCATTAAAATGGGCACTGTAGGTGTTTTCCTGGCCTCCACTCACTGCCGACTATGCTTCCCCATTGACTTGCATTGGGTTTCGTGTTTCGGTCGATCCCCGACTTTTAGCGATAATCGGCCGACTGCACTCGACTCGACTCTGGACAAAGTCGGGTTTCACAAAACCCGACTCGATCTTAAAAAAATGAAAGTCGCTCAACCCTAGTACTGACTGTATGTTATCTGGCTTGGCAATGCCATACTTACATATGGGCACTCTGACAGTGTGGGTTCTAGCTCAGCTCCACTCTTTTTCTGAAAACTTGAGCGTGCTAATGTAATGTGGTAGAAGAACAACGGAAAAACCCAGACAAAAAATCCAAAATAAGGTATGAAACAACATAATTTATTATTAAAATTACAATGAACAGTGGAACGGTGGGGAAAATACCAGAACAGCACAAAACCTGGGACATAGAAAATACTAAAATATTTGTGGTAACATATAAAGTATGTATACGTAATGATGTACCGTTAATGAGAGACCATATAGAGGTGGAACACTGTGTTAAAATAATGAAAAAAATTTTTTTATAAAATGCATGTGCATAAATATAAGTGAAGGCTGGAACAAGTACCAATATAAATATCAAATACTGATACCAGCGGATATTATGAACAGACTAAGATAAAGCCCATAATTACCAGAAAAGCAGAATAAATATAAAACACCTAGTGGCAAGTGCTAAAACAAGTAAAGGTGCTTCTGTTATAAAGTGGAACCAGCCTAAGTGTTACCTGCTATATGGTGAATATGTCCCAGGGATGTGCCGAACCCCGACGCGCGTTTCGGCGTCTGCCTTCGTCAGGGGGTGGCTACATCCAAGGAAAGCTGGGTATTTATGGAAAGAGCAGCCAATGAGAGGGGGAACGGGTGTGGAGCGACGCACGCCACCATAGGAGGTCATCGGGAAGCGCCGACCCACAAGCCCATGCAATCCCGGCGACGCGGTCAGCTGACGCGGCGCAGGGGAACATGGGAAAGGGGGCGGGGCCACCCGGGACGCAATGCCGGCGTGCGTTCCACCCGGCCCGCTGTCATTGGATGAAGAGGAACATGTGGTACAACAGGTCCTAGGGAAAATACTGAAAGAAACTAATTAAATAAATAAAGAACGGGGGAAGAAAAGAAGGACATGTGACTACGGGTACTGACTGAAAAAATGATCATAAACAGCCGCAGGGGACTGAGAGAGAATATAAGAAACCGCAAAAGAAGTTAAGAAGAAAAAAGAAGGAATAAAAATTAGATACTGAAAATTATATATAGTGATAATGGTGATAAGCAACATTAGTAATAACAATAGTGAATATATGAATACATATTATCAATATAACTAAAAATAAAAAAATGATAAAAAAGGAAAAAAGAGAACGAAAAATTATATATAAATATATATACGAATACTAATATATCAAAGGTGCTAATAGTGTATATGTAAATAAAAATATATATATATACGTGAAGAAGAATAAAATAAAAACTGTATGGGAAAAAAACGAAACCCAATATAAAATTGGGATTAAATAGTGCAAGAATACGCAAGAATAATACGATTATTAAATAGTGATATTAATTATTGTTCTTTTTTCTTTTGTTCTTTTTTTTCTCTCTTTTGCAGCCTTGTTTTTCAATCTTGACCTGCATCGACCAAGAAGATGACACAGCCAAAGGAACCTCAAGGACATGGAAAAAGATCCACGAACACAACAAACTCCAGAATGATAAACGAAGAACAAAAGGTAACTAAAATAGAAACACAAATACAATGAATACCAGAACTAAACCATAAATACATATACTATCAGTATATATAAACGTACATAAGAATATTTATATGTAAACAAAATATATTATAAAAGGACCAAACAAAGAACCGGGAAACAAAATACAAAAGCTCTCATTAAAACCATAGTTAATAGACCATATTTATTACACATAGAAATATTAAAATACAATTAAAAAAATGCTAAAACCTTGGAGTATCAGGTGAACAGGTAGCTTAATATAATTAGAACTATAAAAAGGGAACAAAACTAATATTTTCGTTCAAACCAAGAGGATACATAGTATTGAGTGTCCATATCCATCTTGTCTCAGTTTGTGCCAATTTCTGACTAATGTTACCGCCACGTAGGGATGATGTTATTCTATCAATACCTCTAATCCTGAGTAGAGATGGATCACAATTGTGAAAAGACTTAAAATGTCTCGGGATAGTCCTTAAAGTAGAGACATCCTCCACGTTTGATGCCGCCTTAATACCATTAACATGTTCGCGTACCCGAATTTTAAGTTGGCGAGAAGTAAGGCCTATATAAATTTTTTGGCATGGACATGTGGCATAATAGATTACTATTATAGAGTAATCTATTATGCCACATGTCCATGCCAAAAAATTTATATAGGCCTTACTTCTCGCCAACTTAAAATTCGGGTACGCGAACATGTTAATGGTATTAAGGCGGCATCAAACGTGGAGGATGTCTCTACTTTAAGGACTATCCCGAGACATTTTAAGTCTTTTCACAATTGTGATCCATCTCTACTCAGGATTAGAGGTATTGATAGAATAACATCATCCCTACGTGGCGGTAACATTAGTCAGAAATTGGCACAAACTGAGACAAGATGGATATGGACACTCAATACTATGTATCCTCTTGGTTTGAACGAAAATATTAGTTTTGTTCCCTTTTTATAGTTCTAATTATATTAAGCTACCTGTTCACCTGATACTCCAAGGTTTTAGCATTTTTTTAATTGTATTTTAATATTTCTATGTGTAATAAATATGGTCTATTAACTATGGTTTTAATGAGAGCTTTTGTATTTTGTTTCCCGGTTCTTTGTTTGGTCCTTTTATAATATATTTTGTTTACATATAAATATTCTTATGTACGTTTATATATACTGATAGTATATGTATTTATGGTTTAGTTCTGGTATTCATTGTATTTGTGTTTCTATTTTAGTTACCTTTTGTTCTTCGTTTATCATTCTGGAGTTTGTTGTGTTCGTGGATCTTTTTCCATGTCCTTGAGGTTCCTTTGGCTGTGTCATCTTCTTGGTCGATGCAGGTCAAGATTGAAAAACAAGGCTGCAAAAGAGAGAAAAAAAAGAACAAAAGAAAAAAGAACAATAATTAATATCACTATTTAATAATCGTATTATTCTTGCGTATTCTTGCACTATTTAATCCCAATTTTATATTGGGTTTCGTTTTTTTCCCATACAGTTTTTATTTTATTCTTCTTCACGTATATATATATATTTTTATTTACATATACACTATTAGCACCTTTGATATATTAGTATTCGTATATATATTTATATATAATTTTTCGTTCTCTTTTTTCCTTTTTTATCATTTTTTTATTTTTAGTTATATTGATAATATGTATTCATATATTCACTATTGTTATTACTAATGTTGCTTATCACCATTATCACTATATATAATTTTCAGTATCTAATTTTTATTCCTTCTTTTTTCTTCTTAACTTCTTTTGCGGTTTCTTATATTCTCTCTCAGTCCCCTGCGGCTGTTTATGATCATTTTTTCAGTCAGTACCCGTAGTCACATGTCCTTCTTTTCTTCCCCCGTTCTTTATTTATTTAATTAGTTTCTTTCAGTATTTTCCCTAGGACCTGTTGTACCACATGTTCCTCTTCATCCAATGACAGCGGGCCGGGTGGAACGCACGCCGGCATTGCGTCCCGGGTGGCCCCGCCCCCTTTCCCATGTTCCCCTGCGCCGCGTCAGCTGACCGCGTCGCCGGGATTGCATGGGCTTGTGGGTCGGCGCTTCCCGATGACCTCCTATGGTGGCGTGCGTCGCTCCACACCCGTTCCCCCTCTCATTGGCTGCTCTTTCCATAAATACCCAGCTTTCCTTGGATGTAGCCACCCCCTGACGAAGGCAGACGCCGAAACGCGCGTCGGGGTTCGGCACATCCCTGGGACATATTCACCATATAGCAGGTAACACTTAGGCTGGTTCCACTTTATAACAGAAGCACCTTTACTTGTTTTAGCACTTGCCACTAGGTGTTTTATATTTATTCTGCTTTTCTGGTAATTATGGGCTTTATCTTAGTCTGTTCATAATATCCGCTGGTATCAGTATTTGATATTTATATTGGTACTTGTTCCAGCCTTCACTTATATTTATGCACATGCATTTTATAAAAAAAATTTTTTTCATTATTTTAACACAGTGTTCCACCTCTATATGGTCTCTCATTAACGGTACATCATTACGTATACATACTTTATATGTTACCACAAATATTTTAGTATTTTCTATGTCCCAGGTTTTGTGCTGTTCTGGTATTTTCCCCACCGTTCCACTGTTCATTGTAATTTTAATAATAAATTATGTTGTTTCATACCTTATTTTGGATTTTTTGTCTGGGTTTTTCCGTTGTTCTTCTTTAATAATTCCAGATTTGTCCATCACTTTTTCCATTGGTGCACATTGGTGGATATGTATTTATGCGTCCTCCTTTCTATTTTGTGCATGTTGCCTTGAGGTTTATTTAATGTAATGTGGTGCCAGGTGGTAGCTGTGGGCAAGGTACTCGTCTGTCATACCCCAGCTTGCTACATGAAAGCGGGGGTGCTGGTTGGGTGTGTGAACTTGCGCTGTGATGGTGCCAAGCCCGTGAAGGCCGCATTTAATTGATATTGTTGGTTTACCAGGACCAGATGTTTCACAGATCAATAAGGGAGACTACTATTCAAAAATAAACTTTTTATTGCACGTGAACTTGGTAGGGAATATATACAAGAGAAATCGGGTACGCAGTCTTATGGACGCTTTGTTTTCAACTCAAAGTACTTCCCATACAGTTTCCTTCCATTATTTCTCTATTGCTCTCTTTCTCCACTGTTTCTTACTACTTCACCACAATCCAACTTTAACTTTTACAGTTCTGCTTAACAAGATTCTTTTGCTCGCCCCACAGTTCAGTGGGTTCTTTCCCCTTAGGGTGCCAGTATAGCCAAACTAAGCTTCAAGCTCTCTGATGCTCTGGAACACCTGCCTGGGAAAATTCATCCCCTTTTCTTCAGTCTCCTCTCACTAAGGGTCACGCTAGTATGCGTAACTTCTCACCTTGGATCTTTAGGTCCACTTGCTATGCACTCCAGGCCTTATCTGACTTTGAGCCTTAAGGTACCATTACACTAAATGACTTACCAATGATCACGACCAGCGATACGACCTGGCCGTGATCGTTGGTAAGTCGTTGTGTGATCGCTGGGGAGCTGTCACACAGACAGCTCTCTCCAGCGTCCAACGATCAGGGGAACGACTTCGGCATCGTTGAAACTGTC
Source organism: Ranitomeya variabilis (assembly GCF_051348905.1). Taxonomy (NCBI): domain Eukaryota; kingdom Metazoa; phylum Chordata; class Amphibia; order Anura; family Dendrobatidae; genus Ranitomeya; species Ranitomeya variabilis. The sequence continues at coordinate 239,647,850 of NC_135236.1, read as the reverse complement.
TTCAACGATGCCGAAGTCCCCCTGCAGCACCCAGGTAACCAGGGTAAACATCGGGTTACTAAGTGCAGGGCCGCGCTTAGTAACCCAATATTTACCCTGGTTACCATTGTAAAAGTGAAAAAAAAAACCACTACATACTCACATTCTGATAGCACAAAAAAGATGATCAAAAGGCCATATTTAGAATAAAACCACAACGTTTATTTAGAACCTTAAAATACAAGCATATTACCATGGTACTCACAAAAAGTTGCCCTCAGTGTTATGTCCCTTTACCGGGGAAACAAGTACCACTAAATATGTAATGCATTAATCACTTTCTTTTGGAATTCATACTAAATAGCAAACTCCAAAACAGGTGGTGCTTGTTAGATTAAAATATAATTTATTGAACCAAAAGATTAAAAACTGTATCAACATACAACATGAATGAACCACAAGAAAAGTGCAGATTCCATTAAAAGAGGGACAAAACCACCATAGGAAAGCCACCAAATTTCCTATAACTCTGAGGTATAATTATGTGCACAATTGTAAAGTGGAGCTAAATTGCATTTAGATGTACTTAATGCTTTATTGCTAAATAAATAAATAAAATGCCATAGTAGATGCTGTCAATATAATGAACTGATGTCTAATACTTAGACTATCTTTGTATGATAGCGATGACAGCATAGATGAAATGCATGAACTAATTGCTGAAACATTTATTGTGCAAATAAAGCTCCACTAAGACCAAATAAACAAAATATATTACCAGAGCAGTATAGCGTGGCTTTCCTCGGCGTCCCTCTGCCCCGACGCGCGTTTCACAGACCGCTTCTTCAGGAGGCGTGTCTAGGCAGGGGGAAAGACCGCTTTATATATACAAAAAACTGTGCTGATTGGTGGTGATCGTGCTGGAGGAGGGTACCAGGAATGGTTATTTCCGTTTGCGGCGTAACCATGGATGTTCTGATGCAGCCGTGAGTGAGCGCAACACACGCTTTAATGAAAATGTTGCGCATGCGTGAAAAAATGCCTTCTGCAGCGTTACTATGGATACTATGATGCACCCGTAAGTACACGCTGTGCAGGCTGAAAAGGGAGCATTGCGCATGCGTGAAAAAACGTCATCCTTGACGTTACTGTGGATATCCCTACGCTACCAAAGTGAGTGATGTGAGGAAACGATGTGCATGTAAGTTGCGGCTGTGACAATGTAAAAAGGCCGTATCACCCATACGTGTACTTTAAAAACTACTAAGACCAACTTCAATATTAGTCAGTGGCCAAGATTACCGTGCCAAAAGGTCTATAAGACCACTGTGTGTAAAAAGTATATGTGCCATGTATACAATACCGAAACTAATGCAAATGCCGAAAGTGGGGAATGAGTTACTAAGTTGATGAATACCTAAGTGTGGGTGCAGAGGGAATAAAGAGAATAATGTCGCATGTGCGAATGGTGGACCGGTTTGGAAAAAGTGATGGGAAAGCAGACCAGCGGTGTCCCAAACCCATCATCGGGTGTGATGAATAGGTCTGAGGCAGCGCAATGGTCCGCCCCCCATCACCACCTGGTCCCATCATAAGGGCATGCGCACCTATCCAGGGTGAAATAAGTAATGTAAGGGAAAATACTACCGACACCTAAATGAATGTCAACCGAATGATGTAAATAGGTGACCAAAAATTTATTTTAAAAGTATTAATGAGTGACCTATGAGCTAACTAATTAATAGATGAGTATAAAGTGCCAAAGTTAGATGAAATGTGAAACTGCAAAACTGTGCAGTGCCTAACTTTACATTATGCCAATAAAATACATTTAGACTGTAAATGTAAAACAAATAATATAAAATAACATAAATAGATTGACATAAATAAATATGTTAAAACCTGTGCAATAAGAATAAGTGCCAAAGATTATAAAAATGGAAAAAGGGAACCAGTCCATGTGAAAAAAGTGCAAAAGTAGAAAACCAATGTACTGTCCAATGCTGGTTACAAACAATATATCACAGGAGACATATTGCGATAATTCTTGAAAAAGAAAGTTCAAACTTTTGTTGGGATTGTGATAGTCATTCACCTCCGAAAGTATACGATGTCAGCCAAAAAATCCTTGTATGTGAATGATAATATCATACACCAACGTAAGTCCATTGTTGGTTCCAAAATTAATGGTATCACAGAAAACTTGATGTTCACATTTAACCACCACGATGGAAGATGTTCAATCTCTGCAAAAATGTTCATACTTTCTTGGAGTTATGATAGTCCTTCAACTACGAAGACATACGATTTCCACCAAGAAGACCTTATATGTCAATGATGATATCATACACCCACGGAAGTCCCTCCGAAAGCATCCAATATCAGCCAAAATGTTTATATATATAGATAATATGGTGTAACAACTAGGATAAAAAAAACAATTATTAATAAAATGTTTAACAATACAGACATACAAATTAAAAACCCCTACCTAATGCTTCCAACATCAACCTTATTTGTTTGTGGACCTTATATTTACAAAAATGCTCCAAACCCAGAGTTCTCATTAAGTCCCTGTGGTGTCAGTGTGCCTAGTCTGTATATCCATTGGCATTCTTTTTTGGCTAGCCTCTTACTTAGGTCACCCCCTCTGGATCCAAGATCAATGGAGTCTATACCCTTAATTTGTAATGCTCTAGAATTGCTTTGATGGAATTTCTTAAAGTGTCTTGGAAGTGTTTTGAGCATACTATCATCTTTGATTGTTTTAGCCTTTTCAATATCTAGGCAGTGTTCCCGTACTCTTATTTTTAATTCGCGGCTAGTCATGCCAATGTATATTTTCTTACACGGGCATTGGGCATAGTAGATCACCCCTTTTGTGTTGCATGAAATGTTGGTCCTGATTTCAAATTTTCTAGTGCCATCGTGATTGAAGAAAGAACGGCCTTTTTGCATATTAGCACATCCTTTGCACATACCGCAAGGGAAAAAACCTTTTCGTTCGCCCCGTTTCTTGTTGGTATCCTGTCTTTTGGGATCATATGTACTGTGTACTAACAAATCACGTAAGTTAGGAGCCCTTTTTGCCACAAATGAGGGGTGCTCTGGTAAGATCCTGTTGAGGATGGTGTCAGTTCTCAAAATTTGCCAATGTTTTAAAATGGCAGTTTTTAGATCATGCCACCCATCACTATAATTTGTGATAAACCTTACCTGGTTGTCGTACTTATCATGAGCAGGAATCAGTTGATTCTTATGCAGCAACTTGCTTCTTTCGGTGTCCCTGGCTCTCCTATATCCTTTTTCAATGGTCTTTTTGTTATACCCTCGGTCTCGAAATCTTCGTTTTCAATCTTTTGATTGGATTTCAAAGTCAGAATGTTCAGAACAAATTCTCTTGACACGAAGAAATTGTCCGATTGGTATTCCATTGATGGTGGATTTAAGATGAGAGGATGACGCATGGAGTAGTGCATTGGTAGCTGTTGGTTTTCGAAAAACCATGGTGGAAAGATGTCCGTTAGATTGAGCTGTAATGGAAAGGTCCAAGAACTCTATTTGATGTCCAAACTTATATGTTAATTTAATATTTTGGTCATTTTTATTGAGTTCCTGCATCATAATTTCTAAGTCACTAGAAGGACCCTCCCAGATGAACATAATGTCATCAATATAACGAACCCAATGGTGAATTCGTTCTACACCCGGAATTTTTTCCCCCTGAAAAATTGACCACTCCCAGGCTCCCATAAATAGATTGGCATATGAGGGGGCACAAGTCGCCCCCATAGCCGTGCCTTGTAATTGCAGGAACACCTTTCCATTGAAAGTGAATACATTATGGGTAAGTACAAATTCAAGCAGAATAAGAACCAAATTGGCCATATCCTTATTGATGTTACTGTGTATAAGGTATCTACTGATGGCTCTTAGTCCATCAGTGTGCCTTATTGAGGAATACAAAGCCTCAACATCAGCAGTCACTAAGACCATGTTCTCTGTTAAATGGATATTTTCCAGATGTCCAAGGACTGCAGTGGTGTCTTTCACATAAGATGGTAATTGTGTGACCAGTGGCTGAAGAAAATGCTCGATGATATTGCATATAGTTTCACACAATCCTTCATTAGCTGCTATGATAGGCCTACCCAGCGGATCAAGCTGGTTTTTGAGCACCTTTGGGACCAAATATAGAGTGGCAAATCTAGGCTCTAATTTTTGATGTATTTCCACCAGTTTTTTGGGGATGATGCCGTTTTCAAAGGCCTCTGTAAGTATGTCCACCAATTCAGATTTGAATTTAGAGGTGGGATTATATGTAAGCTGTTTATATTCTTTAACATTGTTCAACAGCTTATTGGCCTGAGTTTCATACTGTGAATTGGGCCAAATAACTATATTGCCTCCTTTGTCGGCCATTTTGAAAACGACATCATCCCACATGGTTAGTTCCACCAGTGCTTCCCTCTCTGCTACCGTTAGGTTATTCCTCGAACATTTTTTGGTTCGTTTGATTCTCTCAATATCTGCCGCCACCATTCTAGTGAAGGTCTCAACCACTGGCACTGAAGCTAGAGGGGGAAACTTATGTGACTTATTTATAATGTGCATTGGGAACCTACTCACTTCTGGTTCATTTTCATCCAACAGGGATTCCAATGCTTCCAATGCTTCCTGTTCATCACTATTTGTAATATTTTTTCCCATGTCCTCTTTGTGGTGCAGTTTTTTCAGCACTATTTTCCTAGAAAATAAATGTAGGTCTTTAATTGCCACAAATGGATTCAAGGGGGATGTGGGTGAAAAGGTTAATCCTTTCTGCAATACTCTCATTTGAGATTCAGTAAGGGTATGTAAAGATAGATTGATTACCTTGACTCCATCTCCTTTGAAGTTCATGTCTTTTTGAGTAGATTTCTTATGAAAGAATTGCCTAGTATGGGGGCCACGGTAGTTAGATTCTCCTCCTTCACTCATGGAAGAGAGGGATGTAATGGACAAACTTCTCGATGCCTCTCTGGGAGTATACATATTTTTTATTTGCCATCGGAAAATTTTGTTTGTTTCAAAATCCGTCAAATCCCTATTATATTTCTTTTGTTTGTTGAGGCTAATGGTCTCCTCCCATTTTTCAATGTCTTTGTCCAGATTTGAGATCATGGTCTGAAGTGCCTCCACTGAAAGTTCCTGCTGTAAAGATTTTTGTAATGATTCAATTTCTGTCTCTATAGTTTTTAAAGTAGAGGCATTTTTTTCAATAATGATGTTAATGAACTCAAAGGAACAGGTGTTTGCTGCTTTAATCCACTTCTGAACAAGATTTTCATCATCTAAATCAAATGTTGGAAATAAATTGATTCTTAATCCCCTGGGGATGATCTTCTGAGCAATGTAATTTTCTAAGGTGATTTTGGTCCACCAGATTTTTGTCTTCTTGTGTAGTAGATTTTTATATTTTCTAATGACTTCTTGGTTGGACCTGGAAGTACAAGTAGTACCGGAACCTGCACTTTTTAAAAAAATATTATTTGCTTTTGCCTGCCAAGAACTCTCTTTGGCTCTGAAATCCATGTGGGTGGGCTGTGTTTAAACAACAGTAAAATGTCATGTAACTCACAAAAAGTTGCCCTCAGTGTTATGTCCCTTTACCGGGGAAACAAGTACCACTAAATATGTAATGCATTAATCACTTTCTTTTGGAATTCATACTAAATAGCAAACTCCAAAACAGGTGGTGCTTGTTAGATTAAAATATAATTTATTGAACCAAAAGATTAAAAACTGTATCAACATACAACATGAATGAACCACAAGAAAAGTGCAGATTCCATAAAAGAGGGACAAAACCACCATAGGAAAGCCACCAAATTTCCTATAACGCTGAGGTATAATTATGTGCACAATTGTAAAGTAGAGCTAAATTGCATTTAGATGTACTTAATGCTTTATTGCTAAATAAATAAATAAAATGCCATAGTAGATGCTGTCAATATAATGAACTGATGTCTAATACTTAGACTATCTTTGTATGATAGCGATGACAGCATAGATGAAATGCATGAACTAATTGCTGAAACATTTATTGTGCAAATAAAGCTCCACTAAGACCAAATAAACAAAATATATTACCAGAGCAGTATAGCGTGGCTTTCCTCGGCGTCCCTCTGCCCCAACGCGCGTTTCACAGACCGCTTCTTCAGGAGGCCTGTCTAGGCAGGGGGAAAGACCGCTTTATATATACAAAAAAACTGTGCTGATTGGTGGTGATCGTGCTGGAGGAGGGTACAAGGAATGGTTATTTCCGTTTGCGGCGTAACCATGGATGTTCTGATGCAGCCGTGAGTGAGCGCAACACACAAGGGGCCCCTTGATAAAGGAGTCCGAAACGCGTGTCGGGGCGTACGCGCTACCACGGGTATTGGCGACACATCCACCGCAACTCTGCATAGGTAATTATCCGGGCACTTGCCATATACTATGGGGCGTATGAGCCGAGTTAGGCATTTTTTGCGGGGATAGGATGTAATCGTCCGGGTAAATACCTGGGGTGGTGGTATTATTATATGAGATTGGCAATGTTTAAAATACGTTTGTATCTACCCCCTGGTACTTTTTTGAGCAATATCTTTACTCTTGTTGCCATATAAATCCCGTGGCTGTGCATGTGTATGGGTGATAGTGTGCAGTGGGTGTGGTTTTGTCCCTCATTGTATAACACCATGGTAATATGCTTGTATTTTAAGGTTCTAAATAAACTTTGTGGTTTTATTCTAAATATGGCCTTTTGATCATCTTTTTTGTGCTATCTATGTGGTATTTGGTGATAGGCTCCATAGTCCTATTATTAGTTACATGGTATATCAATGTGGATTTACTGCTTATATCTTAGATTGCTGTAATTACCATATTTTTGTGTCATATTTATTTCTATATACTCACATTCTGATGGCATGCTGCCGCCGAGAGCTTCCCTGCACTGAATGTGTCAGCGCCAGCAGTAACAGCGGTGACGTCACCGCTGTGCTCTGCTTTACGACCGGCGCTGACACATTCAGTGCAGGGAAGCTCTCGGCAGCAGCGCGCCATCAGAATGTGAGCATGTAGTGTTTTTTTTTTAACTTTTACAATGGTAACCAGGGTAAATATCGGGTTACTAAGCGCGGCCCTGCGCTTAGTAACCCGATATTTACCCTGGTTACAAGTGAACACATCGCTGGATGGGCGTCACACACGCCGATCCAGCGATAACAGCGGGTCATCAGCAACGAAATAAAGTTCTGGACTTCTAGCTCCGACCAGCGATATCACAGCGGGATCCAGATCACTGCTGCGTATCAAACACAACGAGATCGCTATCCAGGACGCTGCAACGTCATGGATCGTTGTCATTCTCCTTGTAAAGTTGCTGAGTGTGAAGGTACCTTAACAGGGAATTGTCACTTTCCCTGCAACTCTGCCCCTCCTACTCCGGGCTAGTCACAGACGTTAACTCTTGCTGTCCCTGTCAACTATCTGTTGCTTGGAAGAATACAGCTTCTTCACTAACAATATAAACATTAAACAGGCAAATATTCTTATGCGTTACATCACTACAACAAACATATTAACTTCACTAATGCATAGCACAATTCAAGAATGTAAAAGTAGGGAATACATAGGCACCAGTGTTATAACTTCTGATAGTTGCCAGAAACAACTGATTAGGAAACGTATTATACGGATTGGTCCTGTAGATGCGCCACCTGAGCTGTTGTCCACCAGTCTCCACGCATCTCTCCCATCACACACTGTTACTGCTATTACGGATGTCCATATGAGTTGAACTAAAGGACTTTTTAACCAAAAAGGAAATGGTGAGTGCTACCTTTCTACTTTTCATACAACTGCACATAGCACAATTCACATTACACATTTTAGTCTACATTGCATCATATAAAATATTACAACAATAAACTTGTTGCTACAAGGAGTAACATGTGGAACACGTCCATCCCCTTTTGCTAACATGCTGGGGTGCTGCGTCACACATGTGAACTTGTGATGTATCAGTTGCTGCTGTCCCACATTTTGCTAAAACAAAAAAAGTGTGCAAAGAAGGTGTGGAATTGACCTTATGCACATTCTGACACTGACACAATGTTATTGTGCCGGTGTATAAGTACAGCATTGTCTAGTTGCATGATGACCTGACACTAAGTTAGCTGAGAGGTGCGACTTGTGACCATAGCGGGACTAGATATGAAGAGCTGTGACCAATGCTATGGATTTAAATACAGAGAGCTAGATGGACCCTACTGCTGCCCACTTTCTTGAGGTTTACTGATAATGCATAAAGAACCAAGCACTACTTGCTTCACTATTTAAATATTCCTATAGACTTCAATCAAAAATGCCATCTAGAAAAACAGCAAGGAATTAGCCACTAGGAATCATCAGTGACAAATGGGACCTGTGCTACACGCATTTATAGCATATCCTGTGGAATGGGCAAACCCCTTCAAAGTGGAGATTAAAGATGTCATGTTTGCCCTTTTAAACTCTACAGACTGTTGGAACAGAACATTTCCATAAATACCAGTAACAGTCACCTACTTACCAGTCATCATAATTTGTTGCACATGAGCTAGCCCCCATTGACATTATATCATACGTAGTGCATGCCTAAGAATGAAGCTCATACAATAAAAATTGATACTGTCATGAAAATAACAGATGGGTATTTTATTTTGTTTAGCAGCAAATGGATGTGTGAGCTGTGCCCTGACAGGACTGCATAGCAGATTTCCCAGGGGAGTAACAAACAAAAACAAGTGTGGATGAGGTGATAGAAGAACAAATTGGACTCGCTGCAAGATATATTTTGTCAATATGAAGGACACCAGAGGGCATTTCAGTTTAGATATAACACAATGCATATTGGAGGCACTATTATGTGGAGGTCAGCGATTGTAACCTCGCTAACAACCTTTTTTCTCAGTGTTGTGCTGTCGTAATTTAGTTATCACCCACTCTGTTTCTTACTGTAAAATAATCCGTTATAGTCTGAGCAATGCTGTTAATTATAAAGCACTTTATGTTATAGAATGAATACAGTTACAAGAATGTGCCCATGATAAGCAATGCTGTCAGTAACGATCCTACAGGATATGGACAAAAAAATGGAAATATATTACATGTCTATACAAAGTCCACACATCATAATTAGATGTAACATGTGAAGATATCAATGGAACAATGTGTAGGGTAAAGGACTGTGTGACATGCACTTCCGGGCATATGGGCACCTCTTGGGGAAGGTACTGTGTTTCCCCGAAAATAATTCCTACCCTGAAATTAAGCCCTAGGATTTACAGGAATTTTTGAGTATGCTTGAAATATAAGCCCGACTCCAAAAATAATCCCTAGTTACTGTCATGACTAGTGTTGAGCGATACCGTCCGATACTTGAAAGTATCGGTATCGGAAAGTATCGGCCGATACCGGCAAAGTATCGGATCTAATCCGATACCGATACTCGATACCAATACAAGTCAATGGGACTCAAGTATCGGACGGTATTCCTGATGGTTCCCAGGGTCTGAAGGAGAGGAAACTCTCCTTCAGGCCCTGGGATCCATATTAATGTGTAAAATAAAGAATTAAAATAAAAAATATTGCTATACTCACCTCTCCGACGCAGCCTGGACCTCACCGAGGGAACCGGCAGCGTTCTTTGCTTAAAATGCGCGCGTTTACTTCCTTCCGTGACGTCACGGCTTCTGATTGGTCGTGTGCCGCCCATGTGACCGCGACGCGACCAATCACAGCAAGCCGTGACGTAATTTTCAGGTCCTGACTGCCTAACTCTAGGCATTCAGGATTTTAAAATTATGTTCCGGCTTGTGATTGGTCGCATCGCGGTCACATGGGCGACGCGACCAATCACAAGCCGTGACGTCACTGGAGGCAGGAAACGCGCCCATTTTTAAAATTACGTCACGGCTTGTGATTGGTTGCGTGCCGCCCATGTGACCGCGACGCGACCAATCACAGCAAGCCGTGACGTAATTTTCAGGTCCTGACTGCCTAATTCTAGGCATTCAGGATTTTAAAATTACGTTCCGGCTTGTGATTGGTCGCATCGCGGTCACATGGGCGATGCGACCAATCACAAGCCGTGACGTCATGGGAGGCAGGAAACGCGCCCATTTTTAAAATTACATCACGGCTTGTGATTGGTTGCGTGCCGCCCATGTGACCGCGACGCGACCAATCACAGCAAGCCGTGATGTAATTTTCAGGTCCTGACTGCCTAATTCTAGGCATTCAGGATTTTAAAATTACGTTCCGGCTTGTGATTGGTCGCGTCGCGGTCACATGGGCGACGTGACCAATCACAAGCCGTGACGTCACGGGAGGCAGGAAACGCGCCCATTTTTAAAATTATGTCATGGCTTGTGATTGGTTGCGTGCCGCCCATGTGACCGCGACGCGACCAATCACAGCCAGCCGTGACGTAATTTTCAGATCCTGACTGCCTAATTCTAGGCATTCAGGATTTTAAAATTACGTTCCGGCTTGTGATTGGTCGCGTCGCGGTCACATGGGCGACGCGACCAATCACAAGCCGTGACGTCACGGGAGGCAGGAAACGCGCCCATTTTTAAAATTATGTCACGGCTTGTGATTGGTTGCGTGTCGCCCATGTGACCGCGACGCGACCAATCACAGCAAGCCGTGACGTAATTTCAGGTCCTGAATGCCGAATTCGCCACATCTGAAACGACCCGAAATATAAAACGGTTCTACTAGTGTTAGGTGTCGAGTTCCTGCTGCTGCACAGGGGGAATCTTGACCCATTCCACTGCGGTCTCCCAATCTCCTCCAGCCGCAGTGGAACCTGCTCAGCAGAGACATCTGTCCAGTGTCTGGCTCAAGCTGATACTGTGCACTTGGGTACTGCTGCCATTCCAGGCTCTGCCTTTGTAGCCAGCACTGATCAGCAGTGAGCAGGCGTTTCAGGGACTAAGTCCTGCTTTTCCCACACTGAGTATGCCCACGGGATGACCTCCCATTGGAGCTCTGGGGTCACATGCTCAGGTCCTGTTGTGGATCCTATTGGACCATCAGGAAGGTCCCGGGGCGCTACTACTATAAAAGGTTCCCATGGCCACTCGGCCATGCGCTAGTGTAAACTTGTTAACTTGTGTGTGTGGATGAATGCCTGTCGCTGGATGAAAGCTCCGAATCTTTCCCATCCTTAGTGTTGTTGTCTGCTCCCGAATGGTAGAGCTACCTAGCGCCCGACAGTGCTATCCTGCACATTAGCACAAGTTACTTAACATAGTTAGCAGCGGCCACCAGAGCGGCGCTGTGCACAGATAGTGCTCTTTCCTGTCCCTAGTTAGGGTGGTTAGTGGCGTCCGCCAGAGCGGCGCTGCACGCACTCTGTTGCGGTAAATGTTTACTTTAGTCGATCCCCTGGCACCACAGTATCAGTGTCGAGTGAAAGAGATCTAGAGGGACTCTTACCCTGAGTCTTGGGGCAGAGTTCTGTGTCGCCTTGCTTGCGCTCTCTGTGCGGTATCGCGGCCCTTTGACACAAAAGGGTTCGCTTCCTTCATACCGGGTGAAGCTAACACGTGTGTGTACTCACATTATACTGCCATATAGTCCGTCATTACCAAGCAGCAGGTGTCTTAGCTGAATGGTGGACCCCGGACTGCGAACGCACCTTATATCAGCTCTAATTATTATTTGGTGCGTTCAGCCAGTCCTAACAACTAGTTAACCACTTTAGTAAACACCATAAAAAATAGCTAAAAAATGACAAAAAGTTTTATCATCATACCGTCAAACAAAAAGTGATATAAAACAAGATCAAAAAGACAAATGTAAATAAATATGGTACTTCTAAAAACTTCATCTTGTCCCACTCAAAATAAGCTGTAATGCAGCACTATCAGCAGAAAAATAAAAAAGTTATAGCTCTCAGAATAAAGCAATGCAAAAATCATTATTTTTTCTTTAAAATAGTTTTTAATATGTAAAAGCACCAAAACATAAAACATACATACATTTGGTATTGTTGTAATTGCTCTGACCTGACAAATGAAGCCACCTTATCAATTTTACCACATGCGGAATGACAAAAAAAAATTCCTGAATTGCTGGTTTTTGTTGATTCAGTTTCTCAAAAATCAGATTAGAAAGTGATCAAAAAAGTCTTGTGTCTCAAAATGGTACCAATAACAATGTCAACTCATCCTGAAAAAAAACAAGCCCTCACATAACTCTTACAGATGAAAAATGAAAAAATTATAGCTCTCAAAATATGATGATGCAAAAACTAGTTTTTGAAATAAAAAGCATCTTTGAGTGTGTGACAGCAGCCAAGCATAAAAAAGATATAAATCTGGAATCACTGCAATTGCACCAACCTGAAGAATGAAGTCGCCATATCACTTATACTACATGAGGAACGGTGTAAAAAAATAGAATAACACCCATTCTTTACCTGCTATTGATTTGTTCATTCTGACTCCGCAGTAAGGCGTACATTCATTCTGTGCTCTGTGCTGAGCACACCACAGGGTTTCAATGTAAATCTTTGAAATACATGACTCAGATGGCCCGCCTGTCGGAAGACTCCCTATAATGAGGCAGATGGAGGAACTGTGGATGCCATAGGACCCGTGATGCGGTGATTTCCGTCTTTTTAGGAATGCATAAAAGTGCCATCATCCACAGTTTTGTGCACTTCTGAAAAGGACACACCTGAACAGAGGCCAGAAGGAGCCCAGAGTAACTCTGCTGTCTCACTGTAGGGAATAAATCCATCAGGGGTACATCAGGGGCTCCCCAAATTGGACAAGGCATCCGTTAATGATTCCAGAAAATTTTGTGCTCAAAAAGTCAAATGATGCCTCTACCGTTCCGAGCCCTGCATGCGCCCAAACAGTAGTTTCTTCCCATATTTAAAGTATCTGAATACTAGGAGAAATTACACTACAAATTGAATGGTGCAATTTATCCTTATGAAAATGTAAGATTTGGGGCTAAAAAACATTCTCATGGGGAAAATTTGATTTTTTTTATTTTCAAGGATCAATGCTGCAAACTTCTGTGAAGCACATGGTGGTTCAATGTGCTCACCATCTAGATAAGTTCCCTGAGGGGTATAGATTCCAAAATGGGGTAACTTGTGGGAGATTTTCACTGTTTAGGTACAGCAAGGGCTCTTCAAACACAACATGGTGTCCGCTAATTGTTCCAGCAAATTTTGCATTCAAAAAGTCAAATGGCGCCCCATCCCTTCCGAGCTCTGCTGTGCACCCAAACAGTGGTTTTCCCACATATGGGGTATCGGAATACTCAGGAGAAATTGTATAACAAATTTTAGGGTCGATTTTTTTTTAAAAAATGTGGGTCTAAAGTTAATTTTTTTGTGAAGTAAAGTTAAATACCGTATATACTCGAGTATAAGCCGAGATTTTCAGCCCAAATTTTTGGGCTGAAAGTGCCCCCTCGGCTTATACTCGAGTCACGGTCGGCGGGTGAGGGGGAGAGGGCGCTGAGGCATACTTACCTAGTCCCGGCGATACTGACGCTCCCCCTGCCCGTCCCACGGTCTCCGGGTGCCGCAGCTCTTCCCCTGTTCAGTGGTCACGTGGGACCGCTCATTAGAGAAATGAATAGGCTGCTCCACCTCCCATAGGGGCGGAGCCGCATAATTCATTTCTCTAATCAGCGGTGCCGGTGACCACTGACAGAGGAAGAGCTGCGGCACCTAAGACCAGCTGTCCGGGGGAAGGAGCGGGATGCCGGGAGCAGGTAAGTATGTCATATTCACCCTCGTTCCACACGCCGGGCGCCGCGCCATCTTCCCGGCATCTCTCCACACTGACTGTGCAGGTCAGAGTGCGCGATGACGCATATAGTGTGCGCGCCGCCCTCTGCCTGATCAGTCAGTGCAGAGAGACGCCGGGACGGGACGCCGAGGAGCTGCAAGCAAGAGAGGTGAGTATGGTTTTATTATTTTTATTGCAGCAGCAGCACAGCTATGGGGCAATAATGAACGGTGCAGAGCACTATATGGCACAGCTATGGGGCAATAATGGTGCAGAGCACTATATGGCACAGCTATGGGGCAATAATGGTGCAGAGCACTGTATGGCACAGCTATGGGGCAATAATGGTGCAGAGCACTATATGGCACAGCTATGGGGCAATAATGGTGCAGAGCACTATATGACACAGCTATGGGGCAATAATGGTGCAGAGCACTATATGGCACAGCTATGGGGCAATAATGGACGGTGCAGAGCACTGTATGGCACAGCTATGGTGCAATAATGGTGCAGAGCACTGTATGGCACAGCTATGGGGCAATAATGGTGCAGAGCACTGTATGGCACAGCTATGGGGCAATAATGGTGCAGAGCACTATATGGCACAGCTATGGGGCAATAATGGTGCAGAGCACTATATGGCACAGCTATGGGGCAATAATGGTGCAGAGCACTATATGGCACAGCTATGGGGCAATAATGGTGCAGAGCACTATATGGCACAGCTATGGGGCAATAATGGTGCAGAGCACTTTATGGCACAGCTATGGGGCAATAATGAGTGGTGCAGAGCACTATATGGCGCAGCTATGGGGCAATAATGGTGCAGAGCACTGTATGGCACAGCTATGGGGCAATAATGGACGGTGCAGAGCACTATATGGCACAGCTATGGGGCAATAATGGTGCAGAGCACTGTATGGCACAGCTATGGGGCAATAATGGTGCAGAGCACTATATGGCACAGCTATGGGGCAATAATGGTGCAGAGCACTATATGGCACAGCTATGGGGCAATAATGGTGCAGAGCACTATATGGCACAGCTATAGGACAATAATGGTGCAGAGCACTATATGGCACAGCTATGGGGCCATAATGAACGGTGCAGAGCACTATATGGCACAGCTGTGGGACAATAATGGTGCAGAGCACTGTATGGCACAGCTATGGGGCAATAATGGTGCAGAGCACTATATGGCACAGCTATGGGGCAATAATGGTGCAGAGCACTATATGGCACAGCTATGGGGCAATAATGGACGGTGCAGAGCACTATATGGCACAGCTATGGGGCAATAATGAGCGGTGCAGAGCACTATATGGCGCAGCTATGGGGCAATAATGGTGCAGAGCACTGTATGGTGGCACAGCTATGGGGCAATAATGGACGGTGCAGAGCACTATATGGCACAGCTATGGGGCAATAATGGTGCAGAGCACTGTATGGCACAGCTATGGGGCAATAATGGTGCAGAGCACTATATGGCACAGCTATGGGGCAATAATGGTGCAGAGCACTATATGGCACAGCTATGGGGCAATAATGGTGCAGAGCACTATATGGCACAGCTATGGGACAATAATGGTGCAGAGCACTATATGGCACAGCTATGGGGCCATAATGAACGGTGCAGAGCACTATATGGCACAGCTATGGGGCAATTATGAACGGTGCAGAGCACTATATGGCACAGCTATGGGGCCATAATGAACGGTATGGAGCATCTATTTTTATTTTTGAAATTCACCGGTAGCTGCTGCACCCTAGGCTTATACTCGAGTCAATAAGTTTTCCCAGTTTTTTGTGGCAAAATTAGGGGGGTCGGCTTATACTCGGGTCGGCTTATACTCGGGTATATACGGTATTCATTTTTTCCACATTCCTAAAGTTCCTGTGAAGCACCTGAAGGGTAAATAAACTTCTTGAATGTGGTTTTAAGCACCTTGAGTAGTGCAGCTTTTATAATGGTGTCACTTTTGGATATTTTCTATCATACAGACCCCTCAAAGTCACTTCAAATGAGAGTTGGTCCCAAAAAAAATGGTTTTGTAAATTTTGCTGGAAAAACGCAAAATTGCTGGTACACTTTTCACTCTTAAAACTTCCTAACAAAACAAATTGTTTAAAAACTTGTACTGATGTAAAGTAGATATGTGGGAAATGTTATTCATTAACTATTTTGTGTGATGTGACTCTGATTTAAGGGCATAAGAATTCAAAGTTTGAAAATTGCAACATTTTCAAAATTTTCTCCAACTTTCTGGGTTTTTTTCACAAATAAATGCAAGTTATATTGAATAAATTTTGCCACTATCATGAAGAACAATATGTCATGAAAAAGCAATCTCATAATTTGTGGGATCTGTTGAAGCGTTACAGAGTTACTGTATTACCGCAGAAAGTGACAGTGGTCAGTATTGTAATAATTGGACTGGGCATTAACGTGCAAACCACCTTACGGTGTAAAGGGGTTAAATAGGTATTTTCTTTCTACCAGACAGCTAGAAAAGAACACCAAGACTGCCCACCACTGAGCAGAACATAACAAGGCTCCTGGAGTAGCTGACAGCACTTATTTTTCATTGACCCATAGATCTGTATTGACACTTTTCATCAGTGATTCCAGAAAAAACGGCCAAGTGTCTGTGTGTTTCA
The DNA here is from genome assembly GCF_051348905.1 of Ranitomeya variabilis. Taxonomy (NCBI): domain Eukaryota; kingdom Metazoa; phylum Chordata; class Amphibia; order Anura; family Dendrobatidae; genus Ranitomeya; species Ranitomeya variabilis. The sequence goes on along the minus strand of NC_135236.1, from coordinate 239,631,381 downwards.
TAAATGTGATCTGTGAGTTTAGCATGGACACATGATATGTGGAAAAACACAGATAAATGAATAGCTAATAGATCATTATGGGTTAGAAAAACCAATAGAGCTGGATAGAACATGTACTGCATGTGCAACATGGAAATTTGAATGGGGCGTAAATGTGATATACACCTGTAGTGACATGGGGATAGTGTCACCGGGGTTTAGGCCAGGGGCGTCAGCCGGGAACGCAAGGCGATGCACACGCAGCGAGAAGACCAAAGTGTGCAGAGCGCACAGAACCTGAGATAGGCCAGTCACGTGATAACAGGGGGTGGAGCTAAACAGGTCACATGACCACCGGGGCGGAGCTACCCCACGAGCGTATGGAGAGCCAACCGTGGAGCAGAGAAAGGTGCGCAAACCGAATAACAAAGTCAAAGCAAAGCCGAGGGTCAAAAGCCAGACAAGGCTTTTGAGGTATCCAAGAGCAAGACAGATGAGTAAATAGGGATGAGCCAAGGGGTCAGAATACCAGGAAGGATAAAGCAGTACCGAGCAGGAAGACAGAGACAGTAGTAAAGGGACAAACCGGGTCATATATAGCGAAACTCACACACGCAGAGGAAAAGCGATGACAGAAGAGTAACCTGGGTCAGCAATCTCTAGCCGAGTAAACAGAAGCATCACCGACACTGGACCCAGGAACTACCAGGATTAAATAGCAGCCCCAGAACCATAGAGAGGTGGACAAACTTAACCCTGACCTGACCAGGAAGGAGCAGAACCACCCCATCCTGAGTCATGACAGTACCCTCCTCTCAACGGGGGGCCACCGGACCCCCTTGTTTCTCAAGAAATCGGGCATGAAAAGACTGCACCTGATGATCAGCATGAACTAATCAGGCAGGAACCCAAGATCAGTCCTTCAGACAGTAGCCTTTCCAATGCACAAAGTATTGAAGGGAACAACGGACCACCCAAGAATCCACAATGTGCTCCACCTCATACTCCTCCTGACCATCTACCAAAATGGGTGGCAAAGGACTCAAAGATCCTTCCTCAACAGCCCCCAATGTTTTCAACAAGGACTTATGGAACACATTGGGGATCTTAAAAGATGATGGAAGACGCAACCAAAACGCCACCCGGTTAACCACTTCCGTGATTTCATAAAGGCTGATAAACTTAGGCCCCTATATCACCATGGGAACTTTAAGCTTAATTTTCCTCGTAGACAGTCAAACTTTATCGTAGGTCCCACAGCCTGTCTCCTGTCTTCAAAACATTAAACTTCCTCTGAGCTTCCCCAATATTCCACTGGACCTCCCTCCACAAGTCCCCCAACCGCTGTACAACTACATAAGCCCCAGGCCAACCAGAGTTCAAACGGGAGAACTCCCCGAAATATGGATTGAACCTTTAATTACAGAAGAATGGAGAAATGGCAGTGGAGTGACTAACATGGTTATTGAACGCAAACTCCGCTAATGGCAACGCATCCCACCAATCATCCTGTCTGGAAATGGAAAGGCAGTGCAAAATTTGTTCCAATGACTGATTGGTCCACTCAGTTTGTGCATTGGTCTCTGGATGGTATGCGGATGAAAAGGAT